>NC_134083.1:37978419-38327419 GCF_000715075.1 Nicotiana tabacum
CCACTTAGGTTTCAAGGATGAAAGGTTGGAACATGGGCAATCATTTCCTAGAGATGGTAATGGTAATTTTTCTGTTGGCAGGTAGAATTGGAATATGAAATTTAAGGATGCTACCTCTGCTACTCAAGCAGTGGCTGAGTTTGCAGAACATGCAAGCCTAGCTGCTAGAGGTGTTGGAAAACTTTCAAGGCAATATTGTGTTGATGATGGTAGTTCATGCCACTTAAGTTTCAAGAATAAATGGTTGGAACATAGGCAATCATTTCCTGGAGATGGTAATGGTAATTTTTCTGTTGGCAGGCAGAATTGGATCATGCAATTTAAGGATGCCACCGCTGCAGCTCAAGCAGCGGCTGAGTTTGCAGAACATGCAAGCCTAGCTGCTAGAGCTGTTGTAGAACTTTCAAGGCAATATTGTGTTGATGATGGGGGTTCATGCCATTTAGGTTTCAAGGAAAAAAGGTTGAAACATTGGCAATCATTTCCTGGAGAAGGTAATGGTAATTTTTCTGTTGGAAGGTAGAATTGGAACATGAAATTTAAGGATGCTACCTCTGCTACTCAAGCAGTGGCTGAGTTTGCAGAACAAGCAAGCCTAGCTGCCATAGCTGTTGTAGAACTTTGAAGGCAATATTGTGTTGATGATGGTGGTTCATGCCACTTAGGTTTCAAGGATAAAAGGTTGGAACATGGGCAATCATTTCCTGGAGATGGTAAATTTTCTATTGGTTGGCAAAATTGATCATGAAATTTAAAGATGCTACCTCTGCTTCTCAAGTAGCGGCTGACTTTGCAGAACATGCAACCCTAGTTGCCAGAGATGTTGTAGAACTTTCAAGGCAATATTGTGTTGATGATGGTGGTTCATGCATCTTAGTTTTCAAGGATGAAAGGTTGGAACACGGGCAATCATTTCCTGGAGATGGTAATTTTTCTGTTGGCAGGCAGAATTGGAACGTGAAATTAAGGATGCTTCCTCTGCTGCTCAAGCAGCGGCTGAGTTTGCAGAACATGCAAGCCTAGCTGCCAGGGCTGTTGTAGAACTTTCAAGGGAATATTGTGTTGATAATGGTGGTTCATTCCACTTAGGTTTCAAGAATGAATGTTTGGAACATGTGCAATCATTTCCTAGAGAAGGTAATGGTAATATTTCTGTTGGCACGCAAAATTGGAGCATGAAATTTAAGGATGCTACCGCTGCTGCTCAAGCAGCGGCGGAGTTTTCAGAACATGCAAGCCTAGCTGCCAGAGCTGTTGTAGAACTTTCAAGGCAATATTGAGTTGATGATGGTGGTTCATGCCACTTAGGTTTTAAGGATAAAAGGTTGGAACATGGGCAATCATTTTCTGGAGATGGTAAATTTTCTATTGGCAGGCACAATTGGAACATGAAATTTAAGGATGCTACCTCTGTTGCTCAAGTAGCGGTTGAGTTTGCAGAACATGCAAGCCTAGCTGTTAGAGCTGTTGTAGAACTTTCAATGTAATATTGTGTTGATAATGGTGGTTCATGCCATATAGTTTTCAAGGATGAAAGGTTGGAATATGGGCAATCATTTCCTGGATATGGTAATTTTTCTATTGGCAGACAGAATAGAACATGAAATTTAAAGACGCTATCTCTGCTTCTCAAGCAGCGGCTAACATTGCAGAACATGCAACCCTAGTTTCCAGAGCTATTGTACAACTTTCAAGGCAATATTGTGTTGATGATGGTGGTTCATGCCACTTATGTTTCAAGAATGAAAGGTTGGAACATGGGCAATCATTTCTTGGTGATGGTAATGGTAATTTGTCTGTTGGCAGGCAGAATTGGAACATGAAATTTAAGGATGCTACCTCTTCTGCTCAAGTAGCGGCTGACTTTACAGAAAATGCAACCCTAGTTGCCAGAGCTATTATAGAACTTTCAAAGCAATATTGTGTTGATGATGGTGGTTTATGCCACTTAGGTTTCAATAATGAATGTTTGGAACATGGGCAATCATTTCTTGGAGATGGTAATGGTAATTTTTCTGTTGGCACGCAGGATTGGAGCATGCAATTTAAGGATGCTACCGCTGCTACTCGGGCTGTGGCTGAGTTTGCAGAATATGCAAGCCTAGCTGCCAGAGCTGTTGTAGAACTTCCAAAGCATATTGTGTTGATGATGGTGGTTCATGCCGCTTAGGTTTCAAGGATAAAAGGTTGGAACATGGGCAATCATTTCCTTGAGATGGTAAATTTTCTATTGGCAGGCATAATTGGAACATAAAATTTAAGGATGTTACCTCTGCTGCCCAAGCAGCGGTTGAGTTTGCAGGACATGCAAGCCTAGCTGTCAGAGCTGTTTAGAACTTTCAAGGCAATATTGTGTTGATGATGGCGGTTCATGCCACTTAGGTTTCAAGGATGAAAGGTTGGAATATGGGCAATCATTTCCTGGAGATGGTAATTTTTCTATTGGTAGGCAGAATAGAACATGAAATTTAAAGATGCTACCTCTGCTTCTCAAGCAGCGGCTGACTTTGCAGAACATGCAACCCTAGTTTCCATAGTTATTGTACAACTTTGAAGGCAATATTGTGTTGATGATGGTGGTTCATGCCACTTAAGTTTCAAGGATGAAAGGTTGGAACATGGGCAATCATTTCCTGGAGATGGCAATGGTAATTTTTCTGTTGGCAGGCAAAATTGGAACATGAAATTTAAGGATGCTACCGCTGCTGCTCAAGCAACGACTGAGTTTGCAGAACATGCAAGCCAAGCTGCCAGAGCTATTGTAGAACTTTCAAGGCAATATTATGTTGATGATGGTGGTTCGTGCCACTTAGGTTTCAAGGATGAAAGGTTAGAACATGGGCAATCATTTCCTGGAGATGGTAATGGTAATTTTTCTGTTTTTCAGGTAGAATTGAAACATGAAATTTAAGGATGCTACCTCCGCTACTCAAGTAGCGGCTGAGTTTGCAGAACATGCAAGCCTAGCTGCTAGAGCTATTGGAGAACTTTCAAGGAAATATTGTGTTGATGATGGTGGTTCATACCACTTAGGTTTCAAGAATGAATGGTTGGAACATGGGCAATCATTTCCTGGAGATGGTAATGGTAATTTTTCTATTAGCAGGCAGAATTGGATCATGAAATTTAAGGATGCTACCGCTGCTGCTCAAGTAGTGGCTGAGTTTGCAGAACATGCAAGCCTAGCTACTAGAGCTGTTGTAGAACTTTCAAGGCAACATTGTGTTGATGATGGAGGTTCATGCCACTTAGGTTTCAAGGATAAAAGGTTGGAACATGGGCAATCATTTTCTGGAGATGGTAAATTTTCTATTGGCAGGCACAATTGGAACATAAAATTTAAGGATGCTACCTCTGCTGCTCAAGCAACGGTTGAGTTTGCAGAACATGCAAGCCTAGCTGTCAGAGCTGTTGTGGAACTTTTAAGGCAATATTGTGTTGATAATGGTGGTTCATGCCACATAGGTTTCAAGGATGAAAGGTTGGAATATGGGCAATCATTTCCTGGAGATGGTAATTTTTCTATTGGCAGGCAGAATAGAACATGAAATTTAAAGATGCTACCTCTGCTTCTCAAGCAGCGGCTAACTTTGCAGAATATGCAACCCTAGTTTCCAGAGCTGTTGTATAACTTTCAAGGCAATATTGTGTTAATGATGGTGGTTTATGCCACTTATGTTTCAAGGATGAAAGGTCTGAACATGGGCAATCATTTCCTGGAGATGGTAATGGTAATTTTTCTGTTAGCAGGTAGAATTGGAACATGAAATTTAAGGATGCTACATCTTCTGCTCAAGCAGCGGCTGACTTTGCAGAACATGCAACCCTAATTGCCAGAGCTATTTTAGAACTTTCAAGGCAATATTGTTTTGATGATGGTGGTTCATGCCACTTATGTTTCAAGGATAAAAGGTTGTAATATGGGCAATCATTTTGTGGTGATGGTAATGGTAATTTCTCTATTGGCAGGCAGAATTGGAACATGAAATTTAAGGATGCTACCTCTTCTGCTCAAGCAGCGGCTGACTTTGCATAACATGCAACCCTAGTTGCCAGAGCTATTGTAGAACATTCAAGGCAATATTGTGTTGATGATGGTGGTTCATGCCACTTAGCTTTCAAGAATGAATGTTTGGAACATGGGCAATCATTTCCTGGAGATGGTAATGGTAATTTTTCTGTTGGCACGCAGGATTGGAGCATGCAATTTAAGGATGTTACCGTTGCTGCTCAAGCAGTGGCTGAGTTTGCAGAACATGCAAGCCTAGCTGCCAGAGCTGTTGTAGAACTTCCAAGGCATAATGTGTTCATGATGGTGGTTCATGCAACTTATGTTTCAAGGATAAAAGGTTGGAACATGGGCAATCATTTCCTTGAGATGGTAAAATTTCTATTGGCAGGCACAATTGGAACATGAAATTTAAGGATGTTACCTCTGCTGCCCAAGCAGCGGTTGAGTTTGCAGAACATGCAAGCCTAGCTGTCAGAGCTGTTGTAGAACTTTCAAGGCAATATTGTGTTGATGGTGGTGGTTCATGCCACTTAGGTTTCAAGGATGAAAGGTTGGAATATGGGCAATCATTTCCTAGAGATGGTAATTTTTCTATTGGCAGGCAGAATAGAACATGAAATTTAAAGATGCTACCTCTGCTTCTCAAGCAGCGGCTGACTTTGCAGAACATGCAACCCTAGTTTCCATAGTTGTTGTACAACTTTGAAGGTAATATTGTGTTGATGATGGTGGTTCATGCCACTTAGGTTTCAAGGATGAAAGGTTGGAACATAGGCAATCATTTCCTGGAGATGGCAATGGTAATTTTTCTGTTGGCAGGCAAAATTGGAACATGAAATTTAAGGATGCTACCGCTGCTGCTCAAGCAACGACTGAGTTTGCAGAACATGCAAGCCAAGCTGCCAGAGCTGTTGTAGAACTTTCAAGGCAATATTGTGTTGATCATGGTAGTTCATACCACTTAGGTTTCAAGGATAAAAGGTTGGAACATGGGCAATCATTTCCTAGAGAAGGTAATTTTTCTGTTGGCAGGCAGAATTGGAACATGAAATTTAAAGATGCTACCTCTGCTTCTTAAGCAGCGGCTGTGTTTGCAGAACATGCAAGCCTAGCTGCTAGGGCTATTGGAGAACTTTCAAGGCAATATTGTGTTGATGATGGTGGTTCATGCCACTTAGGTTTCAAGAATGAATGGTTGGAACATGGGCAATCATTTCCTGGAGATGGTAATGGTAATTTTTCTGTTTGCAGGCAGAATTAGATCATGCAATTTAAGGATGCTACCACTGCTGCTCAAGCAGCGGATGAGTTTGCAGAACATGCAAGCCTAGCTGCTAGAGCTGTTGTAGAACTTTCAATGTAATATTGTTTTGATGATGGTGGTTCATGCCATTTAGGTTTCAAGGATAAAAGGTTGAAACATTGGCAATCATTTCCTGGAGATGGTAATGGTAAATTTTCTATTGGTAGGCACAATTGGAACATGAAATTTAAGGATGCTACCTCTGCTGCTCAAGCAGCGGCTGAGTTTGCATAACTTGCAAGCCTAACTGTCAGAGTTGTTGTAAAACTTTCAAGGCAATATTGTGTTGATGATGGTGGTTCATGCCACTTAGGTTTCAAGGATGAAAGGTTGGAATATGGGCAATCATTTCCTACAGATGGTAATTTTTCTATTGGCAGGCAGAATAGAACATGAAATTTAAAGATGCTACCTCTGTTTCTCAAGCAGTGGCTGAGTTTGCAGAACAAGCAAGCCTAGCTGCCATAGCTGTTGTAGAACTTTGAAGGCAATATTGTATTGATGATGGTGGTTCATGCCACTTAGGTTTCAAGGATGAAAGGTTGGAACATGGGCAATCATTTCCTGGAGATGGTAAATTTTCTATTGGTTGGCAAAATTGAACATGAAATTTAAAGATGCTACCTCTGCTTCTCAAGTAGCGGCTGACTTTGCAGAACATGCAACCCTAGTTGCCAGAGATGTTGTAGAACTTTCAAGGCAATATTATGTTGATGATGGTGGTTCATGCCACTTAGTTTTCAAGGACGAAAGGTTGGAACATGGGCAATCATTTCCTAGAGAAGGTAATTTTTCTGTTGGCAGGCAGAATTGGAACATGAAATTAAGGATGCTTCCTCTGCTGCTCAAGCAGCGGCTGAGTTTGCAGAACATGCAAGCCTAGCTGCCAGGGCTGTTGGAGAACTTTCAAGGGAATGTTGTGTTGATAATGGTGGTTCATTCCACTTAGGTTTCAAGAATGAATGTTTGGAACATGTGCAATCATTTCCTAGAGAAGGTAATGGTAATATTTCTGTTGGCACGCAGAATTGGAGCATGAAATTTAAGGATGCTACCGCTGCTGCTCAAGCAGCGGCTGAGTTTGCAGAACATGCAAGCCTAGCTGCCAGAGCTGTTGTAGAACTTTCAAGGCAATATTGAGTTGATGATGGTGGTTCATGCCACTTAGGTTTCAAGGATAAAAGGTTGGAACATGGGCAATCATTTTCTGGAGATGGTAAATTTTCTATTGGGAGGCACAATTGGAATATGAAATTTAAGGATGCTACCTCTGTTGCTCAAGTAGCGGTTGAGTTTGCAGAACATGCAAGCCTAGCTGTTAGAGCTGTTGTAGAACTTTCAATGTAATATTGTGTTGATAATGGTGGTTCATGCCATATAGTTTTCAAAGATGAAAGGTTGGAATATGGGCAATCATTTCCTAGATATGGTAATTTTTCTATTGGCAGACAGAATAGAACATGAAATTTAAAGACGCTATCTCTGCTTCTCAAGCAGCGGCTAACTTTGCAGAACATGCAACCCTAGTTTCCAGAGCTGTTGTACAACTTTCAAGGCAATATTGTGTTGATGATGGTGGTTCATGCCACTTATGTTTCAAGGATGAAAGGTTGGAACATGGGCAATCATTTCTTGGTGATGGTAATGGTAATTTTTCTGTTGGCAGGCAGAATTGGAACATGAAATTTAAAGATGCTACCTCTGCTTCTCAAGTAGCGGCTGACTTTGCAGAACATGCAACCCTAGTTGCCAGAGCTATTATAGAACTTTCAAGGCAATATTGTGTTGATGATGGTGGTTTATGCCACTTAGGTTTCAATAATGAATGTTTGGAACATGGGCAATCATTTCTTGGAGATGGTAATGGTAATTTTTCTGTTGGCACGCAGGATTGGAGCATGCAATTTAAGGATGCTACCGCTGCTACTCAGGCTGTGGCTGAGTTTGCAGAATATGCAAGCCTAGCTGCCAGAGCTGTTGTATAAATTTTCTATTGGCAGGCATAATTGGAACATAAAATTTAAGGATGTTACCTCTGCTGCCCAAGCAGCGGTTGAGTTTGCAGAACATGCAAGCCTAGCTGTCAGAGCTGTTTAGAACTTTCAAGGCAATATTGTGTTGATGATGGCGGTTCATGCCACTTAGGTTTCAAGGATGAAAGGTTGGAATATGGGCAATCATTTCCTGGAGATGGTAATTTTTCTATTGGTAGGCAGAATAGAACATGAAATTTAAAGATGCTACCTCTGCTTCTCAAGCAGCGGCTGACTTTGCAGAACATGCAACCCTAGTTTCCATAGTTATTGTACAACTTTGAAGGCAATATTGTGTTGATGATGGTGGTTCATGCCACTTAAGTTTCAAGGATGAAAGGTTGGAACATGGGCAATCATTTCCTGGAGATGGCAATGGTAATTTTTCTGTTGGCAGGCAAAATTGGAACATGAAATTTAAGTATGCTACCGCTGCTGCTCAAGCAACGACTGAGTTTGCAGAACATGCAAGCCAAGCTGCCAGAGCTATTGTAGAACTTTCAAGGCAATATTATGTTGATGAAGGTGGTTCGTGCCACTTAGGTTTCAAGGATGAAAGGTTAGAACATGGGCAATCATTTCCTGGAGATGGTAATGGTAATTTTTCTGTTTTTCAGGTAGAATTGAAACATGAAATTTAAGGATGCTACCTCCGCTACTCAAGCAGCGGCTGAGTTTGCAGAACATGCAAGCCTAGCTGCTAGAGCTATTGGAGAACTTTCAAGGAAATATTGTGTTGATGATGGTGGTTCATACCACTTAGGTTTCAAGAATGAATGGTTGGAACATGGGCAATCATTTCCTGGAGATGGTAATGGTAATTTTTCTATTAGCAGGCAGAATTGGATCATGAAATTTAAGGATGCTACCGCTGCTGCTCAAGTAGTGGCTGAGTTTGCAGAACATGCAAGCCTAGCTACTAGAGCTGTTGTAGAACTTTCAAGGCAACATTGTGTTGATGATGGAGGTTCATGCCACTTAGGTTTCAAGGATAAAAGGTTGGAACATGGGCAATCATTTTCTGGAGATGGTAAATTTTCTATTGGCAGGCACAATTGGAGCATGAAATTTAAGGATGCTACCGCTGCTGCTCAAGCAGCGGCTGAGTTTGCAGAACATGCAAGCCTAGCTGCCAGAGCTATTGTAGAACTTTCAAGGCAATATTGAGTTGATGATGGTGGTTCATGCCACTTAGGTTTCAAGGATAAAAGGTTGGAACATGGGCAATCATTTTCTGGAGATGCTAAATTTTCTATTGGCAGGCACAATTGGAACATGAAATTTAAGGATGCTACCTCTGCTGCTCAAGCAGTGGTTGAGTTTGCAGAACATGCAAGCCTAGCTGTTAGAGCTATTGTAGAACTTTCAATGTAATATTGTGTTGATAATCGTGGTTCATGCGATATAGTTTTCAAGGATGAAAGGTTGGAATATGGGCAATCATTTCCTGGATATGGTAATGTTTCTATTGGCAGGCAGAATAGAACATGCAATTTAAAGACGCTATCTCTGCTTCTCAAGCAGCGGCTATCTTTGCAGAACATGCAACCCTAGTTTCCAGAGCTGTTGTATCACTTTCAAGGCAATATTGTGTTGATAATGGTGGTTCATGCCACTTATGTTTCTAGGATGAAAGGTTGGTACATGGGCAATCATTTCTTGGAGATAGTAATGGTAATTTGTCTGTTGGCAGGCAGAATTGGAACATGAAATTTAAGGATGCTACCTCTTCTGCTCAAGCAGCGGCTGACTTTGCAGAAAATGCAACCCTAGTTGCCAGAGCTATTGTAGAACTTTCAAGGCAATATTGTGTTGATGATGGTGGTTTATGCCACTTAGGTTTCAAGAATGAATGTTTGGAACATGGGCAATCATTTCCTGGAGATGGCAATGGTAATTTTTCTGTTGGCAGGCAAAATTGGAACATGAAATTTAAGGATGCTACCGCTGCTGCTCAAGCAACGACTGAGTTTGCAGAACATGCAAGCCAAGCTGCCAGAGCTATTGTAGAACTTTCAAGGCAATATTATGTTGATGATGGTGGTTCGTGCCACTTAGGTTTCAAGGATGATAGGTTGGAACATGGGCAATCATTTCTTGGAGATGGTAATGGTAATTTTTCTATTTTTCAGGTAGAATTGAAACATGAAATTTAAGGATGCTACCTCTGCTACTCAAGCAGCGACTGAGTTTGCAGAACATGCAAGCCTAGCTGCTAGAGCTATTGGAGAACTTTCAAGGCAATATTGTGTTGATGTTGGTGGTTCATGCCACTTAGGTTTCAAGAATGAATGGTTGGAACATGGGCAATCATTTCCTGGAGATGGTAATGGTAATTTTTCTATTGGCAGGCAGAATTGGATCATGAAATTTAAGGATGCTACCGCTGCTGCTCAAGTAGTGGCTGAGTTTGCAGAACATGCAAGCCTAGCTACTAGAGCTGTTGTAGAACTTTCAAGGCAACATTGTGTTGATGATGGAGGTTCATGCCACTTAGGTTTCAAGGATAAAAGGTTGGAACATGGGCAATCATTTTCTGGAGATGGTAAATTTTCTATTGGCAGGCACAATTGGAACATAAAATTTAAGGATGCTACCTCTGCTGCTCAAGCAACGGTTGAGTTTGCAGAACATGCAAGCCTAGCTGTCAGAGCTGTTGTAGAACTTTCAAGGCAATATTGTGTTGATAATGGTGGTTCATGCCACATAGGTTTCAAGGATGAAAGGTTGGAATATGGGCAATCATTTCCTGGAGATGGTAATTTTTCTATTGGCAGGCAGAATAGAACATGAAATTTAAAGATGCTACCTCTGCTTCTCAAGCAGCGGCTATCTTTGCAGAACATGCAACCCTAGTTTCCAGAGCTGTTGTACAACTTTCAAGGCAATATTGTGTTAATGATGGTGGTTTATGCCACTTATGTTTCAAGGATGAAAGGTCTGAACATGGGCAATCATTTCCTGGAGATGGTAATGGTAATTTTTCTGTTAGCAGGTAGAATTGGAACATGAAATTTAAGGATGCTACATCTTCTGCTCAAGTAGCGGCTGACTTTGCAGAACATGCAACCCTAATTGCCAGAGCTATTTTAGAACTTTCAAGGCAATATTGTTTTGATGATGGTGGTTCATGCCACTTATGTTTCAAGGATAAAAGGTTGTAATATGGGCAATCATTTTGTGGTGATGGTAATGGTAATTTCTCTATTGGCAGGCAGAATTGGAACATGAAATTTAAGGATGCTACCTCTTCTGCTCAAGCAGCGGCTGACTTTGCATAACATGCAACCCTAGTTGCCAGAGCTATTGTAGAACTTTCAAGGCAATATTGTGTTGATGATGGTGGTTCATGCCACTTAGCTTTCAAGAATGAATGTTTGGAACATGGGCAATCATTTCCTGGAGATGGTAATGGTAATTTTTCTGTTGGCACGCAGGATTGGAGCATGCAATTTAAGGATGTTACCGTTGCTGCTCAAGCAGTGGCTGAGTTTGCAGAACATGCAAGCCTAGCTGCCAGAGCTGTTGTAGAACTTCCAAGGCATAATGTGTTCATGATGGTGGTTCATGCAACTTATGTTTCAAGGATAAAAGGTTGGAACATGGGCAATCATTTCCTTGAGATGGTAAAATTTCTATTGGCAGGCACAATTGGAACATGAAATTTAAGGATGTTACCTCTGCTGCCCAAGCAGCGGTTGAGTTTGCAGAACATGCAAGCCTAGCTGTCAGAGCTGTTGTAGAACTTTCAAGGCAATATTGTGTTGATGATGGTGGTTCATGCCACTTAGGTTTCAAGGATGAAAGGTTGGAATATGGGCAATCATTTCCTAGAGATGGTAATTTTTCTATTGGCAGGCAGAATAGAACATGAAATTTAAAGATGCTACCTCTGCTTCTCAAGCAGCGGCTGACTTTGCAGAACATGCAACCCTAGTTTCCATAGTTGTTGTACAACTTTGAAGGTAATATTGTGTTGATGATGGTGGTTCATGCCACTTAGGTTTCTAGGATGAAAGGTTGGAACATAGGCAATCATTTCCTGGAGATGGCAATGGTAATTTTTCTGTTGGCAGGCAAAATTGGAACATGAAATTTAAGGATGCTACCGCTGCTGCTCAAGCAACGACTGAGTTTGCAGAACATGCAAGCCAAGCTGCCAGAGCTGTTGTAGAACTTTCAAGGCAATATTGTGTTGATCATGGTAGTTCATACCACTTAGGTTTCAAGGATAAAAGGTTGGAACATGGGCAATCATTTCCTAGAGAAGGTAATTTTTCTGTTGGCAGGCAGAATTGGAACATGAAATTAAGGATGCTTCCTCTGCTGCTCAAGCAGCGGCTGAGTTTGCAGAACATGCAAGCCTAGCTGCCAGGGCTGTTGGAGAACTTTCAAGGGAATGTTGTGTTGATAATGGTGGTTCATTCCACTTAGGTTTCAAGAATGAATGTTTGGAACATGTGCAATCATTTCCTAGATAAGGTAATGGTAATATTTCTGTTGGCACGCAGAATTGGAGCATGAAATTTAAGGATGCTACCGCTGCTGCTCAAGCAGCGGCTGAGTTTGCAGAACATGCAAGCCTAGCTGCCAGAGCTGTTGTAGAACTTTCAAGGCAATATTGAGTTGATGATGGTGGTTCATGCCACTTAGGTTTCAAGGATAAAAGGTTGGAACATGGGCAATCATTTTCTGGAGATGGTAAATTTTCTATTGGGAGGCACAATTGGAATATGAAATTTAAGGATGCTACCTCTGTTGCTCAAGTAGCGGTTGAGTTTGCAGAACATGCAAGCCTAGCTGTTAGAGCTGTTGTAGAACTTTCAATGTAATATTGTGTTGATAATGGTGGTTCATGCCATATAGTTTTCAAAGATGAAAGGTTGGAATATGGGCAATCATTTCCTAGATATGGTAATTTTTCTATTGGCAGACAGAATAGAACATGAAATTTAAAGACGCTATCTCTGCTTCTCAAGCAGCGGCTAACTTTGCAGAACATGCAACCCTAGTTTCTAGAGCTGTTGTACAACTTTCAAGGCAATATTGTGTTGATGATGGTGGTTCATGCCACTTATGTTTCAAGGATGAAAGGTTGGAACATGGGCAATCATTTCTTGGTGATGGTAATGGTAATTTTTCTGTTGGCAGGCAGAATTGGAACATGAAATTTAAGGATGCTACCTCTTCTGCTCAAGTAGCGGCTGACTTTACAGAAAATGCAACCCTAGTTGCCAGAGCTATTATAGAACTTTCAAGGCAATATTGTGTTGATGATGGTGGTTTATGCCACTTAGGTTTCAATAATGAATGTTTGGAACATGGGCAATCATTTCTTGGAGATGGTAATGGTAATTTTTCTGTTGGCACGCAGGATTGGAGCATGCAATTTAAGGATGCTACCGCTGCTACTCAGGCTGTGGCTGAGTTTGCAGAATATGCAAGCCTAGCTGCCAGAGCTGTTGTATAAATTTTCTATTGGCAGGCATAATTGGAACATAAAATTTAAGGATGTTACCTCTGCTGCCCAAGCAGCGGTTGAGTTTGCAGAACATGCAAGCCTAGCTGTCAGAGCTGTTTAGAACTTTCAAGGCAATATTGTGTTGATGATGGCGGTTCATGCCACTTAGGTTTCAAGGATGAAAGGTTGGAATATGGGCAATCATTTCCTGGAGATGGTAATTTTTCTATTGGTAGGCAGAATAGAACATGAAATTTAAAGATGCTACCTCTGCTTCTCAAGCAGCGGCTGACTTTGCAGAACATGCAACCCTAGTTTCCATAGTTATTGTACAACTTTGAAGGCAATATTGTGTTGATGATGGTGGTTCATGCCACTTAAGTTTCAAGGATGAAAGGTTGGAACATGGGCAATCATTTCCTGGAGATGGCAATGGTAATTTTTCTGTTGGCAGGCAAAATTGGAACATGAAATTTAAGTATGCTACCGCTGCTGCTCAAGCAACGACTGAGTTTGCAGAACATGCAAGCCAAGCTGCCAGAGCTATTGTAGAACTTTCAAGGCAATATTATGTTGATGAAGGTGGTTCGTGCCACTTAGGTTTCAAGGATGAAAGGTTAGAACATGGGCAATCATTTCCTGGAGATGGTAATGGTAATTTTTCTGTTTTTCAGGTAGAATTGAAACATGAAATTTAAGGATGCTACCTCCGCTACTCAAGCAGCGGCTGAGTTTGCAGAACATGCAAGCCTAGCTGCTAGAGCTATTGGAGAACTTTCAAGGAAATATTGTGTTGATGATGGTGGTTCATACCACTTAGGTTTCAAGAATGAATGGTTGGAACATGGGCAATCATTTCCTGGAGATGGTAATGGTAATTTTTCTATTAGCAGGCAGAATTGGATCATGAAATTTAAGGATGCTACCGCTGCTGCTCAAGTAGTGGCTGAGTTTGCAGAACATGCAAGCCTAGCTACTAGAGCTGTTGTAGAACTTTCAAGGCAACATTGTGTTGATGATGGAGGTTCATGCCACTTAGGTTTCAAGGATAAAAGGTTGGAACATGGGCAATCATTTTCTGGAGATGGTAAATTTTCTATTGGCAGGCACAATTGGAGCATGAAATTTAAGGATGCTACCGCTGCTGCTCAAGTAGTGGCTGAGTTTGCAGAACATGCAAGCCTAGCTACTAGAGCTGTTGTAGAACTTTCAAGGCAACATTGTGTTGATGATGGAGGTTCATGCCACTTAGGTTTCAAGGATAAAAGGTTGGAACATGGGCAATCGTTTTCTGGAGATGGTAAATTTTCTATTGGCAGGCACAATTGGAGCATGAAATTTAAGGATGCTACCGCTGCTACTCAAGCAGCGGCTGAGTTTTCAGAATATGCAAGCCTAGCTGCCAGAGCTATTGTAGAACTTTCAAGGCAATATTGAGTTGATGATGGTGGTTCATGCCACTTAGGTTTCAAGGATAAAAGGTTGGAACATGGGCAATCATTTCCTGGAGATGGTAATGGTAATTTTTCTATTGGCAGGCAGATTTGGATCATGAAATTTAAGGATGCTACCGCTGCTGCTCAAGTAGTGGCTGAGTTTGCAGAACATGCAAGCCTAGCTACTAGAGCTGTTGTAGAACTTTCAAGGCAACATTGTGTTGATGATGGAGGTTCATGCCACTTAGGTTTGAAGGATAAAAGGTTGGAACATGGGCAATCATTTTCTGGAGATGGTAAATTTTCTATTGGCAGGCACAATTGGAACATGAAATTTAAGGATGCTACCTCTGCTGCTCAAGCAACGGTTGAGTTTGCAGAACATGCAAGTCTAGCTGTCAGAGTTGTTGTGGAACTTTTAAGGCAATATTGTGTTGATAATGGTGGTTCATGCCACATAGGTTTCAAGGATGAAAGGTTGGAATATGGGTAATCATTTCCTGGAGATGGTAATTTTTCTATTGGCAAGCAGAATAGAAAATGAAATTTAAAGATCCTACCTCTGCTTCTCAAGCAGCGGCTAACTTTGCAGAAGATGCAACCCTAGTTTCCAGAGCTGTTGTACAACTTTCAAGGCAATATTGTGTTGATGATGGTGGTTCATGCCACTTATGTTTCAAGGATAAAAGGTTGGAATATGGGCAATCATATCATGGTGATGGTAATTGTAATTTCTCTATTGGCAGGCATAATTGGAACATGAAATTTAAGGATGCTACCTCTTCTGCTCAAGCAGCGGCTGACTTTGCAGAACATGCAACCCTAGTTGCCAGAGCTATTGTAGAACTTTCAAGGCAATATTATGTTGATGATGGTGGTTCATGCCACTTATGTTTCAAGGATAAATGGTTGGAAAATGGGCAATCATTTCGTGGTGATGGTAATTGTAATTTCTTTATTAGCAGGCAGAATTGGAACATGAAATTTAAGGATGCTACCTCTTCTGCTCAAGCAGCGGCTGACTTTGAAGAACATGCAACCCTAGTTGCCAGAGCTATTGTAGAACTTTCAAGGCAATATTGTGTGGATGATGGTGGTTCATGCCACTTAAGTTTCAAGAATGAATGTTTGGAACATAGGCAATCATTTCCTGAAGATGTTAATGGTAATTTTTCTGTTGGAACGCAGGATTGGAGCATGCAATTTAAGGATGCTACCGCTGCTGCTCAAGCAGTGTATGAGTTTGCAGAACGTGCAAGCCTAGCTGCCAGAGCTGTTGTTGAACTTCCAAGGCATATTGTGTTGATGATGGTGGTTCATGCCACTTATGTTTCAAGGATAAAAGGTTGGAACATGGGCAATCATTTCCTTGAGATGGTAAATTTTCTATTGGCAGGCACAATTGGAACATGAAATTTAACGATGCTACCTCTGCTGCTCAAGCAGCGGTTGAGTTTGCAGAACATGCAAGCCTAGCTGTCAGAGCTGTTGTAGAACTTTCAAGGCAATATTGTGTTAATGATGGTGGTTCATGCCACTTAGGTTTCAAGGATGAAAGGTTGGAATATGGGCAATCATTTCCTAGAGATGGTAATTTTTCTATTGGCAGGCAGAATAGAACATGAAATTTAAAGATGCTACCTCTGCTTCTCAAGCAACGGCTGACTTTGCAGAACATGCAACCCTAGTTTCCATAGTTGTTGTACAACTTTGAATGCAATATTGTGTTGATGATGGTGGTTCATGCCACTTAGGTTTCAAGGATGAAAGGTTGGAACATGGGCAATCATTTCCTGGAGATGGCAATGGTAATTTTTCTGTTGGCAGACAAAATTGGAACATGAAATTTAAGGATGCTACCGCTGCTGCTCAATCAACGACTGAGTTTGCAGAACATGCAAGCCAAGCTGCCAGAGCTGTTGTAGAACTTTCAAGGAAATATTATGTTGATGATGGTGGTTCGTGCCACTTAGGTTTCAAGGATGAACGGTTGGAACATGGGCAATTATTTCCTGGAGATGGTAATGGTATTTTTTCTGTTGGCAGGTAGAATTAGAACATGAAATTTAAGGATGCTACCTCTGCTACTTAAGCAGCGGCTGAGTTTGCAGAACATGGAAGCCTAGCTGCTAGAGCTATTAGAGAACTTTCAAGGCAATATTGTGTTGATGATGGTGGTTCATGCCACATAGGTTTCAAGAATGAATGGTTGGAACATGGGCAATCATTTCCTGGAGATGGTAATGGTAATTTTTCTATTGGCAAGCACAATTGGAACATGAAATTTAAAGATGCTACCTCTGCTGCTCAAGCAACGGTTGAGTTTGCAGAACATGCAAGCCTAGCTGTCAGAGCTGTTGTAGAACTTTCAAGGCAATATTGTGTTGATAATGGTGGTTCATGCCACATAGGTTTCAAGGATGAAAGGTTGGAATATGGGCAATCATTTCCTAGAGATGGTAATTTTTCTATTGGCAGGCAGAATAGAACATGAAATTTAAAGATGCTACCTCTGCTTCTCACGCAGCGGCTAACTCTGCAGAACATGCAACCCTAGTTTCCAGAGCTGTTGTACAACTTTCAAGGCAATATTGTGTTGATGATGGTGGTTCATGCCACTTATGTTTCAAGGATGAAAGGTCTGAACATGGGCAATAATTTCCTGGAGATGGTAATGGTAATTTTTCTGTTAGCAGGTAGAATTGGAACATGAAATTTAAGGATGCTACATCTGCTACTCAAGCAGCGGCTGAGTTTGCAGAACATGCAAGCCTAGCTGCTAGAGCTATTGGAGAACTTTCAAGGCAATATTGTGTTGATGATGGTGGTTCATGCCACTTAGGTTTCAAGAATGAAT
Organism: Nicotiana tabacum; assembly: GCF_000715075.1. Taxonomy (NCBI): domain Eukaryota; kingdom Viridiplantae; phylum Streptophyta; class Magnoliopsida; order Solanales; family Solanaceae; genus Nicotiana; species Nicotiana tabacum. The sequence goes on from NC_134083.1 coordinate 37,995,522, forward strand.
GGTTGGAACATGGGCAATCATTTCCTGGAGATGGTAATGGTAATTTTTCTGTTGGCACGCAGGATTGGAGCATGCAATTTAAGGATGCTACCGCTGCTGCTCAAGCAGTTGCTGAGTTTTAAGAATATGCAAGCCTAGCTGCCAGAGCTGTTGTAGAACTTCCAAAGCATATTGTGTTGATGATGGTGGTTCATGCCACTTAGGTTTCAAGGATAAAAGGTTGGAACATGGGCAATCATTTTCTGGAGATGGTAAATTTTCTATTGGCAGGCACAATTGTAACATGAAATTTAAGGATGCTACCTCTGCTGCCCAAGCAGCGGTTGAGTTTGCAGAACATGCAAGCCTAGCTGTCAGAGCTGTTGTAGAACTTTCAAGGCAATATTGTGTTGATGATGGTGGTTCATGCCACTTAGGTTTCAAGGATGAAAGGATTGGAATATGGGCAATCATTTCCTAGAGATGGTAATTTTTCTATTGGCAGGCAGAATAGAACATGAAATTTAAAGATGCTACCTCTGCTTCTCAAGCAGCGGCTGACTTTGCAGAACATGCAACCCTAGTTTCCATAGTTGTTGTACAACTTTGAAGGCAATATTGTGTTAATGATGATGGTTCATTCCACTTAGGTTTCAAGGATGAAAGGTTGTCACATGGGCAATCATTTCCTGGAGATGGCAATGGTAATTTTTCTGTTGGCAGGCAAAATTGGAACATAAAATTTAAGGATGCTACCGCTGCTGCTCAAGCAACGAGTGAGTTTGCAGAACATGCAAGCCAAGCTGCCAGAGTTGTTGTAGAACTTTCAAGGTAATATTATGTTGATGATGGTGGTTCGTGCCTCTTAGGTTTCAAGAATGAATGGTTGGAACATGGGCAATCATTTCCTGGAGATGGTAATGGTAATTTTTTGTTGGCAGGCAGAATTGGATCATGAAATATAAGGACGCTACCGCTGCTGCTCAAGCAGCGGCTGAGTTTGCAGAACATGCAAGCCTAGCTACTAGAGCTGTTGTAGAACTTTCAAGGCAATATAATGTTGATGTTGGAGGTTCATGCCACTTAGGTTTCAAGGATAAAATGTTGGAACATCGGCAATCATTTTCTGGAGATGGTAAATTTTCTATTGGCAAGCACAATTGGAACATGAAATTTAAAGATGCTACCTCTGCTGCTCAAGCAACGGTTGAGTTTGCAGAACATGCAAGCCTAGCTGTCAGAGCTGTTGTAGAACTTTCAAGGCAATATTGTGTTGATAATGGTGGTTCATGCCACATAGGTTTCAAGGATGAAAGGTTGGAATATGGGCAATCATTTCCTGGAGATGGTAATTTTTCTATTGGCAGGCAGAATAGAACATGAAATTTAAAGATGCTACCTCTGCTTCTCAAGCAGCGGCTAACTTTGCAGAACATGCAACCCTAGTTTCCAGAGCTGTTGTACAACTTTCAAGGCAATATTGTGTTGATGATGGTGGTTCATGCCACTTATGTTTCAAGGATGAAAGGTCTGAACATGGGCAATCATTTCCTGGAGATGGTAATGGTAATTTTTCTGTTAGCAGGTAGAATTGGAACATGAAATTTAAGGATGCTACATCTGCTACTCAAGAAGCGGCTGAGTTTGCAGAACATGCAAGCCTAAGCTGCTAGAGCTATTGGAGAACTTTCAAGGCAATATTGTGTTGATGATGGTGGTTCATGCCACTTAGGTTTCAAGAATGAATGGTTGGAACATGGGCAATCATTTCCTGGAGATGGTAATGGTAATTTTTTGTTGGCAGGCAGAATTGGATCATGAAATTTAAGGATGCTACCGCTGCTGCTCAAGCAGCGGCTGAGTTTGCAAAACATGCAAGCCTAGCTACTAGAGCTGTTGTAGAACTTTCAAGGCAATATTGTGTTGATGATGGAGGTTCATGCCACTTAGGTTTCAAGGATAAAATGTTGGAACATCGGCAATCATTTTCTGGAGATGGTAAATTTTCTATTGGCAAGCACAATTGGAACATGAAATTTAAAGATGCTACCTCTGCTGCTCAAGCAACGGTTGAGTTTGCAGAACATGCAAGCCTAGCTGTCAGAGCTGTTGTAGAACTTTCAAGGCAATATTGTGTTGATAATGGTGGTTCATGCCACATAGGTTTCAAGGATGAAAGGTTGGAATATGGGCAATCATTTCCTGGAGATGGTAATTTTTCTATTGGCAGGTAGAATAGAACATGAAATTTAAAGATGCTACCTCTGCTTCTCAAGCAGCGGCTAACTTGGCAGAAATGCAACCCTAGTTTCCAGAGCTGTTGTACAACTTTCAAGGCAATATTGTGTTGATGATGGTGGTTCATGCCACTTATGTTTCAAGGATGAAAGGTCTGAACATGGGCAGTCATTTCCTGGAGATGGTAATGGTAATTTTTCTGTTAGCAGGTAAAATTGGAACATGAAATTTAAGGATGCTACATCTGCTACTCAAGCAGCGGCTGAGTTTGCAGAACATGCAAGCCTAGCTGCTAGAGCTATTGGAGAACTTTCAAGGCAATATTGTGTTGATGATGGTGGTTCATGCCACTTAGGTTTCAAGAATGAATGGTTGGAACATGGGCAATCATTTCCTGGAGATGGTAATGGTAATTTTTTGTTGGCAGGCAGAATTGGATCATGAAATTTAAGGATGCTACCGCTGCTGCTCAAGCAGCGGCTGAGTTTGCAAAACATGCAAGCCTAGCTACTAGAGCTGTTGTAGAACTTTCAAGGCAATATTGTGTTGATGATGGAGGTTCATGCCACTTAGGTTTCAAGGATAAAATGTTGGAACATCGGCAATCATTTTCTGGAGATGGTAAATTTTCTATTGGCAAGCACAATTGGAACATGAAATTTAAAGATGCTACCTCTGCTGCTCAAGCAACGGTTGAGTTTGCAGAACATGCAAGCCTAGCTGTCAGAGCTGTTGTAGAACTTTCAAGGCAATATTGTGTTGATAATGGTGGTTCATGCCACATAGGTTTCAAGGATGAAAGGTTGGAATATGGGCAATCATTTCCTAGAGATGGTAATTTTTCTATTGGCAAGCAGAATAGAACATGAAATTTAAAGATGCTACCTCTGCTTCTCAAGTAGCGGCTAACTTTGCAGAACATGCAACCCTAGTTTCCAGAGCTGTTGTACAACTTTCAAGGCAATATTGTGTTGATGATGGTGGTTCATGCCACTTATGTTTCAAGGATGAAAGGTTGGAACATGGGCAATCATTTATTGGTGATGGTAATGGTAATTTTTTCTGTTGGCAGGCAGAATTGGAACATGAAATTTAAGGATGCTACCTCTTCTGCTCAAGCAGCGATTGACTTTGCAGAACATGCAACCCTAGTTGCCAGAGCTATTGTTGAACTTTCAAGGCAATATTGTGTTGATGATGGTGGTTCATTCCACTTAGGTGTCAAGAATGAATGTTTGGAACATGGGTAATCATTTCCTGGATATGGTAATGGTAATTTTTCTGTTGGCACGCAGGATTGGAGCATGCAATTTAAGGATGCTACCGCTGCTGCTCAAGTAGTTGCTGAGTTTTAAGAATATGCAAGCCTAGCTGCCAGAGCTGTTGTAGAACTTCCAAGGCATATTCTGTTGATGATGGTGGTTCATGCCACTTAGGTTTCAAGGATAAAAGGTTGGAACATGGGCAATCATTTCCTTGAGATGGTAAATTTTCTATTGGCAGGCACAATTGGAACATGAAATTTAAGGATGCTACCTCTGCTGCCCAAGCAGCGGTTGAGTTTGCAGAACATGCAAGCCTAGCTGTCAGAGCTGTTGTAGAACTTTCAAGGCAATATTGTGTTGATGATGGTGGTTCATGCCACTTAGGTTTCAAGGATGAAAGGATGGAATATGGGCAATCATTTCCTGGAGATGGTAATTTTTCTATTGGCAGGCAGAATAGAACATGAAATTTAAAGATGCTACCTCTGCTTCTCAAGCAGCGGCTGACTTTGCAGAACATGCAACCCTAATTTCCATGGTTATCGTACAAATTTGAAGGCAATATTGTGTTGATGATGGTGGTTCATGCCACTTAGGTTTCAAGGATGAAAGGTTGGAACATGGGCAATCATTTCCTGGAGATGGCAATGGTAATTTTTCTGTTGGAAGGCAAAATTGGAACATGAAATTTAAGGATGCTACCGCTGCTGCTCAAGCAACGACTGAGTTTGTAGAACATGCAAGCCAAGCTGCCAGAGCTCTTGTAGAACTTTCAAGGCAATATTATGTTGATGATGGTGGTTCATGCTACTTAGGTTTCAAGGATGAAAGGTTGGAACATGGGCAATCATTTCCTGGAGATGGTAATGGTAATTTTTCTGTTGGCAGGTAGAATTGGAACATAAAATTTAAGGATGCTACCGTTGCTACTCAAGCAGCGGCTGAGTTTGCAGAACATGCAAGCCTAGCTGCTAGAGCTATTTGAGAACTTTCAAGGCAATATTGTGTTGATGATGGTGGTTCATGCCACTTAGGTTTCAAGAATGAATGGTTGGAATATGGGCAATCATTTCCTGGAGATGGTAATGGTAATTTTTCTGTTGGCAGGCAGAATTGGATCATGAAATTTAAGGATGCTACCGCTGCTGCTCAAGCAGCGGCTGAGTTTGCAGAACATGCAAGCCTAGCTACTAGAGCTATTGCAGAACTTTCAAGGCAATATTGTGTTGATGATGGAGGTTCATGCCACTTAGGTTTCAAGGATAAAATATTGGAACATCTGCAATCATTTTCTGGAGATGGTAAATTTCCTATTGGCAACCCAATTGGAACATGAAATTTAAAGATGCTACCTCTGCTGCTCAAGCAACGGTTGAGTTTGCAGAACATGCAAGCCTAGCTGTCAGAGCTGTTGTAGAACTTTCAAGGCAATATTGTGTTGATAATGGTGGTTCATGCCACATAGGTTTCAAGGATGAAAGGTTGGAATATGGGCAATCATTTCCTGGAGATGGTAATTTTTCTATTGGCAGGCAGAATTGGAACATGAAATTTAAAGATGCTACCTCTGCTGCTCAAGCAACGGTTGAGTTTGCAGAACATGCAAGCCTAGCTGTCAGAGCTGTTGTAGAACTTTCAAGGCAATATTGTGTTGATAATGGTGGTTCATGCCACATAGGTTTCAAGGATGAAAGGTTGGAATATGGGCAATCATTTCCTGGAGATGGTAATTTTTCTATTGGCAGGCAGAATTGGAACATGAAATTTAAAGATGCTACCTCTGCTGCTCAAGCAACGATTGAGTTTGCAGAACATGCAAGCCTAGCTGTCAGAGCTATTGTAGAACTTTCAAGGCAATATTGTGTTGATAATGGTGGTTCATGCCACATAGGTTTCAAGGATGAAAGGTTGGAATATGGGCAATCATTTCCTGGAGATGGTAATTTTTCTATTGGCAGGCAGAATAGAACATGAAATTTAAAGATGCTACCTCTGCTTCTCAAGCAGCGGCTAACTTTGCAGAAGATGCAACCCTAGTTTCCAGAGCTGTTGTACAACTTTAAAGGCAATATTGTGTTGATGATAGTGGTTCATGCCACTTATGTTTCAAGGATAAAAGGTTGGAACATGGGCAATCATTTCTTGGTGATGGTAATGGTAATTTGTCTGTTGGCAGGCAGAATTGGAACATGAAATTTAAGGATGCTACCTCTTCTGCTCAAGCAGCGGATGAGTTTGCAGAACATGCATGCCTAGCTGCCAGAGCTGTTGGAGAACTTTCAAGGCATTATTGTGTTGTTGACGGTGTTTCATTCCACTTAGGTTTCAAGGATGAAAGGTTGGAACATGGGCAATCATTTCCTGGAGATGCTAATGGTAATTGCTGTTGGAGAACTTCCAAGGCAATATTGTGTTGATGATGGAGTTTCATGCCACTTAGGTTTCAAGAATCAATGTTTGGAACATGTGCAATCATTTCCTAGAGAAGGTAATGGTAATAATTTTTGGCACGCAGAATTAGAGCATGAAATTTAAGGATGCTACTGCTGCTGCTCAAGTAGCGGCTGTGTTTGCAGAACATACAAGTCTAGGTGCCAGAGCTGTTGTAGAACTTTTAAAGCAATATTGTTTTGATGATGGTGGTTCATGCCACTTAGGTTTCAAGGATAAAAGGTTGGAACATGGGCAATCATTTTCTGGAGATGGTAGATTTTCTATTGGCAGGCACAATTGGAACATGAAATTTAAGGATGCTACCTCTGCTGCTCAAGAACGGTTGAGTTTTCAGAACATGCAAGCCTAGCTGTCAGAGCTATTGTAGAACTTTCAAGGCAATATTGTGTTGATAATGGTGGTTCATGCCACATAGGTTTCAAGGATGAAAGGCTGGAATATGGGCAATCATTTCCTAGAGATGGTAATTTTTCTATTGGTAGGGAGAATAGAACAAGAAATTTAAAGATGCTACCTCTGCTTCTCAAGCAGCGGCTAACTTTGCAGAACATGCAACCCTAGTTTCCAGAGCAGTTTTACAACTTTTAAGGCAATATTGTGTTGATGATGGTGGTTCAAGCCACTTATGTTTCAAGGATGAAAGGTTGGAACATGGGTAATCATTTCTTGGTGATGGTAATGGTAATTTGTCTATTGGCAGGCAGAATTGGAACATGAAATTTAAGGATGCTACCTCTTCTGCTCAAGAAGCGGATGAGTTTGCAGAACATGCATGACTAGCTGCCAGAGCTGTTGGAGAACTTTCAAGGCAATATTGTGTTGTTGACGTTGTTTCATTCCACTTAGGTTTCAAGGATGAAAGGTTGGAACATGGGTAATCATTTGCTGGAGATGGTAATGGTAATTTTTCTATGGGCAGGCATAATTGGAACATGAAATTTAAGGATGCTACCTCTGTTGCTCAAGCAGCTGCTGACTTTGCAGAACATGCAAGCCTAGCTGCCAGAGCTATTGTAGAACTTTCAAGGCAATATTGTGTTGATGATGGTGGTTCATGCCACTTAGGTTTCAAGGATGAAAGGTTGGAACATGGGCAATTATTTCATGGAGATGGTAATGGTAATTGTACTGTTGGCAGGCATAATTGGAACATGAAATTTAAGGATGCTGCCTCTGTTGCTCAAGGAGCGGCTGAGTTTGCAGAACATGCAAGCCTAGCTGCCAGAGTTGTTGTAGAACTTTCAAGGCAATATAGTGTTGATGATGGTGGTTCATGCCACTTAGGTTTCAAGGATGAAAGGTTGGAACATGGGCAATCATTTCATGGAGATGGTAATGGTAATTTTTCTGTTGGCAGGAAGAATTGGAACATGAAATTTAAGGTTTCTACCTCTGCTACTCAAGCAGCGGCTGAGTTTGCAGAACATGCAAGCCTAACTGCCAGATCTGTTGTAGAACTTTGAAGGCAATATTGTGTTGATCATAGTGGTTCATACCACTTAGGTTTCAAGGATAAAAGGTTGGAACATGAGTAATCATTTCCTGGAGATGGTAAATTTTCTATTGGCTGGCAGAATTGAACATGAAATTTAACGATGCTACCTCTGCTGCTCAAGCAACAGCTGAGTTTGTAGAGCATGCAAGCCTAGCTGCCATAGATGTTGTAGAACTTTCAAGGCAATATTGTGTTGATGATGGTGGTTCATGCCACTTAGGTTTCAAGGATGAAAGTTTGGAATATGGGCAATCATTTCCTGGAGATGGTAATTTTTCTATTGGTAGGCAGAATTGAATATGTAATTTAAAGATGCTACCTCTGCTTCTCAAGCAGCGGCGGACTTTACAGAACATGCAACCCTAGTTTTACCAGAGCTGTTGTACAATTTTTAATGCAATATTGTATTGAAGATGGTGGTTTATGCCACTTAGGTTTCGAGGATGAAAGGTTGGAACATGGGCAATCATTTCCTGGAGATGGTAATGGTAATTTGTCTGTTGGCAGGCAGAATTGGAACATGAAATTTAAGGATGCTACCTCTTCTGCTCAAGCAACGGCTGAGTTTGCAAAACATGCAAGCCTAGCTGCCAGAGCTGTTGGAGAACTTTCAAGGCAATATTGTGTTGATGATGATGGTTCATGCCACTTAGGTTTCAAGAATGAATGGTTGGAACATCGGCAATCATTTCCTGGATATCGTAATGGTAATTTTTCTGTTGGCAGGCAGAATTGGATCATGAAATTTAAGGATACTACCGCTGCTGCTCAAGCAGCGGCTGAGTTTGCAGAACATGCAAGCCTAGCTACTAGAGCTGTTGTAGAACTTTCAAGGCAATATTGTGTTGATGATGGAGGTTCATGCCACTTAGGTTTCAAGGATAAAATGTTGGAACATCGGCAATCATTTTCTGGAGATGGTAAATTTTCTATTGGCAAGCACAATTGGAACATGAAATTTAAAGATGCTACCTCTGCTGCTCAAGCAACGGTTGAGTTTGCAGAACATGCAAGCCTAGCTGTCAGAGCTGTTGTAGAACTTTCAAGGCAATATTGTGTTGATAATGGTGGTTCATGCCACATAGGTTTCAAGGATGAAAGGTTGGAATATGGGCAATCATTTCCTAGAGATGGTAATTTTTCTATTGGCAGGCAGAATAGAACATGAAATTCAAAGATGCTACCTCTGCTTCTCAAGCAGCGGCTAACTTTGCAGAACATGCAACCCTAGTTTCCAGAGCTGTTGTACAACTTTCAAGGCAATATTGTGTTGATGATGGTGGTTCATGCCACTTATGTTTCAAAGATGAAAGGTTGGAACATGGGCAATCATTTATTGGTGATGGTAATGGTAATTTGGCTGTTGGCAGGCAGAATTGGAACATGAAATTTAAGGATGCTACCTCTTCTGCTCAAGCAGCGATTGACTTTGCAGAATATGCAACCCTAGTTGCCAGAGCTATTGTTGAACTTTCAAGGCAATATTGTGTTGATGATGGTAGTTCATTCCACTTAGGTGTCAAGAATGAATGTTTGGAACATGGGCAATCATTTCCTGGATATGGTAATGGTAATTTTTCTGTTGGCACGCAGGATTGGAGCATGCAATTTAAGGATGCTACCGATGCTGCTCAAGCAGTTGCTGAGTTTTAAGAATATGCAAGCCTAGCTGCCAGAGCTGTTGTAGAACTTCCAAGGCATATTGTGTTGATGATGGTGGTTCATTCCACTTAGGTTTCAAGGATAAAAGGTTGGAACATGGGCAATCATTTCCTTGAGATGGTAAATTTTCTATTGGCAGGCACAATTGGAACATGAAATTTAAGGATGCTACCTCTGCTGCCCAAGCAGCGGTTGAGTTTGCAGAACATGCAAGCCTAGCTGTCAGAGCTGTTGTAGAACTTTCAAGGCAATATTGTGTTGATGATGGTGGTTCATGCCACTTAGGTTTCAAGGATGAAAGGATGGAATATGGACAATCATTTCCTGAAGATGGTAATTTTTCTATTGGCAGGCAGAATAGAACATGAAATTTAAAGATGCTACCTCTGCTTCTCAAGCAGCGGCTGACTTTGCAGAACATGCAACCCTAGTTTCCATAGTTGTCGTACAAATTTGAAGGCAATATTGTGTTGATGATGGTGGTTCATGCCACTTAGGTTTCAAGGATGAAAGGTTGGAACATGGGCAATCATTTCCTGGAGATGGCAATGGTAATTTTTCTGTTGGCAGGCAAAATTGGAACATGAAATTTAAGAATGCTACCGCTGCTGCTCAAGCAACGACTGAGTTTGTAGAACATGCAAGCCAAGCTGCCAGAGCTGTTGTAGAACTTTCAAGGAAATATTATGTTGATGATGGTGGTTCATGCTACTTAGGTTTCAAGGATGAAAGTTTGGAACATGGGCAATCATTTCCTGGAGATGGTAATGGTAATTTTTCTGTTGGCAGGTAGAATTGGAACATGAAATTTAAGGATGCTACCTCTGCTACTCAAGCAGCGGCTGAGTTTGCAGAACTTGCAAGCCTAGCTGCTAGAGCTGTTTGAGAACTTTCAAGGCAATATTGTGTTGATGATGGTGGTTCATGCCACTTAGGTTTCAAGAATGAATGGTTGGAACATGGGCAATCATTTCCTGGAGATGGTAATGGTAATTTTTCTGTTGGCAGGCAGAATTGGATAATGAAATTTAAGGATGCTACCGCTGCTGCTCAAGCAGCGGCTGAGTTTGCAGAACATGCAAGCCTAGCTACTAGAGCTGTTGCAGAACTTTCAAGGCAATATTGTGTTGATGATGGAGGTTCATGCCACTTAGGTTTCAAGGATAAAATATTGGAACATCGGCAATCATTTTCTGGAGATGGTAAATTTTCTATTGGCAACACAATTGGAACATGAAATTTAAAGATGCTACCTCTGCTGCTCAAGCAACGGTTGAGTTTGCAGAAAATGCAAGTCTAGCTGTCAGAGCTGTTGTAGAACTTTCAAGGCAATATTGTGTTGATAATGGTGGTTCATGCCACATAGGTTTCAAGGATGAAAGGTTGGAATATGGGCAATCATTTCCTGGAGATGGTAATTTTTCTATTGGCAGGCAGAATTGGAACATGAAATTTAAAGATGCTACCTCTGCTGCTCAAGCAACGGTTGAGTTTGCAGAACATGCAAGCCTAGCTGTCAGAGCTGTTATAGAACTTTCAAGGCAATATTGTGTTGATAATGGTGGTTCATGCCACATAGGTTTCAAGGATGAAAGGTTGGAATATGGGCAATCATTTCCTGGAGATGGTAAATTTTCTATTGGCAAGCACAATTGGAACATGAAATTTAAAGATGCTACCTCTGCTGCTCAAGCAACGGTTGAGTTTGCAGAACATGCAAGCCTAGCTGTCAGAGCTGTTGTAGAACTTTCAAGGCAATATTGTGTTGATAATGGTGGTTCATGCCACATAGGTTTCAAGGATGAAAGGTTGGAATATGGGCAATCATTTCCTGGAGATGGTAATTTTTCTATTGGCAGGCAGAATAGAACATGAAATTTAAAGATGCTACCTCTGCTTCTCAAGCAGCGGGTAACTTTGCAGAAGATGCAACCCTAGTTTCCAGAGATGTTGTACAACTTTAAAGGCAATATTGTGTTGATGATGGTGGTTCATGCCACTTATGTTTCAAGGATGAAAGGTTGGAACATGGGCAATCATTTCTTGGTGATGGTAATGGTAATTTGTCTGTTGGCAGGCAGAATTGGAACATGAAATTTACGGATGCTACCTATTCTTCTCAAGCAGCGGCTGAGTTTGCAGAACATGGAAGCCTTGCTACCAGAGATGTTGTAGAACTTTCAAGGAAAAATTGTGTTGATGATGGTGGTTCATGCCACATAGGTTTCAAGGATGAAAGGCTGGAATATGGGCAATCATTTCCTAGAGATGGTAATTTTTCTATTGGTAGGGAGAATAGAACAAGAAATTTAAAGATGCTACCTCTGCTTCTCAAGCAGCGGCTAACTTTGCAGAACATGCAACCCTAGTTTCCAGAGCAGTTTTACAACTTTTAAGGCAATATTGTGTTGATGATGGTGGTTCAAGCCACTTATGTTTCAAGGATGAAAGGTTGGAACATGGGTAATCATTTCTTGGTGATGGTAATGGTAATTTGTCTATTGGCAGGCAGAATTGGAACATGAAATTTAAGGATGCTACCTCTTCTGCTCAAGAAGCGGATGAGTTTGCAGAACATGCATGACTAGCTGCCAGAGCTGTTGGAGAACTTTCAAGGCAATATTGTGTTGTTGACGTTGTTTCATTCCACTTAGGTTTCAAGGATGAAAGGTTGGAACATGGGTAATCATTTGCTGGAGATGGTAATGGTAATTTTTCTATGGGCAGGCATAATTGGAACATGAAATTTAAGGATGCTACCTCTGTTGCTCAAGCAGCTGCTGACTTTGCAGAACATGCAAGCCTAGCTGCCAGAGCTATTGTAGAACTTTCAAGGCAATATTGTGTTGATGATGGTGGTTCATGCCACTTAGGTTTCAAGGATGAAAGGTTGGAACATGGGCAATTATTTCATGGAGATGGTAATGGTAATTGTACTGTTGGCAGGCATAATTGGAACATGAAATTTAAGGATGCTGCCTCTGTTGCTCAAGGAGCGGCTGAGTTTGCAGAACATGCAAGCCTAGCTGCCAGAGTTGTTGTAGAACTTTCAAGGCAATATAGTGTTGATGATGGTGGTTCATGCCACTTAGGTTTCAAGGATGAAAGGTTGGAACATGGGCAATCATTTCATGGAGATGGTAATGGTAATTTTTCTGTTGGCAGGAAGAATTGGAACATGAAATTTAAGGTTTCTACCTCTGCTACTCAAGCAGCGGCTGAGTTTGCAGAACATGCAAGCCTAACTGCCAGATCTGTTGTAGAACTTTGAAGGCAATATTGTGTTGATCATAGTGGTTCATACCACTTAGGTTTCAAGGATAAAAGGTTGGAACATGAGTAATCATTTCCTGGAGATGGTAAATTTTCTATTGGCTGGCAGAATTGAACATGAAATTTAACGATGCTACCTCTGCTGCTCAAGCAACAGCTGAGTTTGTAGAGCATGCAAGCCTAGCTGCCATAGATGTTGTAGAACTTTCAAGGCAATATTGTGTTGATGATGGTGGTTCATGCCACTTAGGTTTCAAGGATGAAAGTTTGGAATATGGGCAATCATTTCCTGGAGATGGTAATTTTTCTATTGGTAGGCAGAATTGAATATGTAATTTAAAGATGCTACCTCTGCTTCTCAAGCAGCGGCGGACTTTACAGAACATGCAACCCTAGTTTTACCAGAGCTGTTGTACAATTTTTAATGCAATATTGTATTGAAGATGGTGGTTTATGCCACTTAGGTTTCGAGGATGAAAGGTTGGAACATGGGCAATCATTTCCTGGAGATGGTAATGGTAATTTGTCTGTTGGCAGGCAGAATTGGAACATGAAATTTAAGGATGCTACCTCTTCTGCTCAAGCAACGGCTGAGTTTGCAAAACATGCAAGCCTAGCTGCCAGAGCTGTTGGAGAACTTTCAAGGCAATATTGTGTTGATGATGATGGTTCATGCCACTTAGGTTTCAAGAATGAATGGTTGGAACATCGGCAATCATTTCCTGGATATCGTAATGGTAATTTTTCTGTTGGCAGGCAGAATTGGATCATGAAATTTAAGGATACTACCGCTGCTGCTCAAGCAGCGGCTGAGTTTGCAGAACATGCAAGCCTAGCTACTAGAGCTGTTGTAGAACTTTCAAGGCAATATTGTGTTGATGATGGAGGTTCATGCCACTTAGGTTTCAAGGATAAAATGTTGGAACATCGGCAATCATTTTCTGGAGATGGTAAATTTTCTATTGGCAAGCACAATTGGAACATGAAATTTAAAGATGCTACCTCTGCTGCTCAAGCAACGGTTGAGTTTGCAGAACATGCAAGCCTAGCTGTCAGAGCTGTTGTAGAACTTTCAAGGCAATATTGTGTTGATAATGGTGGTTCATGCCACATAGGTTTCAAGGATGAAAGGTTGGAATATGGGCAATCATTTCCTAGAGATGGTAATTTTTCTATTGACAGGCAGAATAGAACATGAAATTCAAAGATGCTACCTCTGCTTCTCAAGCAGCGGCTAACTTTGCAGAACATGCAACCCTAGTTTCCAGAGCTGTTGTACAACTTTCAAGGCAATATTGTGTTGATGATGGTGGTTCATGCCACTTATGTTTCAAAGATGAAAGGTTGGAACATGGGCAATCATTTATTGGTGATGGTAATGGTAATTTGGCTGTTGGCAGGCAGAATTGGAACATGAAATTTAAGGATGCTACCTCTTCTGCTCAAGCAGCGATTGACTTTGCAGAATATGCAACCCTAGTTGCCAGAGCTATTGTTGAACTTTCAAGGCAATATTGTGTTGATGATGGTAGTTCATTCCACTTAGGTGTCAAGAATGAATGTTTGGAACATGGGCAATCATTTCCTGGATATGGTAATGGTAATTTTTCTGTTGGCACGCAGGATTGGAGCATGCAATTTAAGGATGCTACCGATGCTGCTCAAGCAGTTGCTGAGTTTTAAGAATATGCAAGCCTAGCTGCCAGAGCTGTTGTAGAACTTCCAAGGCATATTGTGTTGATGATGGTGGTTCATTCCACTTAGGTTTCAAGGATAAAAGGTTGGAACATGGGCAATCATTTCCTTGAGATGGTAAATTTTCTATTGGCAGGCACAATTGGAACATGAAATTTAAGGATGCTACCTCTGCTGCCCAAGCAGCGGTTGAGTTTGCAGAACATGCAAGCCTAGCTGTCAGAGCTGTTGTAGAACTTTCAAGGCAATATTGTGTTGATGATGGTGGTTCATGCCACTTAGGTTTCAAGGATGAAAGGATGGAATATGGACAATCATTTCCTGAAGATGGTAATTTTTCTATTGGCAGGCAGAATAGAACATGAAATTTAAAGATGCTACCTCTGCTTCTCAAGCAGCGGCTGACTTTGCAGAACATGCAACCCTAGTTTCCATAGTTGTCGTACAAATTTGAAGGCAATATTGTGTTGATGATGGTGGTTCATGCCACTTAGGTTTCAAGGATGAAAGGTTGGAACATGGGCAATCATTTCCTGGAGATGGCAATGGTAATTTTTCTGTTGGCAGGCAAAATTGGAACATGAAATTTAAGAATGCTACCGCTGCTGCTCAAGCAACGACTGAGTTTGTAGAACATGCAAGCCAAGCTGCCAGAGCTGTTGTAGAACTTTCAAGGAAATATTATGTTGATGATGGTGGTTCATGCTACTTAGGTTTCAAGGATGAAAGTTTGGAACATGGGCAATCATTTCCTGGAGATGGTAATGGTAATTTTTCTGTTGGCAGGTAGAATTGGAACATGAAATTTAAGGATGCTACCTCTGCTACTCAAGCAGCGGCTGAGTTTGCAGAACTTGCAAGCCTAGCTGCTAGAGCTGTTTGAGAACTTTCAAGGCAATATTGTGTTGATGATGGTGGTTCATGCCACTTAGGTTTCAAGAATGAATGGTTGGAACATGGGCAATCATTTCCTGGAGATGGTAATGGTAATTTTTCTGTTGGCAGGCAGAATTGGATAATGAAATTTAAGGATGCTACCGCTGCTGCTCAAGCAGCGGCTGAGTTTGCAGAACATGCAAGCCTAGCTACTAGAGCTGTTGCAGAACTTTCAAGGCAATATTGTGTTGATGATGGAGGTTCATGCCACTTAGGTTTCAAGGATAAAATATTGGAACATCGGCAATCATTTTCTGGAGATGGTAAATTTTCTATTGGCAACACAATTGGAACATGAAATTTAAAGATGCTACCTCTGCTGCTCAAGCAACGGTTGAGTTTGCAGAAAATGCAAGTCTAGCTGTCAGAGCTGTTGTAGAACTTTCAAGGCAATATTGTGTTGATAATGGTGGTTCATGCCACATAGGTTTCAAGGATGAAAGGTTGGAATATGGGCAATCATTTCCTGGAGATGGTAATTTTTCTATTGGCAGGCAGAATTGGAACATGAAATTTAAAGATGCTACCTCTGCTGCTCAAGCAACGGTTGAGTTTGCAGAACATGCAAGCCTAGCTGTCAGAGCTGTTATAGAACTTTCAAGGCAATATTGTGTTGATAATGGTGGTTCATGCCACATAGGTTTCAAGGATGAAAGGTTGGAATATGGGCAATCATTTCCTGGAGATGGTAAATTTTCTATTGGCAAGCACAATTGGAACATGAAATTTAAAGATGCTACCTCTGCTGCTCAAGCAACGGTTGAGTTTGCAGAACATGCAAGCCTAGCTGTCAGAGCTGTTGTAGAACTTTCAAGGCAATATTGTGTTGATAATGGTGGTTCATGCCACATAGGTTTCAAGGATGAAAGGTTGGAATATGGGCAATCATTTCCTGGAGATGGTAATTTTTCTATTGGCAGGCAGAATAGAACATGAAATTTAAAGATGCTACCTCTGCTTCTCAAGCAGCGGGTAACTTTGCAGAAGATGCAACCCTAGTTTCCAGAGATGTTGTACAACTTTAAAGGCAATATTGTGTTGATGATGGTGGTTCATGCCACTTATGTTTCAAGGATGAAAGGTTGGAACATGGGCAATCATTTCTTGGTGATGGTAATGGTAATTTGTCTGTTGGCAGGCAGAATTGGAACATGAAATTTACGGATGCTACCTATTCTTCTCAAGCAGCGGCTGAGTTTGCAGAACATGGAAGCCTTGCTACCAGAGATGTTGTAGAACTTTCAAGGAAAAATTGTGTTGATGATGGTGGTTCATGCCACTTAGGTTTCAAGGATGAAAGGTTGGAACATGGGCAATCATTTCCCTGAGATGGTAATTTTTCTGTTGGCAGGCAGAATTGGAACATGAAATTAAGGGTGCAGCCTCTACTGCTCAAGCAGCGGCTGAGTTTGCAGAACATGCAAGCCTAGCTGCCAGGGCTGTTGGAGAACTTCCAAGGCAATATTGTGTTGATGATGGAGTTTCATGCCACTTAGGTTTCAAGAATCAATGTTTGGAACATGTGCAATCATTTCCTAGAGAAGGTAATGGTAATAATTTTTGGCTCGCAGAATTGGAGCATGAAATTTAAGGATGCTACTGCTGCTGCTCAAGTAGCGGCTGTATTTGCGGAACATGCAAGTCTAGGTGCCAGAGCTGTTGTAGAACTTTCAAAGCAATATTGTTTTGATGATGGTGGTTCATGCCACTTAGGTTTCAAGGATAAAAGGTTGGAACATGGGCAATCATTTTCTGGAGATGGTAAATTTTCTATTGGCAGGCACAATTGGAACATGAAATTTAAGGATGCTACCTCTGCTGCTCAAGCAGCGGTTGAGTTTTCAGAACATGCAAGCCTAGCTGTCAGAGCTGTTGTAGAACTTTCAAGGCAATATTGTGTTGATAATGGTGGTTCATGCCACATAGGTTTCAAGGATGAAAGGTTGGAATATGGGCAATCATTTCCTGGAGATGGTAATTTTTCTATTGGTAGGCAGAATAGAACATGAAATTTAATGATGCTACCTCTGCTTCTCAAGCAGCGGCTAACTTTGCAGAACATGCAACCCTAGTTTCCAGAGCAGTTTTACAACTTTCAAGGAAATATTGTGTTGATGATGGTGGTTCAAGCCACTTATGTTTCAAGGATGAAAGGTTGGAACATGGGTAATCATTTCTTGGTGATGGTAATGGTAATTTGTCTGTTGGCAGGCAGAATTGGAACATGAAATTTAAGGATGCTACCTCTTCTGCTCAAGCAGCGGATGAGTTTGCAGAACATGCATGCCTAGCTGCCAGAGCTGTTGGAGAACTTTCAAGGCATTATTGTGTTGTTGACGGTGTTTCATTCCACTTAGGTTTCAAATATTGAAAGGTTGGAACATGGGTAATCATTTGCTGGAGATGGTAATGGTAATTTTTCTATGGGCAGGCATAATTGGAAAATGAAATTTAAGGATGCTACATCTGTTGCTCAAGCAGCTGTTGACTTTGCAGAACATGCAAGCCTAGCTGCCAGAGCTATTGTAGAACTTTCAAGGCAATATTGTGTTGATGATGGTGGTTCATGCAAATTAGGTTTCAAGGATTAAAGGTTGGAACATGGGCAATTATTTCATGGAGATGGTAATGGTAATTGTACTGTTGGCAGGCATAATTGGAACATGAAATTTAAGGATGCTACCTCTGCTGCTCAAGGAGCGGCTGAGTTTGCAGAACATGCAAGCCTAGCTGCCAGAGTTGTTGTAGAACTTTCAAGGCAATATAGTGTTGATGATGGTGGTTCATGCCGCTTAGGTTTCAAGGATGAAAGGTTGGAACATGGGCAATCATTTCATGGAGATGGTAATGGTAATTTTTCTGTTGGCAGGAAGAATTGGAACCTGAAATTTAAGGTTGCTACCTCTGCTACTCAAGCAGCGGCTGAGTTTGCAGAACATGCAAGCCTAACTGCCAGAGCTGTTGTAGAACTTTGAAGGCAATATTGTGTTGATCATAGTGGTTCATACCACTTAGGTTTCAAGGATAAAAGGTTGGAACATGGGTAATCATTTCCTGGAGATGGTAAATTTTCTATTGGCTGGCAGAATTGAACATGAAATTTAACGATGCTACCTCTGCTGCTCAAGCAGCGGTTGAGTTTGCAGAACATGCAAGCCTAGCTGTCAGAGCTGTTGTACAACTTTCAAGGCAATATTGTGTTGATGATGGTGGTTCATGCCACTTAGGTTTCAAGGATGAAAGTTTGGAATATGGGCAATCATTTCCTGGAGATGGTAATTTTTCTATTGGTAGGCAGAATTGAACATGAAATTTAAAGATGCTACCTCTGCTTCTCAAGCATCGGCGGACTTTGCAGAACATGCAACCCTAGTTTTTCCAGAGCTGTTGTACAACTTTCAAGGCAATATTGTATTGATGATGGTGGTTTATGCCACGTAGGTTTCGAGGATGAAAGGTTGGAACATGGGAAATCATTTCCTGGAGATGGTAATGGTAATTTGTCTGTTGGTAGGAAGAATTGGAACATGAAATTTAAGGATGCTACCTCTGCTACTCAAGCAGCGGCTGAGTTTGCAGAACATGCAAGCCTAACTGCCAGAGCTGTTGTAGAACTTTCAAGGCAATATTGTGTTGATGATGGTGGTTCATGCCACTTAGGTTTCAAGGATGAAAGGTTGGAACACGGGCAATCATTTCCTGGAGATGGTAATGGTAATTTTTCTGTTGGCAGGCAGAATTGGAACATGAAATTTAAGGATGCTACCTCTGCTGCTCAAGCAGCGGCTGAGTTTGCAGAACATGCAAGCCTAGCTGCCAGAGCTATTGTAGAACTTTAAAGGCAATATTGTGTTGATGATGGTGGTTCATGCCACTTAGGTTTCAAGGATGAAAGGTTGGAACATGGGCAATCATTTCCTGGAGATGGTAATGGTAATTTTTCTGTTGGCAGGCATAATTGGAACATGAAATTTAAGGATGCTACCTCTGCTGCTCAAGCAGCGGCTGAGTTTGCAGAACATACAAGCCTAGCTGCCTGAGCTATTGTAGAACTTTCAAGGCAATATTGTGTTGATGATGGTGGTTCATGCCACTTAGGTTTCAAGGATGGAAGATTGGAACATGGGCAATCATTTCATGGAGATGGTAATGGTAATTGTTCTGTTGGCAGGCATAATTGGAACATGAAATTTAAGGATGCTACCTCTGCTGCTCAAGGAGCAGCTGAGTTTGCAGAACATGCAAGCCTAGCTGCTAGAGCTGTTTTAGAACTTTCAAGGCAATATAGTGTTGATGATGGTGGTTCATGCCATTTAGGTTTCAAGGATGAAAGGTTGGAACATGGGCAATCATTTCATGGAGATGGTAATGGTAATTTTTCTGTTGGCAGGTAGAATTGGAACATGAAGTTTAAGGTTGCTACCTCTGCTACTCAAGCAGCGGCTGAGTTTGCAGAACATGCAAGCCTAGCTGCCAGAGCTGTTGTAGATCATTCAAGGCAATATTGTGTTGATGATGGTGGTTCATACCACTTAGGTTTCAAGGATAAAAGGTTGGAACATGGGTAATCATTTCCTGGAGATGGTAAATTTTCTATTGGCTGGCAGAATTGAACATGAAATTTAAAGATGCTACCTCTGCTTCTTAAGTAGCGGCTGAGTTTGCAGAACATGCAAGCCTAGCTGCCAGAGCTGTTGTAGAACTTTCAAGGCAATATAGTGTTGATGATGGTGGTTCATGCCACTTAGGTTTCAAGGATGGAAGATTGGAACATGGGCAATCATTTCATGGAGATGGTAATGGTAATTGTTCTGTTGGCAGGCATAATTGGAACATGAAATTTAAGGATGCTACCTCTACTGCTCAGCAGCGGCTGAGTTTGCAGAACATGCAAGCCTAGCTGCCAGAGCTGTTGTAGAACTTTCAAGGCAATATAGTGTTGATGATGGTGGTTCATGCCACTTAGGTTTCAAGGATGAAAGGTTGGAACATGGGCAATCATTTCATTGAGATGGTAATGGTAATTTTTCTGTTGGCAGGTAGAATTGGAACATGAAGTTTAAGGTTGCTACCTCTGCTACTCAAGCAGCGGCTGAGTTTGCAGAACTTGCAAGCCTAGCTACCAGAGCTATTGTAGAACTTTGAAGGCAATATTGTGTTGATGATGGTGGTTCATGCCACTTAGGTTTCAAGGATCGAAGATTGGAACATGGGCAATCATTTCATGGAGATGGTAATGGTAATTGTTCTGTTGGCAGGAATAATTGGAAAGCTACCTCTGCTGCTCAAGGAGCGGCTGAGTTTGCAGAACATGCAAGCCTAGTTGCCAGAGCTATTGTAGAACTTTCTAGGCAATATAGTGTTGATGGTGGTGGTTCATGCCACTTAGGTTTCAAGGATGAAAGGTTGGAACATGGGCAATCATTTCATGGAGATGGTAATGGTAATTTTTCTGTTGGCAGGTAGAATTGGAACATGAAGTTTAAGGTTGCTACCTCTGCTACTCAAGCAGCGGCTGAGTTTGCAGAACATGCAAGCCTAGCTGCCAGAGCTGTTGTAGAACTTTCAAGGCAATATAGTGTTGATGATGGTGGTTCATGCCACTTAGGTTTCAAGGATGGAAGATTGGAACATGGGCAATCATTTCATGGAGATGGTAATGGTAATTGTTCTGTTGGCAGGCATAATTGGAACATAAAATTTAAGGATGCTACCTCTACTGCTCAAGGAGCGGCTGAGTTTGCAGCAAGCCTAGCTGCCAGAGCTGTTGTAGAACTTTCAAGGCAATATAGTGTTGATGATGGTGGTTCATGCCACTTAGGTTTCAAGGATGAAAGGTTGGAACATGGGCAATCATTTCATTGAGATGGTAATGGTAATTTTTCTGTTGGCAGGTAGAATTGGAACATGAAGTTTAAGGTTGCTACCTCTGCTACTCAAGCAGCGGCTGAGTTTGCAGAACTTGCAAGCCTAGCTACCAGAGCTATTGTAGAACTTTGAAGGCAATATTGTGTTGATGATGGTGGTTCATGCCACTTAGGTTTCAAGGATCGAAGATTGGAACATGGGCAATCATTTCATGGAGATGGTAATGGTAATTGTTCTGTTGGCAGGAATAATTGGAACATGAAATTTAAGGGTGCTACCTCTGCTGCTCAAGGAGCGGCTGAGTTTGCAGAACATGCAAGCCTAGTTGCCAGAGCTATTGTAGAACTTTCTAGGCAATATAGTGTTGATGGTGGTGGTTCATGCCACTTAGGTTTCAAGGATTAAAGGTTGGAACATGGGCCATCATTTCATGGAGATGGTAATGGTAATTTTTCTGTTGGCAGGTACAATTGGAACATGAAATTTAAGGTTGCTACCTCTGCTACTCAAGCAGTGGCTGAGTTTACAGAACAAGCAAGCCTAGCTGCCAGAGCTGTTGTAGAACTTTGAAGGCAATATTGTGTTGATCATGGTAGTTCATGCCACTTAGGTTTCAAGGATAAAAGGTTGGAACATGGGTAATCATTTCCTGGAGATGGTAAATTTTCTATTGGCTGGCAGAATTGAACATGAAATTTAAACATGCTACCTCTACTTCTCAAGTCGCAGCTGACTTTGCAGAACATGCAACCCTAGCTGCTAGAGCTATTGTAGAACTTTCAAGGCAATATTGTGTTGATGATGGTGGTTCATGCCACTTAGTTTTCAAGGATGAAAGGTTGGAACATGGGCAATTATTTCATGAAGATGGTAATGGTAATTTTTCTGTTGGCAGGCAGAATTGGAACATGAAATTTAAGGATGCTACCTCTACTGCTCAAGCAGCGGCTGAGTTTGCAAACATGCAAGCCTAGCTGCCAGAGCTGTTGTAGAACTTTCAAGGCAATATTGTGTTGATGGTGGTGGTTCATGCCACTTAGGTTTCAAGGATAAAAGGTTGGAACATGGGCAATCATTTTCTGGAGATGGAAAATTTTCTATTGGCAGGCACAATTGGAACTTGAAATTTACGGATGCTACCTCTGCTGCTCAAGCAGCGGTTGAGTTTGCAGAACATGCAAGCCTAGCTGTTTGAGCTATTGTAGAACATTCAAGGCAATATTGTGTTGATAATGGTGGTTCATGCCACATAGTTTTCAAGGATGAAAGGTTGGAATATGGGCAATCATTTCCTGGAGATGGTAATTTTTCTATTGGCAGGCAGAATAGAACATGAAATTTAAAGATGCTACCTCTACTTCTCAAGCAGCGGCTAACTTTGCAGAATATGCAACCCTAGTTTCCAGTGCTGTTGTACAACTTTCAAGGCAATATTGTGTTGATGATGGTGGTTCATGCCACTTATGTTTCAAGGATGAAAGGTTGGAACATGGGCAATCATTTCTTGGTGATGGTAATGGTAATTTGTCTGTTGGCAGGTAGAATTGGAACATGAAATTTAAGGATGCTACTTCTTCTGCTCAAGCAGCGGCTGACTTTGCAGAACATGCAACCCTAGTTGCCATAGCTATTGTAGAACTTTCAAGGCAATATTGTGTTGATGATGGTGGTTCATGCCACTTAGGTTTCAAGAATGAATGTTTGGAACATGGGCAATCATTTCTTGAAGATGGCAATGGTAATTTTTCTGTTGGCACGCAGGATTGGAGCATGCAATTTAAGGATGCTACCGCTGCTGCTCAAGCAGTGGCTGAGTTTGCAGAACATGCAAGCCTAGCTGCCAGAGCTGTTATAGAACTTCCAAGGCATATTGTGTTGATGATGGTGGTTCATGCCACTTAGGTTTCAAGGATAAAAGGTTGGAACATGGGCAATCATTTCCTTGAGATGGTAAACTTTCTATTGGCAAGCACAATTGGAACATGAAATTTAAGGATGCTACCTCTGCTGCTCAAGAAGCGGTTGAGTTTGCAGAACATGCAAGCCTAGCTATCAAAGCTGCTGTAGAACTTTCAAGGCAATATTGTGTTGATGATGGTGGTTCATGCCACTTAGGTTTCAAGGATGAAAGGTTGGAACATGGACAATCATTTTATGGAGATGGGAATGGTAATTTTTCTGTTGGCACGCAAAATTGGAACATGAAATTTAAGGATGCTACCGCTGCTACTCAAGCAACGACTGAGTTTGCAGAACATGCAAGCCAAGTTGACAGAGCTGTTATAGAACTTTCAAGGCAATATTATGTTGATGATGGTGATTCATGCCACTTAGGTTTCAAGGATGAAAGGTTGGAACATGGGCAATCATTTCCTGGAGATGGTAAAGGTACTTTTTCTGTTGGCAGGTAGAATTGGAACATGAAATTTAAGGATGCTACCTCTGCTACTCAAGCAGCGGCTGAGTTTGCAAAACATGCAAGCCTAGCTGCTAGAGCTGTTGGAGAACTTTCAAGGCAATATTGTGTTGATGATGGTGGTTCATGCCACTTAGGTTTCAAGAATGAATGGTTGGAACATGGGCAATCATTTCCTGGAGATGTAATGGTAATTTCTTTTCTGTTTGCAGGCAGAATTGGATAATGAAATTTAAGGATGCTACCGCTGCTGCTCAAGCAGTGGCTGAGTTTGCAGAACACGCAAGCCTAGCTGCCTGAGCTGTTGAAGAACTTCCAAGGCATATTGTGTTGATGATGGTGGTTCATGCCACTTAGGTTTCAAGGATAAAAGGTTGGAACATGGGCAACCATTTCCTTGAGATGGTAAACTTTCTATTGGCAGGCACAATTGGAACATGAAATTTAAGGATGCTACCTCTGCTGCCCAAGCAGTGGTTGAGTTTGCAGAACATGCAAGCCTAGCTGTCAGAGCTATTGTAGAACTTTCAAGGCAATATTGTGTTGATGATGGTGGTTCATGCCACTTAGGTTTCAAGGATGAAAGGTTGGAATATGGGCAATCATTTCCTGGAGATGGTAATTTTTCTATTGGCAAGCAGAATAGAACATGAAATTTAAAGATGCTACCTCTGCTTCTCAAGCAGCGGCTGACTTTGCAGAACATGCAACCCTAGTTTCCATAGTTGTTGTACAACTTTGAAGGCAATATTGTGTTGAAGATGGTGGTTCATGCAACTTAGGTTTCAAGGATGAAAGGTTGGAACATGGGCAATCATTTCCTGGATATGGTAATGGTAATTTTTCTGTTGGCAGGAAGAATTTGAACATGAAATTTAAGGATGCTACCTCTGCTACTCAAGTAGCGACTGAGTTTGCAGAACATGCAAGCCTAGCTGCTAGAGCTGTTGGAGAACTTTCAAGGTAATATTGTGTTGATGATGGTGGTTCATGCCACTTAGGTTTCAAGAATGAATGGCTGGAACATGGGCAATCATTTCCTGGAGATGTAATGGTAATTTTTCTGTTGGCAGGCAGAATTGGATCATGAAATTTAAGGATGCTACCGCTGCTGCACAAGCAGCGGCTGAGTTTGCAGAAGATGCAAGCCTAGCTGCTAGAGCTGTTGTATAACTTTCAAGGTAATATTGTGTTGATGATGGAGGTTCATGCCACTTAGGTTTCAAGGATAAAAGGTTGGAACATGTACAATCATTTTCTGGAGATAGTAAATTTTCTATTAGCAGGCACAATTGGAACATGAAATTTAAGGATGCTACCTCTGCTGCTCAAGCAACGGTTGAGTTTGCAGAACATGCAAGCCTAGCTGTCAGAGCTGTTGTAGAACTTTCAAGGCAATATTGTGTTGATAATGGTGGTTCATGCCACATAGGTTTCAAGGATGAAAGGTTGGAATATGGGCAATCATTTCCTGGAGATGGTAATTTTTCTATTGGCAGGCAGAATAGAACATGAAATTTAAAGATGCTACCTCTGCTTCTCAAGCAGCGGCTAACTTTGCAGAACATGCAACCCTAGTTTCCAGAGCTGTTGTATAACTTTCAAGGCAATATTGTGTTGATGATGGTGGTTCATGCCACTTATGTTTCAAGGATGAAAGGTTGGAACATGGGCAATCATTTCTTGGTGATGGTAATGGTAATTTGTCTGTTGGTTGGCAGAATCGGAACATAAAATTTAAGGATGCTACCTCTTATTCTCAAGCAGCGGCTGACTTTGCAGAACATGCAACCCTAGTTGCCGGAGCTATTATAGAACTTTCAAGGCAATATTGTGTTGATGATGGTGGTTCATGCCACTTAGGTTTCAAGAATTAATGTTTGGAACATGGCCAATCATTTGCTGGAGATGGTAATGGTAATTTTTCTGTTGGCACGCAGGATTGGAGCATGAAATTTAAGGATGCTACCGCTGCTGCTCAAGCAGTGGCTGAGTTTGTAGAACATGCAAGCCTAGCTGCCAGAGCTGTTGTTGAACTTTTAAGGCATATTGTGTTGATGATGGTGGTTCATGCCACTTAGGTTTCAAGGATAAAAGGTTGGAACATGGGAAATCATTTCCTTGAGATGCTAAATTATCTATTGGCAGGCACAATTGGAACATGAAATTTAAGGATGCTACCTCTGCTGCCCAAGAAGTGGTTGAGTTTGCAGAACATGCAAGCCTAGCTGTCAGTGCTGTTGTAGAACTTTCAAGGCAATATTGTGTTGATGATGGTGGTTCATGCCACTTAGGTTTCAAGGATGAAAGATTGGAATATGGGCAATCATTTCCTGGAGATGGTAATTTTTCTATTGGCAGGCAGAATAGAACATGAAATTTAAAGATGCTACCTTTGCTTCTCAAGCAGCGGCTGACTTTGCAGAACATGCAACCCTAGTTTCCATAGTTGATGTACAACTTTGAAGGCAATATTGTGTTGATGATGGTGGTTCATGCCACTTAGGTTTCAAGGATAAAAGGTTGGAACATGGGCAATCATTTTCTGGAGATGGTAAATTTTCTATTAGCAGGCACAATTGGAACATGAAATTTAAGGATGCTACCGCTGCTGCTCAAGCAACGACTGAGTTTGCAGAACATGCAAGCCAAGCTGCCAGAACTATTGTAGAACTTTCAAGGCAATATTATGTTGATGATGGTGGTTCATGCCACTTAGATTTCAAGGATGAAAGGTTGAAACATGGGAAATCATTTCCTAGAGATGGTAATGGTAATTTTTCTATTGGCAGGTAGAATTGGAACATGAAATTTAAGGATGCCACCTCTGCTACTCAAGCAGCGGCTGAGTTTGCAGAACATACAAGCCTAGCTGCTAGAGCTGTTGGAGAACTTTCAAGGCAATATTTTATTGATGATGGTGGTTCATGCCACTTAGGTTTCAAGAATGAATGGTTGGAACATGGGCAATCATTTCCTGGAGATGTAAAGGTAATTTTTCTGTTGGCAGGCAGAATTGGATCATGAAATTTAATGATGCTACCGCTGCTGCTCAAGCAGCGGCTGAGTTTGCAGAACATGGAAGCCTAGCTGCTAGAGCTGTTGTAGAACTTTCAAGGCAATATTGTGTTGATTATGGTGGTTCATGCCACTTAGGTTTCAAGGATAAAAGGTTGGAACATGGGCAATCATTTTCTGGAGATGGTAAATTTTCTATTAGCAGGCACAATTGGAACATGAAATTTAAGGATGCTACCTCTGCTGCTCAAGCAACGGTTGAGCTTGCAGAACATGCAAGCCTAGCTGTCAGAGCTGTTGTAGAACTTTCAAGGCAATATTGTGTTGATGATGGTGGTTCATGCCACTTATGTTTCAAGGATGAAAGGTTGGAACATGGGCAATCATTTCTTGGTGATGGTAATGGTAATTTGTCTGTTGGCTGGCCAGAATTGGAACATGAAATTTAAGGATGCTACCTCTTCTGCTCAAGCAGCGGCTGACTTTGCAGAACATACAACCCTAGTTGCCAGAGCTATTATAGAACTTTCAAGGCAATATTGTGTTGATGATGGTGGTTCATGCCACTTAGATTTCAAGAATGAATGTTTGGAACATGGGTAATCATTTGCTGGAGATGGTAATGGTAATTTTTCTGTTGGCACGCAGGATTGGAGCATGAAATTTAAGGATGCTACCGCTACTGCTCAAGCAGTGGCTGAGTTTGCAGAACATGCAAGCCTAGCTGCCAGAGCTGTTGTAGAACTTCCAAGGCATATTGTGTTGATGATGGTGGTTCATGCCACTTAGGTTTCAAGGATAAAAGGTTGGAACATGGGCAATCATTTCCTGGATATGGTAATGGTAATTTTTCTGTTGGCAGGTAGAATTTGAACATGAAATTTAAGGATGCTACCTCAGCTACTCAAGCAGCGGTTGAGTTTGCAGAACATGCAAGCCTAGCTGCTAGAGCTGTTGGAGAACTTTCAAGGCAATATTGTGTTGATGATGGTGGTTCATGCCACTTAGGTTTCAAGAATGAATGTTTGGAACATGGGTAATCATTTGCTGGAGATGGTAATGGTAATTTTTCTGTTAGCACGCTGGATTGGAGCATGAAATTTAAGGATGCTACCGCTGCTGCTCAAGCAGTGGCTGAGTTTGCAGAACATGCAAGCCTAGCTGCCAGAGCTGTTGTAGAACTTCCAAGGCATATTGTGTTGATGATGGTGGTTCATGCCACTTAGGTTTCAAGGATAAAAGGTTGGAACATGGGCAATCATTTCCTGGATATGGTAATGGTAATTTTTCTGTTGGCACGCAGGATTGGAGCATGAAATTTAAGGATGCTACCGCTGCTGCTCAAGCAGTGGCTGAGTTTGTAGAACATGCAAGCCTAGCTGCCAGAGCTGTTGTTGAACTTTCAAGGCATATTGTGTTGATGATGGTGGTTCATGCCACTTAGGTTTCAAGGATAAAAGGTTGGAACATGGGAAATCATTTCCTTGAGATGCTAAATTTTCTATTGGCAGGCACAATTGGAACATGAAATTTAAGGATGCTACCTCTGCTGCCCAAGCAGCGGTTGAGTTTGCAGAACATGCAAGCCTAGCTGTCAGAGCTGTTGTAGAACTTTCAAGGCAATATTGTGTTGATGATGGTGGTTCATGCCACTTAGGTTTCAAGGATGAAAGATTGGAATATGGGCAATCATTTCCTGGAGATGGTAATTTTTCTATTGGCAGGCAGAATAGAACATGAAATTCAAAGATGCTACCTTTGCTTCTCAAGCAGCGGCTGACTTTGCAGAACATGCAACCCTAGTTTCCATAGTTGATGTACAACTTTGAAGGCAATATTGTGTTGATGATGGTGGTTCATGCCACTTAGGTTTCAAGGATGAAAGGTTGGAACATGGGCAATCATTTCCTGAAGATGGCAATGGTAATTTTTCTATTGGCAGGCAAAATTGGAACATGAAATTTAAGTATGCTACCGCTGCTGCTCAAGCAACGACTGAGTTTGCAGAACATGCAAGCCAAGCTGCCAGAACTATTGTAGAACTTTCAAGGCAATATTATGTTGATGATGGTGGTTCATGCCACTTAGATTTCAAGGATGATAGGTTGAAACATGGGAAATCATTTCCTAGAGATGGTAATGGTAATTTTTCTATTGGCAGGTAGAATTGGAACATGAAATTTAAGGATGCCACCTCTGCTACTCAAGCAGCGGCTGAGTTTGCAGAACATACAAGCCTAGCTGCTAGAGCTGTTGGAGAACTTTCAAGGCAATATTTTATTGATGATGGTGGTTCATGCCACTTAGGTTTCAAGAATGAATGGTTGGAAAATGGGCAATAATTTCCTGGAGATGGTAATGGTAATTTTTCTTTTGGCAGACAGAATTGGAACATGAAATTAAAGGATGCTACCTCTTCTGCTCAAGCAGCGGCTGAGTTTGCAGAACATGCAAGCCTAGCTACTAGAGCTGTTGTAGAACTTTCAAGGCAATATTGTGTTGATGATGGTGCTTCATGCCACTTAGGTTTCAAATATGAAAGGTTGGAACATGTACAATCATTTTCTGGAGATGGTAAATTTTCTATTAGCAGGCACAATTGGAACATGAAATTTAAGGATGCTACCTCTGCTGCTCAAGCAACGGTTGAGTTTGCAAAACATGCAAGCCTAGCTGTCAGAGCTGTTGTAGAACTTTCAAGGTAATATTGCGTTGATAATGGTGGTTCATGCCACATAGGTTTCAAGGATGAAAGGTTGGAATATGGGCAATCATTTCCTGGAGATGGTAATATTTCTATTGGCAGGCAGAATAGAACATGAAATTTAAAGATGCTACCTCTGCTTCTCAAACAGCGGCTAACTTTGCAGAACATGCAACCCTAGTTTCCAGAGCTGTTGTATAACTTTCAAGGCAATATTGTGTTGATGTTGGTGGTTCATGCCACTTATGTTTCAAGGATGAAAGGTTGGAACATGGGCAATCATTTCTTGGTGATGGTAATGGTAATTTGTCTGTTGGCTGGCAGAATTGGAACATGAAATTTAAGGATGCTACCTCTTATTCTCAAGCAGCGGCTGACTTTGCAGAACATGCAACCCTAGTTGCCGGAGCTATTGTAGAACTTTCAAGGCAATATTGTGTTGATGATGGTGGTTCATGCCACTTAGGTTTCAAGAATGAATGTTTGGAACATGGCCAATCATTTCCTGGAGATGGTAATGGTAATTTTTCTGTTGGCACGCAGGATTGGAGCATGAAATTTAAGGATGCTACCGCTGCTGCTCAAGCAGTGGCTGAGTTTGCAGAACATGCAAGCCTAGCTGTCAGAGCTATTGTAGAACTTTGAAGGCAATATTGTGTTGATGATAGTGGTTCATGCCACTTAGGTTTCAAGGATGAAAGGTTGGAACATGGGCAATCATTTCCTAGATATGGTAATGGTAATTTTTCTGTTGGCAGGTAGAATTTGAACATGAAATTTAAGGATGCTACCTCTGCTACTCAAGCAGCGGCTGAGTTTGCAGAACATGCAAGCCTAGCTGCTAGAGCTGTTGGAGAACTTTCAAGGCATTATTGTGTTGATGATGGTGGTTCATGCCACTTAGGTTTCAAGAATAAATGGTTGGAACATGGGCAATCATTTCCTGGAGATGTAATGGTAATTTTTCTGTTGGCAGGCAGAATTGGATCATGAAATTTAAGGATGCTACCGCTGCTGCTCAAGCAGCGGCTGAGTTTGCAGAACATGCAAGCCTAGCTGCTAGAGCTGTTGTAGAACTTTCAAGGCAATATTGTGCTGATGATGGAGGTTCATGCCACTTAGGTTTCAAGGATAAAAGGTTGGAACATGTACAATCATTTTCTGGAGATGGTAAATTTTCTATTAGCAGGCACAATTGGAACATGAAATTTAAGGATGCTACCTTTGCTGCTCAAGCAACGGTTGAGTTTGCAGAACATGCAAGCCTAGCTGTCAGAGCTGTTGTAGAACTTTCAAGGCAATATTATGTTGATAATGGTGGTTCATGCCACATAGGTTTCAAGGATGAAAGGTTGGAATATGGGCAATCATTTCCTGGAGATGGTAATTTTTCTATTGGCAGGCAGAATAGAACATGAAATTTAAAGATGCTACCTCTGCTTCTCAAGCAGCGGCTAACTTTGCAGAATATGCAACCCTAGTTTCCAGAGCTGTTGTATAACTTTCAAGGCAATATTGTGTTGATGATGGTGGTTCATGCCACTTATGTTTCAAGGATGAAAGGTTGGAACATGGGCAATCATTTCTTGGTGATGGTAATGGTAATTTGTCTGTTGGCTGGCAGAATTGGAACATGAAATTTAAGGATGCTACCTCTTATTCTCAAGCAGCGACTGACTGTGCAGAACATGCAACCCTAGTTGCCGGAGCTATTGTAGAACTTTCAAGGCAATATTGTGTTGATGATGGTGGTTCATGCCACTTAGGTTTCAAGAATGAATGTTTGGAACATGGCCAATCATTTCCTGGAGATGGTAATGGTAATTTTTCTGTTGGCACGCAGGATTGGTGCATGAAATTTAAGGATGCTACCGCTGCTGCTCAAGCTGTGGCTGAGTTTGCAGAACATACAAGCCTAGCTGCCCGAGCTGTTGTTGAACTTTCAAGGCATATTGTGTTGATGATGGTGGTTCATGCCACTTAGGTTTCAAGGATAAAAGGTTGGAACATGGGAAATCATTTCCTTGAGATGGTAAATTTTCTATTGGCAGGCACAATTGGAACATGAAATTTAAGGATGCTACCTCTGCTGCCCAAGAAGTGGTTGAGTTTGCAGAGCATGCAAGCCTAGCTGTCAGAGCTGTTGTAGAACTTTCAAGGCAATATTGTGTTGATGATGGTGGTTCATGCCACTTAGGTTTCAAGGATGAAAGATTGGAATATGGGCAATCATTTCCTGGAGATGGTAATTTTTCTATTGGCAGGCAGAATAGAACATGAAATTTAAAGATGCTACCTTTGCTTCTCAAGCAGCGGCTGACTTTGCAGAACATGCAACCCTAGTTTCCATAGTTGTTGTACAACTTTGAAGGCAATATTGTGTTGATGATGGTGGTTCATGCCACTTAGGTTTCAAGGATGAAAGGTTGGAACATGGGCAATCATTTCCTGAAGATGGCAATGGTAATTTTTCTATTGGCAGGCAAAATTGGAACATGAAATTTAAGGATGCTACCGCTGCTGCTCAAGCAACGACTGAGTTTGCAGAACATGCAAGCCAAGCTGCCAGAGCTATTGTAGAACTTTCAAGGCAATATTATGTTGATGATGGTGGTTCATGCCACTTAGGTTTCAAGGATGAAAGGTTGAAACATGGGCAATCATTTCCTGGAGATGGTAATGGTAATTTTTCTGTTGGCAGGTAGAATTGGAACATGAAATTTAAGGATGCTACCTCTGCTATTCAAGCAGCAGTTGAGTTTGCAGAACATGCAAGCCTAGCTGCCAGAGCTGTTGTAGAACTTTCAAGGCAATATTGTTGTTGATGATGGTGGTTCATGCCACTTAGGTTTCAAGAATGAATGGTTGGAACATGGGCAATCATTTCCTGGAGATGTAAAGGTAATTTTTCTGTTGGCAGGCAGAATTGGATCATGAAATTTAATGATGCTACCGCTGCTGCTCAAGCAGCGGCTGAGTTTGCAGAACATGCAAGCCTAGCTGCTAGAGCTGTTGTAGAACTTTCAAGGCAATATTGTGTTGATGATGGAGGTTCATGCCACTTAGGTTTCAAGGATAAAAGGTTGGAACATGGGCAATCATTTTCTGGAGATGGTAAATTTTCTATTAGCAGGCACAATTGGAACATGAAATTTAAGGATGCTACCTCTGCTGCTCAAGCAACGGTTGAGCTTGCAGAACATGCAAGCCTAGCTGTCAGAGCTGTTGTAGAACTTTCAAGGCAATATTGTGTTGATAATGGTGGTTCATGCCACATAGGTTTCAAGGATGAAAGGTTGGAATATGGGCAATCATTTCCTGGAGATGGTAATTTTTCTATTGGCAGGCAGAATAGAACATGAAATTTAAAGATGCTACCTCTGCTTCTCAAGCAGCGGCTAACTTTGCAGAACATGCAACCCTAGTTTCCAGAGCTGTTGTACAACTTTCAAGGCAATATTGTGTTGATGATGGTGGTTCATGCCACTTATGTTTCAAGGATGAAAGGTTGGAACATGGGCAATCATTTCTTGGTGATGGTAATGGTAATTTGTCTGTTGGCTGGCAGAATTGGAACATGAAATTTAAGGATGCTACCTCTTCTGCTCAAGCAGCGGCTGACTTTGCAGAACATACAACCCTAGTTGCCACAGCTATTGTAGAACTTTCAAGGCAATATTGTGTTGATGATGTTGGTTCATGCCACTTAGGTTTCAAGAATGAATGTTTGGAACATGGGCAATCATTTGCTGGAGATGGTAATGGTAATTTTTCTGTTGGCACGCAGGATTGGAGCATGAAATTTAAGGATGCTACCGCTGCTGCTCAAGCAGTGGTTGTGTTTGCAGAACATGCAAGCCTAGCTGCCAGAGCTGTTGTAGAACTTCCAAGGCATATTGTGTTGATGATGGTGGTTCATGCCACTTAGGTTTCAAGGATAAAAGGTTGGAATATGGGCAATCATTTCCTTGAGATGGTAAATTTTCTATTGGCAGGCACAATTGGAACATGAAATTTAAGGATGCTACCTCTGCTGCCTAAACAGTGATTGAGTTTGCAGAACATGCTCGCCTAGCTGTCAGAGCTATTGTAGAACTTTGAAGGCAATATTGTGTTGATGATGGTGGTTCATGGCACTTAGGTTTCAAAGATGAAAGGTTGGAATATGGGCAATCATTTCCTGGAGATGGTAATTTTTCTATTGGCAGGCAGAATAGAACACGAAATTTAAAGATGCTACCTCTGCTTCTCAAGCAGCGGCTGACTTTGCAGAACTTGCAACCCTAGTTTCCATAGTTGTTGTACAGCTTTGAAGGCAATATTGTGTTGATGATGGTGGTTCATGCCACTTAGGTTTCAAGGATGAAAGGTTGGAACATGGGCAATCATTTTATGGAGATGGCAATGGTAATTTTTCTGTTGGCACGCAAAATTGGAACATGAAATTTAAGGATGCTATCGCTGCTGCTCAAGCAACGACTGAGTTTGCAGAACATACAAGCCAAGCTGCCAGAGCTGTTGTAGAACTTTCAAGGCAATATTATGTTGATGATGGTGGTTCATGCCACTTAGGTTTCAAGGATGAAAGGTTGGAATATGGGCAATCATTTCCTGGAGATGGTAATGGTAATCTTTCTGTTGGCAGGTACAATTGGAACATGAAATTTAAGGATGCTACCTTTGCTACTCAAGCAGCGGCTGAGTGTGCAGAACATGCAAGCCTAGCTGCTTGAGCTGTTGGAGAACTTTCAAGGCAATATTGTGTTGATGATGGTGGTTCATGCCACTTAGGTTTCAAGAATGAATGGTTGGAACATGGGCAATCATTTCTTGGAGATGGTAATGGTAATTTTTCTGTTGGCAGGCAGAATTGGATCATGAAATTTAAGGATGCTACCGCTGCTGCTCAAGCAGCGGATGAGTTTGCAGAACATGCAAGCCTAGCTACTAGAGCTGTTGTAGAACTTTCAAGGCAATATTGTGTTGATGGTGGTGGTTCATGCCACTTAGGTTTCAAGTATAAAAGGTTGGAACATTGGCAATCATTTCCTGGAGATGGTAAATTTTCTATTGGTAGGCAGAATTGGAACATGAAATTTAAGGATGCTACCTCTGCTGCTCAAGCAGCGGTTGAGTTTGCAGAACATGCAAGCCTAGCTGTCAGAGCTGTTGTAGAACTTTCAAGGCAATATTGTGTTGATGATGGTGGTTCATGCCACTTAGGTTTCAAGGATAAAAGTTTGGAATATGGGCAATCATTTCCTGGAGATGGTAATTTTTCTATTGGCAGGCAGAATTGAACATGAAATTTAAAGATGCTACCTCTGCTTCTCAAGCAGCGGCTGACTTTGCAGAACATGCAACCCTAGTTTCCATAGTTGTTGTACAGCTTTGAAGGCAATATTATGTTGATGATGGTGGTTCATGCCACTTAGGTTTCAAGGATGAAAGGTTGGAACATGGGCAATCATTTTCTTGAGATGGTAAATTTTCTATTGGCAGGCACAATTGGAACATGAAATTTAAGGATGCTACCTCTGCTGCCTAAGTAGTGATTGACTTTGCAGAACATGCAAGCCTAGCTGTCAGAGCTATTGTAGAACTTTGAAAGCAATATTGTGTTGATGATGGTGGTTCATTCCACTTAGTTACAAGGATGAAAGGTTGGAACATGGGAAATCATTTCCTGGAGATGATAAATTTTCTATTGGCAGGCACAATTGGAACATGAAATTTAAGGATGCTACCTCTGCTGCTCAAGCAGCGGTTGAGTTTGCAGAACATGCAAGCCTAGCTGTCAAAGCTGTTGTAGAACTTTCAAGGCAATATTGTGTTGATGATGGTGGTTCATGCCACTTAGGTTTCAAGGATGAAAGGTTGGAATATGGGCAATCATTTTATGGAGATGGCAATGGTAATTTTTCTGTTGGCATGCAAAATTGGAACATGAAATTTAAGGATGCTACCGCTGCTGCTCAAGCAACGACTGAGTTTGCAGAACATGCAAGCCAAGCTGCCAGAGCTGTTGTAGAACTTTCAAGGCAATATTATGTTGATGATGTTGGTTCATGCCACTTAGGTTTCAAGGATGAAATGTTGGAACATGGGCAATCATTTCCTCGAGATGGTAATGGTAATTTTTCTGTTGGCAGGTAGAATTGGAACATGAAATTTAAGGATGCTACCTCTGCTGCTCAAGCAGCGGCTGCGTGTGCAGAACATGCAAGCCTAGCTGCTAGAGCTGTTGGAGAACTCTCAAGGCAATATTGTGTTGAGGATGGTGGTTCATGCCACTTAGGTTTCAAGAATGAATGGTTGGAACATGGGCAATCATTTCCTGGAGATGGTAATGGTAATTTTTCTGTTGGCAGGCAGAATTGGATCATGAAATTTAAGGATGCTACCGCTGCTGCTCAAGCAGCGGCTGAGTTTGCAAAACATGCAAGCCTAGCTGCTATAGCTGTTGTAGAACTTTCAAGGCAATATTGTGTTGATGGTGGTGGTTCATGCCACTTAGGTTTCAAGTATAAAAGGTTGGAACATTGGCAATCATTTCCTGGAGATGGTAAATTTTCTATTGGCAGGCAGAATTGGAACATGAAATTTAGGGATGCTACCTCTGCTGCTCAAGCAGCGGTTGAGTTTGCAGAACATGCAAGCCTAGCTGTCAGAACTGTTGTAGAACATTCAAGGCAATATTGTGTTGATGATGGTGGTTCATGCCACTTAGGTTTCAAGGATAAAAGTTTGGAATATGGGCAATCATTTCCTGGAGATGGTAATTTTTCTATTGGCAGGCAGAATTGAACATGAAATTTAAAGATGCTACCTCTGCTTCTCAAGCAGCGGCTGACTTTGCAGAACATGCAACCCTAGTTTCCATAGTTCTGGTACAGATTTGAAGGCAATATTGTGTTGATGATGGTGGTTCATGCCACTTAGGTTTCAAGGATGAAAGGTTGGAACTTGGGCAATCATTTTATGGAGATGGCAATGGTAATTTTTCTGTTGGCACGCAAAATTGGAACATGAAATTTAAGGATGCTACCGCTGCTACTCAAGCAACGACTGAGTTTGCAGAACATGCAAGCCATGCTGCCAGAGCTGTTGTAGAACTTTCAAGGCAATATTATGTTGATGATGGTGGTTCATGCCACTTCGATTTCAAGGATGAAAGGTTGGAACATGGGCAATCATTTCCTGGAGATGGTAATGGTAATTTTTCTGTTGGCAGGTAGAATTGGAACATGAAATTTAAGGATGCTACCTCTGCTACTCAAGCAGCGGCTGAGTGTGCAGAACATGCAAGCCTAGCTGCTAGAGCTGTTGGAGAACTTTCAAGGCAATATTATGTTGATGATGGTTGTTCATGCCACTTAGGTTTCAATAATGAATAGTTGGAACATGGGCAATCATTTCCTGGAGATGGTAATGGTAATTTTTCTGTTGGCAGGCAGAATTGGATCATGAAATTTAAGGATGCTACCGCTGCTGCTCAAGCAGCGGCTGAGTTTGCAGAACATGCAAGCCTAGCTGCTAGAGCTGTTGTAGAACTTTCAAGGCAATATTGTGTTGATGGTGGTGGTTCATGCCACTTAGGTTTCAAGTATAAAAGGTTGGAACATTGGCAATCATTTCCTGGAGATGGTAAATTTTCTATTGGCAGGCAGAATTGGAACATGAAATTTAAGGATGCTACCTCTCCTGCTCAAGCAGCGGTTGAGTTTGCAGAACATGCAAGCCTAGCTGTCAGAGCTGTTGTAGAACTTTTAAGGCAATATTGTGTTGATGATGGTGGTTCATGCCACTTAGGTTTCAAGGATAAAAGATTGGAATATGGGCAATCATTTCCTGGAGATGGTAATTTTTCTATTGGTAGGCAGAATTGAACATGAAATTAAAGATGCTACCTCTGCTTCTCAAGCAGCGGCTGTCTTTGCAGAACATGCAACTCTAGTTGCTAGAGCTGTTGTAGAACTTTCAAGGAAAAATTGTGTTGATGATGGTGGTTCATGCCACTTAGGTTTCAGGGATGAAAGATTGGAACATGGGCAATCATTTCCTGGAGATAGTAATGGTAATTTTTCTATTGGCTGGCAGAATTGGAACATGAAATTTAAGGATGCTACCTCTGCTGCTCAAGCAGCGGTTGAGTTTGCAGAACATGCAAGCCTAGCTGTCAGAGCTGTTGTAGAACTTTCAAGGCAATATTGTGTTGATGATGGTGGTTCATGCCACTTAGGTTTCAAGGATAAAAGTTTGGAATATGGGCAATCATTTCCTAGAGATGGTAATTTTTCTATTGGCAGGCAGAATTGAACATGAAATTTAAAGATGCTACCTCTGCTTCTCAAGCAGCGGCTGACTTTGCAGAACATGCAACCCTAGTTTCCATAGTTGTTGTACAGCTTTGAAGGCAATATTGTGTTGATGATGGTGATTCATGCCACTTAGGTTTCAAGGATGAAAGGTTGGAACATGGGCAATCATTTTATGGAGATGGCAATGGTAATTTTTCTGTTGGCACGCAAAATTGGAACATGAAATTTAAGGATGTTACCGCTGCTGCTCAAGAAACGACTGAGTTTGCAGAACATGCAAGCCAAGCTGCCAGAGCTGTTGTAGAACTTTCAAGGCAATATTATGTTGATGATTGTGGTTCATGCCTCTTAGGTTTCAAGGATGAAAGGTTGGAACATGGGCAATCATTTCCTGGAGATGGTAATGGTAATTTTTCTGTTGGCAGGTAGAATTGGAACATGAAATTTAAGGATGCTACCTCTGCTACTCAAGCAGTGGCTGAGTGTGCAGAACATGCAAGCCTAGCTGCTAGAGCTGTTGGAGAACATTCAAGGCAATATTGTGTTGATGATGGTGGTTCATGCCACTTAGGTTTCAAGAATGAATGGTTGGAACATGGGAAATCATTTCCTGGAGATGGTAATGGTAATTTTTCTGTTGGCAGGCAAAATTGGATCATGAAATTTAAGGATGCTAGCGCTGCTGCTCAAGCAGCGGCTGAGTTTGCAGAACATGCAAGCCTAGCTACTAGAGCTGTTGTAGAACTTTCAAGGCAATATTGTGTTGATGGTGGTGGTTCATGCCACTTAGGTTTCAAGTATAAAAGGTTGGAACATTGGCAATCATTTCCTGGAGATGGTAAATTTTCTATTGGCAGGCAGAATTGGAACATGAAATTTAAGGATGCTACCTCTCCTGCTCAAGCAGCGGTTGAGTTTGCAGAACATGCAAGCCTAGCTGTCAGAGCTGTTGTAGAACTTTTAAGGCAATATTGTGTTGATGATGGTGGTTCATGCCACTTAGGTTTCAAGGATAAAAGATTGGAATATGGGCAATCATTTCCTGGAGATGGTAATTTTTCTATTGGTAGGCAGAATTGAACATGAAATTAAAGATGCTACCTCTGCTTCTCAAGCAACGGCTGACTTTGCAGAACATGCAACTCTAGTTGCTAGAGCTGTTGTAGAACTTTCAAGGCAAAATTGTGTTGATGATGGTGGTTCATGCCACTTAGGTTTCAGGGATGAAAGATTGGAACATGGGCAATCATTTCCTGGAGATGGTAATGGTAATTTTTCTGTTGGCAGGCAGAATTGGAACATGAAATTTAAGGATGCTACCTCTGCTGCTCAAGCTGCGGTTGAGTTTGCAGAACATGCAAGCCTAGCTGTCAGAGCTATTGTAGAACTTTCAAGGCAATATTGTGTTGATGATGGTGGTTCATGCCGCTTAGGTTTCAAGGATAAAAGTTTGGAATATGGGCAATCATTTCCTGGAGATGGTAATTTTTCTATTGGCAGGTAGAATTGAACATGAAATTTAAAGATGCTACCTCTGCTTCTCAAGCAGCGGCTGACTTTGCAGAACATGCAACCCTAGTTTCCATAGTTGTTGTACAGCTTTGAAGGCAATATTGTGTTGATGATGGTGGTTTATGCCACTTAGGTTTCAAGGATGAAAGGTTGGAACATGGGCAATCATTTTATGGAGATGGCAATGGTAATTTTTCTGTTGGCACGCAAAATTGGAACATGAAATTTAAGGATGTTACCGCTGCTACTCAAGCAACGACTGAGTTTGCAGAACATGCAAGCCAAGCTGCCAGAGCTGTTGTAGAACTTTCAAGGCAATATTATGTTGATGATTGTGGTTCATGCCACTTAGGTTTCAAGGATGAAAGGTTGGAACATGGGCAATCATTTCCTGGAGATGGTAATGGTAATTTGTCTGTTGGCAGGTAGAATTGGATCATGAAATTTAAGGATGCTACCGCTGCTGCTCAAGCAGCGGCTGAGTTTGCAGAACATGCAAGCCTAGCTGCTAGAGCTGTTGTAGTACTTTCAAGGCAATATTGTGTTGATGGTGGTGGTTCATGCCACTTAGGTTTCAAGGATGAAAGGTTGGAACATGGGCAATCATTTTATGGAGATGGCAATGATAATTTTCTGTTGGCATGCAAAATTGGAACATGAAATTTAAGGATGCTACCACTGCTGCTCAAGCAACGATTGAGTTTGTAGAACATGCAAGCCAAGCTGCCAGAGCTGTTGTAGAACTTTCAAGGCAATATTATGTTGATGATGGTGGTTCATGCCACTTAGGTTTCAAGGATGAAAGGTTGGAACATGGGCAATCATTTCCTGGAGATGGTAATGGTAATTTTTCTGTTGGCATGTAGAATTGGAACATGAAATTTAAGGATGCTACATCTGCTACTCAAGCAGCGGCTGAGTTTGCAGAACATGCAAGCCTAGCTGCTAGAGCTATTGGAGAACTTTCAAGGCAATATTGTGTTGATGATGGTGGTTCATGCCACTTAGGTTTCAAGAATGAATGGTTGGAACATGGGCAATCATTTCCTGGAGATGGTAATGGTAATTTTTCTGTTGAAAGGCAGAATTGGATCATGAAATTTAAGGATGCTACCGCTGCTGCTCAAGCAGCGGCTGAGTATGCAGAACATGCAAGCCTAGCTGCTAGAGCTGTTGTAGAACTTTCAAGGCAATGAAAGGTTAGAACATGGGCAATCATTTCCTAGAGGTGGTAATGGTAATTTTTCTATTTGCAGGCAGAATTGGAACATGAAATTTAAGGATGCAACCTCTGCTGCTCAAGCAGCGGCTGAGTTTGCAGAGCATGCAAGCCTAGCTGCCAGAGCTGTTGTAGAACTTTCAAGGAAATATTGTGTTGATGATGGTGGTTCATGCCACTTAGGTTTCAAGGATGAAAGGTTGGAACATAGGCAATCATTTCTTGGAGATGGTAATTACTCTGTTGGCCGGTAGAATTGGAACATGGAATTTAAAGATGCTACCTCTGCTGCTCAAGCAGCGGCTGAGTTTGCAGAACATGCAGGCCTAGCTGCCAGAGCTGTTTTAGAACTTTCAAGGCAATATTGTGTTGATTATGGTGGTTCATGCCACTTAGGTTTCAAGGATGAAAGGTTGGAACATGGGCAATCATTTCCTGGAGATGGTAATGGTAATTTTTCTGTTGGCAAGTAGAATTGGAACAAAAAATTTAAGGATGCTACCTCTGCTGCTCAAGCAGCGGCTGAGTTTGTAGAACATGCAAGCCTAGCTGCAAGAGTTATTGTAGAACTTTCAAGGCAATATTGTGTTGATGATGGTGGTTCATGCCACTTAGGTTTCAAGGAAGAAAGGTTGGAAAATGGGCAATCATTTCCTGGAGATGGTAATTTTTCTGTTGGCAAGCAGAATTGGAACATGAAATTTAAGGATGCTACCTTTGCTGCGCAAGCAGCGGCTGAGTTTGCAGAACATGCAAGCCTAGATGCCAGAGCTGTTGTAGAACTTTAAAGGAAATATTGTGTTGAGGATGGTGGTTCATGCCACTTAGGTTTCAAGGAAGAAGGGTTGGAACGTAGGCAATCATTTCTTGGAGATGGTAATTTTTCTTTTGGCAGGTAGAATTGGAACATGAAATTAAAAGATGCTACCTCTGCTGCTCAAGCAGCGGTTGAGTTTGCAGAACATGCAGGCCTAGCTACCAGAGCTGTTTTAGATCTTT
Source organism: Nicotiana tabacum (assembly GCF_000715075.1). Taxonomy (NCBI): domain Eukaryota; kingdom Viridiplantae; phylum Streptophyta; class Magnoliopsida; order Solanales; family Solanaceae; genus Nicotiana; species Nicotiana tabacum. Next base: position 38,036,576 of record NC_134083.1, read on the forward strand.
CAAGCCAATATTGTGTTGATGATGGTGGTTCATGCCACTTAGGTTTCAAAGATGAAAGGTTGGAACATGGGCAATCATTTCCTAGAGGTGGTAATGGTAATTTTTCTATTTGCAGGCAGAATTAGAACATGAAATTTAAGGATGCAACCTCTGTTGCTCAAACAGCTGCTGAGTTTGCAGAGCATGCAAGCCTAGCTGCCAAAGCTGTTGTAGAACTTTCAAGGCAATATTTTGTTGATGATGGTGGTTCATGCCACTTAGGTTTCAAGGATTAAAGGCTGGAACATGGGCAATCATTTCCTGGAGATGGTAATGGTAATTTTTCTGTTGGTAGGCATAATTGGAACATGAAATTTAAGGATGGTACATCTGCTGCTCAAGCAGCAACTGACTTTGCAGAGCATGCAAGCCTAGGTGCCAGTGCTGTTGTAGAACTTTCAAGGCAATATTGTGTTGATGATGGTGGATCATGCCACTTAGGTTTCAAGGATGAAAGGTTGGAACATGGGCAATCATTTCCTGGAGATGGTAATGGTAATTTTTCTTTTGGCAAGTAGAATTGGAACATAAAATTTAAGGATGCTACCTCTGTTGCTCAAGCAGCGGCTGAGTTTGCAGAACATGCAAGCCTAGCTGCCAGAGTTATTGTAGAACTTTCAAGGCAATATTGTGTTGATGATGGTGGTTCATGCCACTTAGGCTTCAAGGAAGAAAGGTTGGAACATGGGCAATCATTTCCTGGAGATGGTAATTTTTTTGTTGGCAAGCAGAATTGGAACATGAAATTTAAGGATGCTACCTCTGCTGCTCAAGCAGCGGCTGAGTTTGTAGAACATGCAAGCCTAGATGCCAGAGCTGTTGTAGAACTTTTAAGGCAATATTGTGTTGATGATGGTGGTTCATGCCACTTAGGTTTCAAGGAAGAAGGGTTGGAACATAGGCAATCATTTCTTGGAGATGGTAATTTTTCTGTTGGCAGGTAGAATTGGAACATGAAATTAAAAGATGCTACCTCTGCTGCTCAAGCAGCGGCTGAGTTTGCAGAACATGCAGGCCTAGCTACCAGAGCTGTTTTAGAACTTTCAAGGCAATATTGTGTTGATGATGGTGGTTCATGCCACTTAGGTTTCAAGGATGAAAGGTTGGAACATGGGCAATCATTTCCTGGAGATGGTAATTTTTCTATTGGCAAGCAGAATTGGAACATGAAATTTAAGGATGCTACCTCTGCTGCTCAAGCAGCGGCTGAGTTTGCGGAACATGCAAGCCTAGATGCCAGAGCTGTTGTAGAACTTTTAAGGAAATATTGTGTTGATGATGGTGGTTCATGCCACTTAGGTTTCAAGGAAGAAGGGTTGGAACATAGGCAATCATTTCTTGGAGATGGTAATTTTTCTGTTGGCAGGTAGAATTGGAACATGAAATTAAAAGATGCTAACTCTGCTGCTCAAGCAGCGGTTGAGTTTGCAGAACATGCAGGCCTAGCTACCAGTGCTGTTGTAGAACTTTCAAGGCAATATTGTGTTGATGATGGTGGTTCATGCCACTTAGGTTTTAAGTATGAAAGGTTGGAACCTCGACAATCATTTCCTGGAGATGCTAATGCTAATTTTTCTGTTGGCAGGCAGAATTGGAACATGAAATTAAAAGATGCTACCTCTGCTGCTCAAGCAGCGGCTGAGTTTGCAGAACATGCAGGCCTAGCTACCAGAGCTGTTTTAGAACTTTCAAGGCAATATTGTGTTGATGATGGTGGTTCATGCCACTTAGGTTTCTAGCATGAAAGGTTGGAACATGGGCAATCATTTCCTGGAGATGGTAATTTTTCTACTGGTAAGCAGAATTGGAACATGAAATTTAAGGATGTTACCTCTGCTGCTCAAGCAGCGGCTGAGTTTGCAGAACATGCAAGCCTAGATGCCAGAGCTGTTGTAGAACTATTAAGGAAATATTGTGTTGATGATGGTGGTTCATGCCACTTAGGTTTCAAGGATGAAAGGTTGGAATATAGGCAATCATTTCTTGGAGATGGTAATTTTTCTGTTGGCAGGTAGAATTGGAACATGAAATTTAAAGATGCTACCTCTGCTGCTCAAGCAGCGGCTGAGTTTGCAGAACATGCAGGCCTAGCTGCCAGAGCAGTTTTAGAACTTTCAAGGCAATATTGTGTTGATGATGGGGGTTCATGCCACTTAGGTTTCAAGGATGAAAGTTTGGAACATGGGCAATCATTTCCTGGAGATGGTGATGGTAATGTTTCTGTTGGCAGGCAGAATTGGAACATGAAATTTAAGGATGCTACCTCTGCTGCTCAAGAAGCGGCTGAGTTTGAAGAATATTCAAACCTAGCTGCCAGAGCTATTGTAGAACTTTCAAGGCATTATTGTGTTGATGATGGTGGTTCATGCCACTTAGGTTTCAAGGATGAAAGGTTAGAACATGGGCAATCATTTCCTAGAGGTGGTAATGGTAATTTTTCTATTTGCAGGCAGAATTGGAACATGAAATTTAAGGATGCAACCTCTGCTGCTCAAGCAGCGGCTGAGTTTGCAGAGCATGCAAGCCTAGCTGCCAGAGCTGTTGTAGAACTTTCAAGGCAATATTTTGTTAATGATGGTGGTTCATGCCACTTAGGTTTCAAGGATTAAAGGCTGGAACATGGGCAATCATTTCCTGGAGATGGTAATGGTAATTTTTCTATTGGCAGGCACAATTGGAACATGAAATTTAAGGATGCTACCTCTGCTGCTCAAGCAGCGGCTGACTTTGCAGAGCATGCAAGCCTAGGTGCCAGTGCTGTTGTAGAACTTTCAAGGCAATATTGTGTTGATGATGGTGGTTCATGCCACTTAGGTTTCAAGGATGAAAGGTTGGAACCTCGGCAATCATTTCCTGGAGATGCCAATGCTAATTTTTCTGTTGGCAAGCAGAATTGGAACATGAAATTTAAGAATGCTACCTCTACTGCTCAAGCAGCGGCTGAGATTGCAGAACATGCAAGCCTAGCTGCCAGAGCTATTGTAGAACTTTGTGTTGATGATGGTGGTTCATGCCACTTAGGTTTCAAAGATGAAAGGTTGGAACATGGGCAATCATTTCCTGGAGATGGTAATTTTTCTTTTGGCAAGGAGAATTGGAACATGAAATTTAAGGATGCTACCTCTGCTGCTCAAGCAGCGGCTGAGTTTGCAGAACATGCAGGACAAGCTACCAGAGCTGTTTTAGAACTTTCAAGGCAATATTTTGTTGATGATGGTGGTTCATGGCACTTAGGTTTCAAGGATTAAAAGCTAGAACATGGGCAATCATTTCCTGGAGATGGTAATGGTAATTTTTCTGTTGGCAGGCATAATTGGAACATGAAATTTAAGGATGCTACCTCTGCTGTTCAAGCAGCGGCTGACTTTGCAGAGCATGCAAGCCTAGGTGCCAGTGCTGTTGTAGAACTTTCAAGGCAATACTGTGTTGATGATGGTGGTTCATGCCACTTAGGTTTCAAGGATGAAAGGTTGGAACCTCGGCAATCATTTCCTGGAGATGCGAATGCTAATTTTTCTATTGGCAGGCAGAATTGGAACATGAAATTTAAGGATGCCACCTCTGCTTCTCAAGCAGCGGCTGAGTTTGCAAAGCTTGCAAGCCTAGCTGCCAGAGCTGTTGTAGAACTTTCAAGGCAATATTGTGTTGATGATGGTGGTTCATGCCACTTAGATTTCAAGGATGAAAGGCTAGAACATGGGAAATCATTTCCTGGAGATGGTAATGGTAATTTTTCTATTGGCAGGCAGAATTGGAACATGAAATTTAAGGATGCTACCTCTGCTGCTCAAGCAGCGACTGAGTTTGCAGAACATGCAAGCCTAGCTGCCAAAGCTGTTCTAGAACTTTTAAGGCAATATTGTGTTGATGATGGTGGTTCATGCCACTTAGGTTTCAAGGATGAAAGGTTGGAACATGGCAATTATTTCCTAGAGGTGGTAATGGTGGTTTTCTATTTGCAGGCAGAATTGGAACATGAAATTTAAGGATGCAACCTCTGCTGCTCAAGCAGCGGCTGAGTTTGCAGAACATGCAAGCCTAGCTGCCAGAGCTGTTGTAGAACTTTCAAGGCAATATTTTGTTGATGATGGTGGTTCATGCCACTTAGGTTTCAAGGATTAAAAGCTGGAACATGGGCAATCATTTCCTGGAGATGGTAATGGTAATTTTTCTGTTGGCAGGCATAATTGAAACATGAAATTTAAGGATGCTACCTCTGCTGCTCAAGCAGCGGCTGACTTTGCAGAGCATGCAAGCCTAGGTGCCAGTGCTGTTGTAGAACTTTCAAGGCAATATTGTGTTGATGATGGTGGTTCATGCCACTTAGGTTTCAAGGATGAAAGGTTGGAACCTCGGCAATCATTTCCTGGAGATGCTAATGCTAATTTTTCTATTGGCAGGCAGAATTGGAACATGAAATTTAAGTATGCTACCTCTGCTGCTCAGGCAGTGGCTGAGTTTGCAGAACATTCAAACCTAGCTGCCAGAGCTGTTGTAGAACTTTCAAGGCAATATTGTGTTGATGATGGTGGTTCATGCCACTTAGGTTTCAAGGATGAAAGGCTGGAACATGGGCAATCATTTCCTGGAGACGGTAATGGTAATTTTTCTGTTGGCAGGCAGAATTGGAACATGAAATTTAAGGATGCTACCTCTGCTGCTCAAGCAGCAGTTAAGTTTGCAGAACATGCAAGCCTAGCTGCCAGAGCTGTTGTAGAACTTTCAAGGCAATATTGTTTTGATGATGGAGGTTCATGCCACTTAGATTTCAAGGATGAAAGGTTGGAACATGGGCAATCATTTCCTGAAGATGGTAATGGTAAATTTTTTGTTGGCCGGCAGAATTGGAACATGAAATTTAAGGATGCTACCTCTGCTGCTCAAGCAGCGGATGAGTTTGCAGAACATGCAAGCCTAGCTGCCAGAGCTGTTCTAGAACTTCAAGGCAATATTGTGTTGATGATGGTGGTTCATGCCACTTAGGTTTCAAGGATGTAAGGCTGGAACATGGGCAATCATTTCCTGGAGATGGTAATGGTAATTTTTCTGTTGGCAGGCAGAATAGGAACATGAAATTTAAGGATGCTACCTCTGCTGGTCAAGCAGCGGCTGAGTTTGCAGAACCTGCAAGCCTAGCTGCCAGAGCTGTTGTAGAACTTTCAAGGAAATATTGTGTTGATGATGGAGGTTCATGCCACTTAGGTTTCAAGAATGAAAGGTTGGACCATGGGCAATCATTTCCTGAAGATGGTAATGGTAAATTTTCTGTTGGCCGGCAGAATTGGAACATGAAATTTAAAGATGCTACCTCTGCTGCTCAAGCAGCAGATGAGTTTGCAGAACATGCAAGCCTAGCTGCCAGAGCTATTGTAGAACTTTAAAGGAAATATTGTGTTGATGATGGTGGTTCATGCCACTTAGGGTTGAAGGATGAAATGTTGGAAGATGGACAATCATTTCCTAGAGATGGTAATGGTAATTTTTCTGTTGGCAGGCAGAATTGGAACATGAACTTTAAGGATGCTACCTCTGCTGCTCAAGCAGCGGCTAAGTTTGGAGAACATGCAGGCCTAGCTTCCATAGCTTTTGTAGAACTTTCAAGGCAATATTGTGTTGATGATGTTGGTTCATGCCACTTAGTTTTCTAGGATGAAAGGTTGGAACATAGGCAATCATTTCCTGGAGATGGTAATTTTTCTGTTGGCAGGTAGAATTGAAACATGAAATTTAAGGATGCTACCTCTGCTGCTCAAGCAGCGGCTGAGTTTGAAGAACATGCAGGCCTAGCTGCCAGAGCTGTTTTAGAACTTTCAAGGCAATATTGTGTTGATGATGGTGGTTCATGCCACTTAGGTTTCAAGGATGAAAGGTTGGAACTTGGGCAATCATTTCATGGAAATGGTGATGGTAATGTTTCTGTTGGCAAGAAGAATTGGAACATGAAATTTAAGGATGATACCTTTTCTGCTCAAGCAGCGGCATAGTTTACAGAACATGCAAACCTAGCTGCCAGAGCTGTTGTAGTACTTTCAAGGCAATATTGTGTTGATGATGGTGGTTCATGCCACTTAGGTTTCAAGGATGAAAGGTTGGAACATGGGAAATCATTTCCTTGAGATGGTAATGTTAATTTTGGCAAGCAGAATTGGAACATGAAATTTAAGGATACTACCTCTGCTGCGCAAGCAGCGGCTGAGTTTGCAGAACATGCAAGCCTAGATGCCAGAGCTGTTGTAGAACTTTTAAGGAAATATTGTGTTGATGATGGTGGTTCATGCCACTTAGGTTTCAAGGAAGAAGGGTTGAAACATGGGCAATTATTTCCTAGAGATGGTAATGGTAATATTTTGGTTGGCAGGCAGAATTGGAACATGAAATTTAAGTATGCTACCTCTGCTGCTCAAGAAGTGGCTGAGTTTGTAGAACATTTAAGCCTAGCTGCCAGAGCTATTGAAGAAATTTCAAGGCAATATTTTGTTGATGATGGTGGTTCATGCCACTTAGGTTTCAAGGATAAAAGGTTGGAACATGGGCAATCATTTCCTAGAGATAGTAATGGTAATTTTTCTGTTGGCAGGGAGAATTGGAAAATGAAATTTAAGGATGCTACCCCTGCTGCTCAAGCAGCGGCTAAGTTTGCAGAATATTCAAACCTAGCTGCCAGAGCTGTTGTAGAACTTTCAAGGCAATATTGTGTTGATGATGGTCGTTCATGCCACTTAGGATTCAAGGAAGAAAGGTTGGAATATGGGCAATCATTTCCTTGAGATGGTAATGGTAATTTTTCTGTTGGCATGCAGAATTGGAACATGAAATTTAAGCATGCTACCTCTACTGCTCAAGCAGCGGCTGAGTTTGCAGAACATGTAAACCTAGCTGCCAGAGTTGTTGCAGAACTTTCAAGGCAATATTGTGTTGATGATGGTGGTTCATGCCACTTAGGTTTCAAGGATGAAAGGTTGCAACATGGGCAATCATTTCCTGCAGATGGTAATGGTAATATTTCGGTTGGCACGCAGAATTGGAAAATGAAATTTAAGGATGCTACCTCTGTTGCCCAAGCAACGGCTGAGTTTGCAAAGCATGCAAGCCTAGCTGCTAGAGCTGTTGTAGGACTTTCAAGGCAATATTGTGTTGATGATGGTGGTTCATGCCACTTAGGTTTCAAGGATGAAAGGTTGGAACTTGGGCAATCATTTCATGGAGATGGTGATGGTAATGTTTCTGTTGGCAAGAATTATTGGAACATGAAATTTAAGGATGATACCTCTGCTGCTCAAGCAGCGGTTGAGTTTACAGAACATGCAAACCTAGCTGCCAGAGCTGTTGTAGAACTTTCAAGGCAATATTGTGTATATGATGGTGGTTCATGCCACTTAGGTTTCAAGGATGAAAGGTTGAAACATGGGCAATCATTTCCTGGAGATGGTAATGGTAATATTTCGGTTGGCAGACAGAATTGGAACATGAAATTTAAGTATGCTACCTCTGCTTCTCAGGCAGTGGCTGAGTTTGCAGAACATTCAAACCTAGCTGCCAGAGCTGTTGTAGAACTTTCAAGGCAATATTGTGTTGATGATGGTGGTTCATGCCACTTAGGTTTCAAGGATGAAAGGTTGGAACATGGGCAATCATTTCCTAGAGATGGTAATGGTAATTTTTCTATTTGGAGGCAGAATTGGAACATGAAATTTAAGGATGCAACCTCTGCTGCTCAAGCAGCGGCTGAGTTTGCAGAGCATGCAAGGCTAGGTGCTAGTGCTGTTGTAGAAGTTTCAAGGAAATATTGTGTTGATGATGGTGGTTCATGCCACTTAGGTTTCAAAGATGAAAGGTTTGAACGTGGGCATTCATTTCCTGGAGATGGTAATGGTAATTTTTCTGTTGGCAGGTAGAATTGGAACATGAAAATTAAGGATGATACCTTTGCTGCTCAAGTAGCGGTTGAGTTTGCAGAACATGCAAGCCTAGCTGCCAGAGTTGTTGTAGAACTTACAAGGCAAAATTGTGTTGATGATGGTGGATCATGCCACTTGGGTTTCAAGGATGAAAGGTAGGAACATGGGCAATCATTTCCTGGAGATGGTAATGGTAATTGTTCTGTTGGCTGGTAGAATTGGAACATGAAATTTAAGGATGCTACCTCTGCTGCTCAAGCAGTGATTGAGTTTGCAGAACATGCAAACCTAGCTGCCAGAGCTGTTGTAGAACTTTCAAGGCAATATTGTGTTGATGATGGTGGTTCATGCCACTTAGGTTTCAAGGATGAAAGGTTGGAACTTGGGCAATCATTTCATGGAGATGGTGATGGTAATATTTCTGTTGGCAAGAATTATTGGAACATGAAAATTAAGGATGATACCTCTGCTGCTCAAGCAGCGGCTGAGTTTACAGAACATGCAAACCTAGCTGCCAGAGCTGTTGTAGAACTTTCAAGGAAATATTGGGTCTATGATGGTGGTTCATGCCACTTAGGTTTCAAGGATGAAAGGTTGAAACATGGGCAATCATTTCCTGGAGATGGTAATGGTAATATTTCGGTTGGCAGGCAGAATTGGAACATGAAATTTAAGTATGCTACCTCTGCTGCTCAGGCAGTGGCTGAGTTTGCAGAACATTCAAACCTAGCTGCCAGAGCTGTTGTAGAACTTTCAAGGCAATATTGTGTTGATGATGGTGGTTCATGCCACTTAGGTTTCAAGGATGAAAGGTTGGAACATGGGCAATCATTTCCTAGAGATGGTAATGGTAATTTTTCTATTTGGAGGCAGAATTGGAACATGAAATTTAAGGATGCTATCTCTGCTACTCAAGCAGCGGCTGAGTTTGGAGAACATGCAAGCCTAGCTGCCAGAGCTATTGGAGAACTTTCAAGGCAATATTGTGTTGATGATGGTGGTTCATGCCACTTAGGATTCAAGGAAGAAAGGTTGGAACATGGGCAATCATTTCCTTGAGATGGTAATGGTAATTTTTCTGTTGGCAGGCAGAATTGGAACATGAAATTTAAGCATGCTACCTCTACTGCTCAAGCAGCGGCTGAGTTTGCAGAACATGTAAACCTAGCTGCCAGAGTTGTTGCAGAACTTTCAAGGCAATATTGTGTCTATGATGGTGGTTCATGCCACTTAGGTTTCAAGGATGAAAGGTTGCAACATGGGCAATCATTTCCTGGAGATGGTAATGGTAATATTTCGGTTGGCACGCAGAATTGGAACATGAAATTTAAGGATGCTACCTTTGTTGCCCAAGCAACGGATGAGTTTGCAAAGCATGCAAGCATAGCTGCTAGAGCTGTTGTAGAACTTTCAAGGCAATATTGTTTTGATGATGGTGGTTCATGCCACTTAGGTTTCAAGGATGAAAGGTTGGAACTTGGGCAATCATTTCATGGAGATGGTGATGGTAATGTTTCTGTTGGCAAGAATTATTGGAACATGAAATTTAAGGATGATACCTCTGCTGCTCAAGCAGCGGTTGAGTTTACAGAACATGCAAACCTAGCTGCCAGAGCTGTTGTAGAACTTTCAAGGCAATATTGTGTATATGATGGTGGTTCATGCCACTTAGGTTTCAAGGATGAAAGGTTGAAACATGGGCAATCATTTCCTGGAGATGGTAATGGTAATATTTCGGTTGGCAGGCAGAATTGGAACATGAAATTTAAGTATGCTACCTCTGCTGCTCAGGCAGTGGCTGAGTTTGCAGAACATTCAAACCTAGCTGCCAGAGCTGTTGTAGAACTTTCAAGGCAATATTGTATTGATGATGGTGGTTCATGCCACTTAGGTTTCAAGGATGAAAGGTTGGAACATGGGCAATCATTTCCTAGAGATGGTAATGGTAATTTTTCTATTTGGAGGCAGAATTGGAACATGAAATTTAAGGATGCAACCTCTGCTGCTCAAGCAGCGGCTAAGTTTGCAGAGCATGCAAGCCTAGGTGCTAGTGCTGTTGTAGAACTTTCAAGGAAATATTGTGTTGATGATGGTGGTTCATGCCACTTAGGTTTCAAGGATGAAAGGTTGGAACCTCGGCAATCATTTCCTGGAGATGCTAATGCTAATTATTATGTTGGCAGGCAGAATTGGAACATGAAATTTAAGCATGCTACCTCTACTGCTCAAGCAGCGGCTGAGTTTGCAGAACATGCAAACCTAGCTGCCAGAGTTGTTGTAGAACTTTCAAGGCAATATTGTGTTGATGATGGTGGTTCATGCCACTTAGGTTTCAAGGATGAAAGGTTGAAACATGGGCAATCATTTCCTGGAGATGGTAATGGTAATATTTCGGTTGGCAGGCAGAATTGGAACATGAAATTTAAGTATGCTACCTCTGCTGCTCAGGCAGTGGCTGAGTTTGCAGAACATTCAAACCTAGCTGCCAGAGCTGTTGTAGAACTTTCAAGGCAATATTGTGTTGATGATGGTGGTTCATGCCACTTAGGTTTCAAGGATGAAAGGTTGGAACATGGGCAATCATTTCCTAGAGATGGTAATGGTAATTTTTCTATTTGGAGGCAGAATTGGAACATGAAATTTAAGGATGCAACCTCTGCTGCTCAAGCAGCGGCTGAGTTTGCAGAGCATGCAAGCCTAGGTGCTAGTGCTGTTGTAGAACTTTCAAGGCAATATTGTGTTGATGATGGTGGTTCATGCCACTTAGGTTTCAAGGATGAAAGGTTGGAACCTCGGCAATCATTTCCTGGAGATGCTAATGCTAATTATTCTGTTGGCAGGCAGAATTGGAACATGAAATTTAAGCATGCTACCTCTACTGCTCAAGCAGCGGCTGAGTTTGCAGAACATGCAAACCTAGCTGCCAGAGTTGTTGCAGAACTTTCAAGGCAATATTGTGTTGATGATGGTGGTTCATGCCACTTAGGTTTCAAGGATGAAAGGTTGCAACATGGGCAATCATTTCCTGGAGATGGTGATGGTAATATTTCTGTTGGCAGGCAGAATTAGAACATTAAATTTAAGGATGCTACCTCTGCTGCTCAAGCATTGGCTGAGTTTGCAGAACATGTAACCCTAGCTGCCAGAGTTGTTGTAGAACTTTCAAGGCAATATTGTGTTGATGATGGTGATTCATGCCACTTAGGTTTCAAGGATGAAAGGTTGAAACATGGGCAATCATTTCCTGGAGATGGTAATGGCAATTTTTCTGTTGGCAGGCAGAATTGGAACATGAAATTTAAGGATACTACCTCTGCTGCTCAAGCAGCGGCTGAATTTGCAGAACATGCAAACCTAGCTACCAGAGCTGTTGTAGAACTTTCAAGGCAATATTGTGTTGATGATGGTGGTTCATGCCACTTAGGTTTCAAGGATGAAAGGTTGGAACATGGGCAATCATTTCCTAGAGATGGTAATGGTAATTTTTCTATTTGGAGGCAGAATTGGAACATGAAATTTAAGGATGCAACCTCTGCTGCTCCAGCAGCGGCTGAGTTTGCAGAGCATGCAAGCCTAGGTGCTAGTGCTGTTGTAGAACTTTCAAGGCAATATTGTGATGATGAGGGTGGTTCATGCCACTTAGGTTTCAAGGATGAAAGGTTGGAACCTCGGCAATCATTTCCTGGAGATGCTAATGCTAATTATTCTGTTGGCAGGCAGAATTGGAACATGAAATTTAAGCATGCTACCTCTACTGCTCAAGCAGCGGCTGAGTTTGCAGAGCATGCAAACCTAGCTGCCAGAGTTGTTGCAGAACTTTCAAGGCAATATTGTGTTGATGATGGTGGTTCATGCCACTTAGGTTTCAAGGATGAAAGGTTGCAACATGGGCAATCATTTCCTGGAGATGGTAATGGTAATATTTCGGTTGGCACGCAGAATTGGAACATGAAATTTATGGATGCTACCTTTGCTGCCCAAGCAACGGCTGAGTTTGCAAAGCATGCAAGCTTAGCTGCTAGAGCTGTTGTAGAACTTTCAAGGCAATATGGTGTTGATGATGGTGGTTCATGCCACTTAGGTTTCAAGGATGAAAGGTTGGAACTTGGGCAATCATTTCATGGAGATGGTGATGGTAATGTTTCTGTTGGCAAGAATTATTGGAACATGAAATTTAAGGATGATACCTCTGCTGCTCAAGCAGCGGCTGAGTTTACAGAACATGCAAACCTAGCTGCCAGAGCTGTTGTAGAACTTTCAAGGCAATATTGTGTATATGATGGTGGTTCATGCCACTTAGGTTTCAAGGATGAAAGGTTGAAACATGGGCAATCATTTCCTGGAGATGGTAATGGTAATATTTCGGTTGGCAGGCAGAATTCGAACATGAAATTTAAGTATGCTACCTCTGCTGCTCAGGCAGTGGCTGAGTTTGCAGAACATTCAAACCTAGCTGCCAGAGCTGTTGTAGAACTTTCAAGGCAATATTGTGTTGATGATGGTGGTTCATGCCACTTAGGTTTCAAGGATGAAAGGTTGGAACATGGGCAATCATTTCCTAGAGATGGTAATGGTAATTTTTCTATTTGGAGGCAGAATTGGAACATGAAATTTAAGGATGCAACCTCTGCTGCTCAAGCAGCGGCTGAGTTTGCAGAGCATGCAAGCCTAGGTGCTAGTGCTGTTGTAGAACTTTCAAGGCAATATTGTGTTGATGATGGTGGTTCATGCCACTTAGGTTTCAAGGATGAAAGGTTGGAACCTTGGCAATCATTTCCTGGAGATGCTAATGCTAATTATTCTGTTGGCAGGCAGAATTGGAACATGAAATTTAAGCATGCTACCTCTACTGCTCAAGCAGCGGCTGAGTTTGCAGAACATGCAAACCTAGCTGCCAGAGTTGTTGCAGAACTTTCAAGGCAATATTGTGTTGATGATGGTGGTTCATGCCACTTAGGTTTCAAGGATGAAAGGTTGCAACATGGGCAATCATTTCCTGGAGATGGTAATGGTAATATTTCGGTTGGCACGCAGAATTGGAACATGAAATTTAAGGATGCTACCTCTGCTGCCCAAGCAACGGCTGAGTTTGCAATGCATGCAAGCCTAGCTGCCAGAGCTGTTGTAGAACTTTCAAGGCAATATTGTGTTGATGATGGTGGTTCATGCCACTTAGGTTTCAAGGATGAAAGGCTGGAACATGGGCAATCATTTCCTGCAGACGGTAATGGTAATTTTTCTGTTGGCAGGCAGAAATGGAACATGAAATTTAAGGTTGCTACCTATGCTGCTCAAGCAGCGACTGAGTTTGCAGAACATGCAAGCCTAGCTGCCAGAGCTGTTCTAGAACTTTCAAGGCAATATTGTGTTGATGATGGTGGTTCATGCCACTTAGGTTTCAAGGATAAAATGCTGGAACATGGGCAATCATTTCCTGGAGATGGTAATGGTAATTTTTCTGTTGGCAGGCAGAATAGGAACATGAAATTTAAGGATGCTACCTCTGTTGCTTAAGCAGCGGCTGAGTTTGCAGAACGTGCAAGCCTAGCTGCCAGAGCTATTGTAGAACATTCAAGGCAATATTGTGTTGATGATGGTGGTTCATGCCACTTAGGTTTCAAGGATGAAAGGTTGCAACATGGGCAATCATTTCATGGAGATGGTAATGGTAATATTTCGGTTGGCACGCAGAATTGGAACATGAAATATAAGGATGCTACCTCTGCTGCCCAAGCAATGACTGAGTTTGCAGAGCATGCAAGCCTAGGTGCTAGTGCTGTTGTAGAACTTTCAAGGCAATATTGTGTTGATGATGGTTGTTCATGCCACTTAGGTTTCAAGGATGAAAGGTTGGAACCTCGGCAATCATTTCCTGGAGATGCTAATGCTAATTATTCTGTTGGCAGGCAGAATTGGAACATAAAATTTAAGCATGCTACCTCTACTGCTCAAGCAGCGGCTGAGTTTGCAGAACATGCAAACCTAGCTGCCAGAGTTGTTGCAGAACTTTCAAGGCAATATTGTGTTGAGGATGGTGGTTCATGCCACTTAGGTTTCAAGGATGAAAGGTTGCAACATGGGCAATCATTTCCTGGAGATGGTAATGGTAATATTTCGGTTGGCACGCAGAATTGGAACATGAAATTTAAGGATGCTACCTCTGCTGCCCAAGCAACGGCTGAGTTTGCAAAGCATGCAAGCCTAGCTGCCAGAGCTGTTCTAGAACTTTCAAGGCAATACTGTGTTGATGATGGTGGTTCATGCCACTTAGGTTTCAAGGATGAAAGGCTGGAACATGGGCAATCATTTCCTGGAGATGGTAATGGTAATTTTTCTGTTGGCAGGCAGAATTGGAACATGAAATTTATGGATGCTACCTCTGCTGCTCAAGCAGCGGCTGAGTTTGCAGAATATTCAAGCCTAGCTGCCAGAGCTGTTGTAGAACTTTCAAGGCAATATTGTGTTGATGATGGTGGTTCATGCCACTTAGGTTTCAAGGATGAAAGGTTGCAACATGGGCAATCATTTCCTGGAGATGGTAATGGTAATATTTCGGTTGGCACGCAGAATTGGAACATGAAATATAAGGATGCTACCTCTGCTGCCCAAGCAGCGGCTGAGTTTGCAGAGCATGCAAGCCTAGGTGCTAGTGCTGTTGTAGAACTTTCAAGGCAATATTGTGTTGATGATGGTTGTTCATGCCACTTAGGTTTCAAGGATGAAAGGTTGGAACCTCGGCAATCATTTCCTGGAGATGCTAATGCTAATTATTCTGTTGGCAGGCAGAATTGGAACATAAAATTTAAGCATGCTACCTCTACTGCTCAAGCAGCGGCTGAGTTTGCAGAACATGCAAACCTAGCTGCCAGAGTTGTTGCAGAACTTTCAAGGCAATATTGTGTTGATGATGGTGGTTCATGCCACTTAGGTTTCAAGGATGAAAGGTTGCAACATGGGCAATCATTTCCTGGAGATGGTAATGGTAATATTTCGGTTGGCACGCAGAATTGGAACATGAAATTTAAGGATGCTACCTCTGCTGCCCAAGCAACGGCTGAGTTTGCAAAGCATGCAAGCCTAGCTGCCAGAGCTGTTCTAGAACTTTCAAGGCAATATTGTGTTGATGATGGTGGTTCATGCCACTTAGGTTTCAAGGATAAAAGGCTTGAACATGGGCAATCATTTCCTGGAGATGGTAATGGTAATTTTTCTGTTGGCAGGCAGAATAGGAACATGAAATTTAAGGATGCTACCTCTGCTGCTCAAGCAGCGGCTGAGTTTGCAGAACGTGCAAGCCTAGCTGCCAGAGCTATTGTAGAACTTTCAAGGCAATATTGTGTTGATGATGGTGGTTCATGCCACTTAGGTTTCAAGGATGAAAGGTTGCAACATGGGCAACCATTTCCTGGAGATGGTAATGGTAATATTTCGGTTGGCACGCAGAATTGGAACATGAAATATAAGGATGCTACCTCTGCTGCCCAAGCAGCGGCTGAGTTTGCAGAGCATGCAAGCCTAGGTGCTAGTGCTGTTGTAGAACTTTCAAGGCAATATTGTGTTGATGATGGTTGTTCATGCCACTTAGGTTTCAAGAATGAAAGGTTGGAACCTCGGCAATCATTTCCTGGAGATGCTAATGCTAATTATTCTGTTGGCAGGCAGAATTGGAACATAAAATTTAAGCATGCTACCTCTACTGCTCAAGCAGCGGCTGAGTTTGCAGAACATGCAAACCTAGCTGCCAGAGTTGTTGCAGAACTTTCAAGGCAATATTGTGTTGATGATGGTGGTTCATGCCTCTTAGGTTTCAAGGATGAAAGGTTGCAACATGGGCAATCATTTCCTGGAGATGGTAATGGTAATATTTCGGTTGGCACGCAGAATTGGAACATGAAATTTAAGGATGCTACCTCTGCTGCCCAAGCAACGGCTGAGTTTGCAAAGCATGCAAGCCTAGCTGCCAGAGCTGTTGTAGAACTTTCAAGGCAATATTGTGTTGAGGATGGTGGTTCATGCCACTTAGGTTTCAAGGGTGAAAGGATGGAACATAGGCTATCATTTCCTGAAGATGGTAATGGTAAATTTTCTGTTGGCCGGCAGAATTGGAACATGAAATTTAAGGATGCTACCTCTGCTGCTCAAGCAGCGGATGAGTTTGCAGAACATGCAAGCCTAGCTGCCAGAGCTGTTGTAGAACTTTAAAGGCAATATTGCATTGATGATGGCGGTTCATGCCACTTAGGTTTCAAGGATGAAAGGTTGGAACATGGACAATCATTTCCTAGAGTTGGTAATGGTAATTTTTTTGTTGGCAGGAAAAATTGGAACATGTAATTGAAGGATGCTACCTCTGCTGCTCAAGCAGGGGCTAAGTTTGCAGAACATGCAGGCCTAACTGCCATAGATGTTGTAGAACTTTCAAGGCAATATTGTGTTGATGATGGTGGTTCATGCCACTTAGTTTTCTAGGATGAAAGATTGGAACATAGGCAATCATTTCCTGGAGATGGTAATTTTTCTGTTGGCAGGTAGAATTGGAACATGAAATTTAAGGATGCTACCTCTGCTGCTCAAGCAGCGGCTGAGTTTGAAGAACATGCAGGCCTAGCTGCCAGAGCTGTTTTAGAACTTTCAAGTCAATATTGTGTTGATGATGGTGGTTCATTGTACTTAGGTTTCAAGGATGAAAGGCTGGAACATGGGCAATCATTTCCTTGAGATGGTAATGGTAATTTTTCTGTTGGCAGGAAGAATTGGAACATGAAATTTAAGGATGCTACCTCTGCTGCTCAAGCAGCGGCTGAGTTTGCAGAACATGCAAGCCTAGCTGCCAGAGCTGTTGTAGAACTTTCAAGGCAATATTGTGTTGAGGATGGTGGTTCATGCCACTTAGGTTTCAAGGATGAAAGACTGGAACATGGGCTATCATTTCCTGGAGATGGTAATGGTTATTTTTCTGTTGGCAGGCAGAATTGGAATATGAAATTTAAAAATGCTACCTCTTCTTTTCAAGCGGCGGCTGAGTTTGCAGAGCATGCAAGCCTAGCTGGCATAGTTGTTGTAGAACTTTAAAGGCAATATTGTTTTGATGATGGTGATTCATGCCACTTAGGTTTCAAGGATGAAAGGTTGGAACATAGGCAATCATTTCCTGGAGATAGTAATGGTAAATTTTCAGTTGGCAGGCAGAATTGGAACATGAAATTTAAGGATGCTACCTCTACTGCTCAAGCATCGGCCGGCTTGTAGACTCCCTAGGATAGAACTGCTCTGATACCAAGTTTGTCACGCCCCGAACCTAGGAGCGAGACAAGCACCCGGTGCCTCACCTAACCTGGCATACCAAATTGCGACTAAGGGACTCTGAACACATAATGTCATACTTTGGCCATGGGGCCACCTTGCAAGACAATTTGCGAAGCAAAATATAAAACTGAATGGAAACTAGCGCTAACTAAACATCAATATAAAGCTAGGCTGAAAAGGCCGTCATAGCTACTACAGTTGACAAACCACCAAATTATACATACCAGGCCTACAAACCCAACATACTGCACTAACCAACAGGATATGTCTACAAGCCTCTACTGATAGATGTACTATGATCGGAACAGGGCCCCGACCTACCCATAACATATATACAGATATACATAAGATGTACACAACACTCTAGACCTGGCAACTCCGAAAGGCGTGGAGCTTACCGATCAGGCTGAACTCGGGAAACACCTACTGAGGAGATCTACTCGTCTGTCTATCTGAACCTGCATGCATGAAATGCAGCGTCCCCGGAAAAGGGACGTCAGTACGAAATAATGTACCGAGTATGTAAGGCAATAACATAACTGAAAATCGAAACTGAACTGATAATATAATAACTGGGAGTAAAAGATGATCTGGAGATATACTTACCTGCTGATACTGACTCAACTCCTTCAATGTAGTAAGTAAAATAATTGTACGTCCTTATAAGGCTCGGTATATATAACTGCTGTGCCATAGTAGGCTCGCTCATAGGCGCTCGGCCATACTAGGCTATGTATCTCGACCATGCTGGGCTCGCTCATAGGCGCTCGGCCACAGTAGGCTCGGTATATAACTTTCCATCTGATCAGAGGTTGCCCAATAGGGGCCTGCCCATCGATTATAGCTCGATGGTAATGAAAATACTGTAATACTGTATATATAGGCTTGTTGCTCTCTTGACTGGCAGAAGACAATACTAAATTGAATATAGAATCTCGATAAGGAATAATATTGTAACTTATGAGACTAGAATAGTGTGAATAAATTCATGAATATAAACTTCTCTTTTTGTCTCATTACTAACACATGTAGCTACGAGATCATGCCAAAATGAAGGAAGGCTTAGCCTTAACATACCTTATCACAATCTTTCCAATCACCAAGTTGAACTCACCTCTTTGCACCTTAATCTACAAGAACGATAATAATACTATCGTTAAGTTACGAAAGGTACAACTATCGCACAACGAACGACAAACTTATTTTGTATTAAAACGGGCAGCATCTCCCCTATAATCCTTACTTCCTCCAAATTCAAGATAACACCAACAATACAAGAACAGAACAATAACAACATATATACATCATTTTCCAGCCCTATATACACCATCAAATACTACAAAACAGCCCAACACACCCCAATCTCTTCGTACACAAAACGACCACCGTAGTAGTGTCAAACGACCCGAAAATGTTATGACGAACGACCAGCCAACCACCCTACATTTATATGGTGTTTATAAACCCCCTTCCTCCTCCAAAACTCCACAAAATAGTAGTAAAACACGCAGCCCAACAGCAACACAAAACAGTCCGCTACAAGTGAATAACTCGAACTCACGGCTTCCGATCACCGTCCCGTGAGTTCTTACAAGTATAGAACGACTTACCATGAATTTACAGAAGAAAAATTGGATGAAAGAGAGAAGTAAACTCACCTTATTTTTTGGATAACTCAGCTCTTATCTTGGTTCTTCAAACTCTAGGTTTTACCTCCAATTGGAACTTGAAAGGGAGAGAAAGTCAATTAGGGTTTGTGGGAAATTTTTGGGAGGATTCTTTGCAGAGCTTATGTCTAGTTATTATGCTCTATTTTAAGTCTAATATATGAAGAAAATAGGCCCTTAAAAGGCCTCTTTGGACGACCCGAAATGGCCCATTTTTGGGCTTTCATTTAAGCAAGTAGGTGACACACCTACTTGTCACCTAGCAGCTTGCGCAGTATCGCACAAATGCCCATATCTTTCTACTCCAATGTTGTATTGACAAACGGTTTAATGCGTTGGAAAATAGACTCATAGATATTTAATTTGATGGGTGGAACACCCGATAACTCTAAGTATATTGGGAGAAAATCGCAGTTACATTTGACCCAAAATGTCAGTAAAACTTATGAGTGTAACTTGTGATGACTTTCATCGACTTTTGTTCCACAACTCGCTTGACATTAAAACATAACACACGGATGTCATACGACTAATATAAATCATAACATAATCTCCTTATCATGTTAATCACCCTAGTCTCACCCCAAAGGTACATGTTATAACATTCCCAACTTGTCGACTTTCGACGAAACATTGTTTTATTTAATTGCTTTAGCTTCTAAACTGTCCAACCCTCTTTGTACTTGTTGTTCATGATCTTCAATATTTGTAACCTCAGAGGTAACATGATTAACTTACTTTATATACTTTTAAATATTATCTCATTTTTGGTCCTACATTAGTTTGCTTACGACGCATTTTTACGTACGAAAATATAGGGTGTAACATCACTCCCCCCTTGGGAACATTCGTCCTCGAATGTTTACTCTTAGAGACTTTGGAAAATTTTGCCAAAGTATCCTTCGTACACTAGGTTAAAACAAACCTGCACGTAGCCAGAAACATACTATGCATACCACATATGGCCAATCTTTATAAATAGCAACAATTTGCCTCACCGACCGAAAATCATAAATATTGAAAGTGAAAAATAAAAGCTTACCTGATGACCTGTTAGCCTACATAGAGCTATGTTGTAGCGTCCCATCTCGAACCATATCTTCAGTTTGAAATAGGTGGGGGTATTTAGACTTCATTTCTTCCTCCGATTCCCACATCATCTCTTCTACATTCTTGCTCCTCCATAAAACCTTTACGGAAGCTACCTCCTTATTTCGTAGATTGCGGATTTGTCGGTCTAGGATGGCAACTGGAATTTCCTCGTATGACAAGTCCTCTGTAATCTGAACATCATCTATGGGCACCACTCGGGTAGGATCGCCAATGCACTTCCATAGCATAGATACGTGAAAAACTGGATGGACAGACTCCAATTCTGAGGGCAACTCTAACTCATAAGCTACTTGGCCCGCTCTCCGAATAATCCTATAAGGCCCAATATACTGTGGGCTAAGCTTGCCTTTCTTGCCAAACCTCATCACGCCCTTCATAGGTGATACCTTTAAGAATTCATTAATCCTGAACTCTAAGTCTCATCGTCGCACGTCAGAATATGACTTCTGACGACTCTGAGCTGTCAACAGTCGCTCCCGGATAAGCTTTACTTTCTCTATGGCCTGTTGAACCAGGTTTGGCCCATATAACCCAGATTCCCCAACATCAAACCACCCTATAGGAGATCTGCACTTACGCCCATACAAAGCCTCGTACGGAGCCATCTGAATACTGGAGTGGTAACTGTTATTATATGCAAACTCGACAAGAGGTAGATGTTCATCCCAACTTCTTTTAAAATCCAACACACATACTCGTAAAATATCCTCGAGCGTCTGAATTGTGCGCTCGGCTTGTCCATCAGTCTGTGGATGAAAAGCTGTGCTGAGATTCACCTGAGTCCCTAGACCTCTCTGAAATGACCTCCAAAAATGTGCTGTAAACTGAGCCCCACGGTCAGATATAATAGAAACTGGTACTCCGTGTAGCCGCACTATCTCCTTAATATATAACTTGGCATAATCTTCTGCTGTATATGTAGATCTGACCGGTAGGAAGTGAGCTGATTTCGTGAGCCTATCGACTATCACCCATATGGAATCGAACTTACGATTAGAACGAGGTAAACCCGTGATAAAGTCCATGTTTATCGCCTCCCATTTCCATGTCGGGATCTCTATAGTCTGCATTAGCCCTCTAGGCTTCTGGTGCTCTATCTTCACTTGCTGGCAACTAGTACATTAGGCGACAAACTCAGCAATGTTCTTCTTCATATCATTCCACCAGTACACATCCTTAATGTCATGATACATCTTCGTCGACCCAGGATGGATGGAATACCATGAATAATGTGCCTCTGACATAATCCTGTCTCGTAGCCCTGCTACATCTGGAACACACAAACGACCCCTATATCTGAGAACCCCATCTCCCTTTAGCTCTAACAGTGGTTTCTTCTGCTGCGGAACTCGCTCTCTCAGCTCGACCAACTCTGGGTCCTCGTACTGCCTTTCCTTGACTTCCGCTATGAGGGATGATTTTGTAGTGTTTTGGAGTACAACTCCACCATCCTCAGAATCTACTAACCGAACCCCCAACAAAGACAATTGATGAATCTCTCTAGCTAATTGTCTTTTCTCGGGATCTACATGTGCTAAGCTACCCATAGATCGATGACTTAATGCATCTGCTACAACATTAGCTTTCCCTGGATGGTAGAGAATGTTAACATCGTAACCTTTCAATAACTCAAGCCATCGCCTCTGTCGCAAATTCAACTCTTTCTGCTTGAAGATATATTGTAGGCTTTTATGATCAGTAAATACATCAACATGAACACCATATAAATAATGCCGCCATATCTTAAGTGCATGGACAACCGCAGCTAACTCGAGGTCGTGGGTCGGATAATTCCTCTCGTGCTTCCTCAACTGCCTTGAAGCATACGCAATTACCTTCCTATGTTGCATCAGGACACATCCTAACCCGACACCTGATGCATCACAATACACGGCATAACCCTCTAGACCCTCTGGAAGTGTTAGAACTAGAGCTGAGGTCAACCTGTTCTTAAGCTCTTGGAAACTCCGCTCACAAGCCTCTGTCCATTGAAACTTAGTTTCTTTCTGTGTCAACTTCGTCAATGGTGCCGAAAGGGAAGAAAAACCCTCTACGAACCTCCGATAGTATCCTGCTAAGCCTAGAAAGCTACGAACCTCTGTCGGAGTGGTAGGTCTAGGCCAATATTTCACGGCCTCAAATCTTCTGAGTGTCCACCTATATCCCTTCATCTGATACAATATGCCCCAAGAATGCTACAGACTTCAACCAGAACTCACATTTAGAAAACTTAGCATACAACTTACGATCACGGAGGGTTTGGAGTACCGCTCGCAGGTGGTCCGCATGCTCATCCTCTGAACGGGAATAAACCAGAATATCATTAATAAATACTATCACGAACAGATCTAAAAATGGCCGGAATAGGCTATTCATCAAGTCCATAAATACAGCGGGTGCATTAGTCAACCCGAAGGACATGACAAGGAACTCGAAGTGGCCATATCGGGTCCTGAAGGCTGTCTTCGGAATATCTTTTTCCCGAACTCTGACCTGGTGGTACCCCGACCTCAAATCTATCTTTGAAAAGCATCTATCCCCCTGCAACTGATCAAACAAGTCATCGATCCTTGGAAGTGGATACTTATTCTTAATAGTTACCTTGTTCAGCTGCCTATAATCGATACACATCCTCAGCGAGCCGTCTTTCTTCCGCACAAATAGTACTGGTGCACCCCAAGATGAGGTGCTGGGCCTGATGTAACCTTTCTCCAGCAAATCTTTTAACTGCTCCTTCAACTCCTTCAATTCGCCAGGTGCCATTCTATACGGAGGGATGGATATTGGTTGAGTTCCTGGAAGCAAATCGATGCTAAAATCAATCTCTCGCTCTGGAGGAATACCTGGAAGCTCATCTGGAAACACATCTGCATACTCTTTGACTACGGGAATAGACTGAAGTGTAGGTATCTCAGCATCTGCATCTCTAACTCGCACAATATGATAAATGCACCCTTTTGCGATCATTTTCCTCGCCTTCAGATAGGAAATAAACCTACCTCAGGGTGTTGGTATATTACCTACCCATTCAAGGACTGGCTCACCCGGAAAATGAAATCTTGCTGCCTTTGCTCGGCAATCAACTGTGGCATAGCAAGCTGCCAACCAGTCCATGCCCATGATAGCATCAAACTCCATCATCTCTAGCTCAACTAGGTCAGCTGAGGTCTGACGACTACAAATTGTCACCGTACAACCTCGGTAAACCCGTCTAGCAATAATCGATTCTCCGACCGGTGTAGATACCGCAAAAGGATCACTTAGTATTTCAGGCACTATACCAAAATTCCTCGCGACAAATGGGGTAATATACGATAAAGTAGATCCTAGGTCTATCAAAGCATAAGCATCGTGAGAGCAAATGGTTAATATACCTGTCACAACGTCTGGTGAAGACTCCTGGTCCTGTCGACCCGCTAAAGCATAGATACGGTTTTGACTACCACTTGAACTGGAACCTCTACCTCTGCCCCAACCTCTACCAGCCAAAGACTGAGACTCGCGCCCTGAAGGATGCACTGACATAGATGATCCTGTTGCTGAACTCGCTGGTTGTGCCATTCCCCCCAAATATCTATTTGGGCAATCTCGCATCATATGTCCTGGACGCCCACATGTATAACAAGCATCAGAACTTGCTCGGCATTGGCCCAAGTGTCCTCTACCACAGATGTCACACCGTGGAGGAAATGACCATGTCTGTGCAGATCCTCACTGTCGCTGCAAACCCGACGCCCGTGAGCTCTCACCTGGTCCTGACTTAGTATAACGGTCATACCTGTAACCCTGTAACTGAGGTAGCAGAGGCCTAGGTGGCCGTCCGAAGTACTGGGTCCTATAACTACCCCGATATTTGTTACACCCTATATTTTCGTATGTAAAAATGCGTCGTAAGCAAACTAATGTAGGACAAAAAAATGAGATAATATTTAAAAGTATATAAAGTAAGTTAATCATGTTACCTCTGAGGTTACAAATATTGAAGATCATGAACAACAAGTACAAAGAGGGTTGGACAGTTCAGAAGCTAAAGCAATTAAATAAAACAATGTTTCATCGAAAGTCGACAAGTTGGGAATGTTATAACATGTACCTTTGGGGTGTGACTAGGGTGATTAACATGATAAAGAGATTATGTTATGATTTATATTAGTCGTATTACATCCGTGTGTTATGTTTTTAAGTCAAGCGAGTTGTGGAACAAAAGTCGATGAAAGTCATCACAAGTTACATTCATAAGTTTTACTGAAACTTTGGGTCAAATGTAACTGCAATTTTCTCCCAATATACTTAGAGTTATGGTGTGTTCCACACATCAAATTAAAGATCTATGAGTCTATTTTCCAACGTATTAAACCATTTGTCAATACGACATCGGAGTAGAGAGATATGTGCATTTTTGCGATACTGCGCAAGCTGCTAGGTGACAAGTAGGTGTGTCACCTACTTGCTTAAATGAAAGCCCAAAAATGGGCCATTTCGGGTCGTCCAAAGAGGCCTTTTAAGGGCCTATTTTCTTCATATATTAGACTTAAAATAGAGCATAATAACCAGACATAAGCTCTGCAAAGAATCCTCCCAAAAATTTCCCACAAACCCTAATTGATTTTCTCTCCCTTTCAAGTTCCAATTGGAGGTAAAACTTAGAGTTTGAAGAACCAAGATAGGAGCTGAGTTATCAGACAAATAAGGTGAGTTTACTGCTCTCTTTCATCCATTTTTTCTTCTGTAAATTCATGGTAAGTCGTTCTATACTTGTAAGAACTCACGGGACGGTGATCGGAAGCCCTGAGTTCGAGTTATTCACTTGTAGCGGATTGTTTTGTGGACTGTTTTGTGTTGCTGTTGGGCTGCGTGTTTTATTACTATTTTGTGGAGTTTTGGAGGAGGAAGGGGGTTTATAAACACCATATAAATGTAGGGTGGTTGGCTGGTCGTTCGTCATAACATTTTCGGGTCGTTTGACACTACTACGGTGGTCGTTTTGTGTACGAAGAGATTGGGGTGTGTTGGGCTGTTTTGTAGTCTTTGATGGTGTATATAGGGCTGGAAAATGATGTATATATGTTGTTATTGTTCTGTCCTTGTATTGTTGGTGTTATCTTGAAGTTGGAGGAAGGGCATATTATAGGGGAGATGCTGCCCGTTTTAATACAAAATAGGTTTGTCGTTCGTTGTGCGATAGTTGTACCTTTCGTAACTTAACGATAGTATTATTATCATTCTTGTAGATTAAGGTGCGAAGAGGTGAGTTCAACTTGGTGATTGAAAAGATTGTGATAAGGTATGTTAAGGCTAAGCCTTCCTTCATTTTGGCATGATCTCGTAGCTACATGTGTTAGTAATGAGACAAAAAGAGAAGTTCATATTCATGAATTTATTCACACTATTCTAGTCTCATAAGTTACAATATTATTCCTTATCGAGACTCTATATTCAATTTTAGTATTGTCTTCTTTCAGTCAAGAGAGCAGCAAGCCTATATATACAGTATTACAGTATTGTCATTACCATCGAGCTATAATCGATGGGCAGGCCCCTATTGGGCAACCTCTGATCAGATGGAAAGTTATATACCGAGCCTACTGTGGCCGAGCGCCTATGAGCGAGCCCAGCATGGTCGAGATACATAGCCTAGTATGGCCGAGCGCCTATAAGCGAGCCTACTATGGCATAGCAGTTATATATACCGAGCCTTATAAGGCCGTACAATTATTTTACTTACTATATTGAAGGAGTTGAGTCAGTATCAGCAGGTAAGTATATCTCCAGATCATCTTTGACTCCCAGTTAATTTCAGTTATCATATTATCAGTTCAGTTTCAGATTTCAGTTATTTTATTGCCTTACATACTCGGTACATTATTTCGTACTGACGTCCCTTTTTGGGGGCGCTGCATTTCATGCGTGCAGGTTCAGACAGACAGACGGGTAGACCTCCTCAGTAGGTGTTTTCCGAGTTCCGCCTGATCGGTAAGCTCCACGTCTTTCGGAGTTGTCAGGACTAGAGTTTTGTGTACATCTTATGTATATCTGTATATATGTTATGGGTAGGTCGGGGCCCTGTTCCGATCACAGTACATCTATCAGTAGAGGCTTGTAGGCATATCCTGTTGGTTAGTGCAGTATGTTGGGTTTGTATAAATTGGTGGTTTGTCAGCTGTAGTAGCTATGACGGCCTTGTCGGCCTAGCTTTATATTGATATTTAGTTAGTGCTAGTTTCCATTCAGTTTTATATTTTGCTTCGCAAATTGTCTTGCAAGGTGGCCCCATGGCCAAAGTATGACATTATGTGTTCAGAGTCCCTTAGTCGCAATTTGGTACGCCAGGTTAGGTGAGGCACGGGGTGCTTGTCTCGCTCCTAGGTTCGGGGCGTGACAAACTTGGTATCAGAGCAGTTCTGTCCTAGGGAGTCTACAAGCCGTGTCTAGTAGGGTCTTGTTTATAGATGTGTTGTGCACCACATTATATAAGCAAGGAACTACAGGGCATTTAGGAGTTGGTTACACTTCTTTGAAATCTAAATCGTGCTATAGAACTGAGTTATAGGAAATTTGAATTAAACTTATGTGTTGGTGTTTGCATGCACAGATGACGGTGACTAGGAAGACTACGGCTAGCCAGAGGAGAGATACAGTAGTAGGTGAGGGGACCAACAGGGTACCCCCAGTAGATGGGGCCCAGTCTGAGGCTCAAGGGGAGACCCCTACTCAGCCATTACCGGCTCCTCCACCAACTACGGAGATTCCTAGGGAAACCGCACATCCAGTTCCCCTCCACTTCCATCAGATCAGGACTTAAGGAGTGCGGTGCATTTGTTGACACAGTTGGTAGCTACCCAGCAACATGCTAGGGCATCAGCTAGTGCAGGAACTTCTGAGGGGTCTGGGAGTTCAAGGGTCCGAGAGTTTATTGCTTTGAGTCCCCCAGAGTTCACGGGGACAGATCAGAGGGAGGACCCGCAGGATTTCATAGATCAGCTTCACAGGATCTTTCGTGTTATGCATGCCACGGAGAAAGAGGCAGTTGAGCTAGCAGCTTTTCGACTCCGAGATATAGCCATCCTTTGGTATGAGGGATGGGAGAGGTCCAGGGGACGTGATACACCTCCAGCTATTTGGGAGAATTTTTCAGATGCTTTCCTTGACCAGTACTTACCGCGGGAGATCCGACAGGCTCGAGTCGATCAGTTTCTAGCCCTCAAGCAGGGTAATATGAGTGTTCGAGAGTATAGTCTCTGTTTTGACTCATTGGCCAGATATGCACCATCCATAGTTTCTACTATGCGGGACAGGATTCACAGGTTTATAGCAGGGTTAGCCCCAGAGTTAACCGAGGCATGTGCCACCGCTGCATTGCAGGATAGTATGGATATCTCCCGGATTCAGGCATTCGCCCAGAATATAGAAAGGGGTAGGCGTCGGCAGCAGGGTACAGAGAGGGCTGAGCAAGGGCAACGTAAGAGGATGAGATTTCCCAGGTCTCAGGAGCAATCTCAGGGTAGTTATAGGACCCAGTACTTCGGACGGCCACCTAGGCCTCCGCCACCTCAGTTACAGGGTTACGGGTATTACCGCTATACTCAGTCAGGACCAGGTGAGAGCTCACGGGCGTCGGGTTTGCAGCGACAACGAGGTTCTGCGCAGACATGGTCATTTCCTCCGCGGTGTGACATCTGTGGTAGAGGACACTTGGGTCAATGCCGAGCAGGTTCTGATGCTTGTTATACATGTGGGCGTCCGGGGCATATGATGCGAGATTGCCCAAATAGAGATTCTGGGGGAATGGCACAACCAGCGAGTTCAGCAACAGGATCGTCTATGTCAGTGCATCCTTCAAGGCGTAAGTCTCAGTCTTCGGTTGGTAGAGGTCGAGGCAGAGGTAGAGGTTCCAGTTCAAGTGGTAATCAGAACCGTATCTATGCTTTAGCGGGTCGACAGGACCAGGAGTCTTCACCAGACGTTGTGACAGGTATATTAACCATTTGCTCTCACGATGCTTATGCTTTGATAGACCCAGGATCTACTTTATCGTATATTACCCCATTTGTCGCGAGGAAGTTTGGTATAGTGCCTGAAATACTAAGTGATCCTTTTGCGGTATCTACACCGGTCGGAGAATCGATTATTGCTAGACGGGTTTACCGAGGTTGTACGGTGACAATTTGTAGTCGTCAGACCTCAGCCGACCTAGTTGAGCTAGAGATGATGGACTTTGATGCTATCATGGGCATGGACTGGTTGGCAGCTTGCTATGCCACAGTTGATTGCCGAGCAAAGGTAGCCAAATTTCATTTTCCGGGTGAGCCAGTCCTTGAATGGGTAGGTAATACACCAACACCCAGAGGTAGGTTTATTTCCTATCTGAAGGCGAGGAAAATGATCGCAAAAGGGTGCATTTATCATATTGTGCGAGTTAGAGATGCAGATGCTGAGATACCTACACTTCAGTCTATTCCCATAGTCAAAGAGTATGCAGATGTGTTTCCAGATGAGCTTCCAGGTATTCCTCCAGAGCGAGAGATTGATTTTAGCATCGATTTGCTTCCAGGAACTCAACCAATATCCGTCCCTCCGTATAGAATGGCACCTGCCGAATTGAAGGAGTTGAAGGAGCAGTTAAAAGATTTGCTGGAGAAAGGTTACATTAGGCCCAGTACCTCACCTTGGGGTGCACCGGTACTATTTGTGCGGAAGAAAGACGGCTCGCTGAGGATGTGTATCGATTATAGGCAGTTGAGCAAGGTAACTATTAAGAATAAGTATCCACTTCCAAGGATCGATGACTTGTTTGATCAGTTGCAGGGAGCTAGATGCTTTTCCAAGATTGATTTGAGGTCGGGGTACCACCAGGTCAGAGTTCGGGAAAAAGATATTCCGAAGACAGCCTTCAGGACCCGATATGGCCACTTCGAGTTCCTTGTCATGTCCTTCGGGTTGACAAATGCACCCGCTGTATTTATGGACTTGATGAATAGCCTATTCCGGCCATTTTTAGATCTGTTCGTGATAGTATTTATTGATGATATTCTGGTTTATTCCCGTTCAGAGGATGAGCATGCGGACCACCTGCGAGCGGTACTCCAAACCCTCCGTGATCGTAAGTTGTATGCTAAGTTTTCTAAATGTGAGTTCTGGTTGAAGTCTGTAGCATTCTTGGGGCATATTGTATCAGATGAAGGGATAAAGGTGGACACTCAGAAGATTGAGGCCGTGAAATCTTGGCCTAGACCTACCACTCCGACAGAGGTTCGTAGCTTTCTAGGCTTAGCAGGATACTATCGGAGGTTCGTAGAGGGTTTTTCTTCCCTTTCGGCACCATTGACGAAGTTGACACAGAAAGAAACTAAGTTTCAATGGACAGAGGCTTGTGAGCGGAGTTTCCAAGAGCTTAAGAACAAGTTGACCTCAGCTCCAGTTCTAACACTTCCAGAGGGTCTAGAGGGTTATGCCGTGTATTGTGATGCATCAGGTGTCGGGTTAGGATGTGTCCTGATGCAACATGGGAAGGTAATTGCATATGCTTCAAGGCAGATGAGGAAGCACGAGAGGAATTATCCGACCCACGACCTCGAGTTAGCTGCGGTTGTCCATGCACTTAAGATATGGCGGCATTATTTATATGGTGTTCATGTTGATATATTTACTGATCATAAAAGCCTACAATATATTTTCAAGCAGAAAGAGTTGAATTTGCGACAGAGGCAATGGCTTGAGTTATTGAAAGATTACGATGTTAACATTCTCTACCATCCAGGGAAAGCTAATGTTGTAGCAGATGCCTTAAGTCGCCGATCTATGGGTAGCTTAGCACATGTAGAGCCCGAGAAAAGACAATTAGCTAGAGAGATTCATCAATTGGCTTCGTTGGGGGTTCGGTTAGTAGATTCTGAGGATGGTGGAGTTGTAATCCAAAACACTGCAAAATCATCCCTCATAGCTGAAGTCAAGGAAAGGCAGTACGAGGACCCAGAGTTGGTCGAGTTGAGAGAGCGAGTTCCGCAGCAGAAGAAGCCATTGTTAGAGCTCAAGGGAGATGGGGTTCTCAGATACAAGGGTCGTTTGTGTGTTCCAGATGTAGCAGGGCTACGAGACAGGATTATGTCAGAGGCACATTATTCATGGTATTCCATCCACCCTGGATCGACGAAGATGTATCATGACATTAAGGATATGTACTGGTGGAATGATATGAAGAAGAACATTGCTGAGTTTGTCGCCCAATGTACTAGTTGCCAGCAAGTGAAGGTAGAACACCAGAAGCCCGGAGGGCTAATGCAGACTATAGAGATCCCGACATGGAAATGGGAGGCGATAAACATGGACTTTATCATGGGTTTACCTCGTTCTAATCGTAAGTTCGATTCCATATGGGTGATAGTCGATAGGCTCACGAAATCAGCTCACTTCCTACCGGTCAGATCTACATATACAGCAGAAGATTATGCAAAGTTATATATTAAGGAGATAGTGCGGCTACACGGAGTACCAGTTTCTATTATATCTGACCGTGGGGCTCAGTTTACAGCACATTTTTGGAGGTCATTTCAGAGAGGTCTAGGGACTCAGGTGAATCTCAGCACAGCTTTTCATCCACAGACTGATGGACAAGCCGAGCGCACAATTCAGACGCTCGAGGATATGTTACGAGTATGTGTGTTGGATTTTAAAAGAAGTTGGGATGAACATCTACCTCTTATCGAGTTTGCATATAATAACAGTTACCACTCCAGTATCCAGATGGCTCCGTACGAGGCTTTGTATGGGCGTAAGTGCAGATCTCCTATAGGGTGGTTTGATGTTGGAGAATCTGGGTTACATGGGCCAGACCTGGTTCAGCAAGCCGTAGAGAAAGTAAAGGTTATCCGGGAGTGACTGTTGACAGCTCAGAGTCGTCAGAAGTCATATTTTGACGTGCGGCGACGAGACTTAGAGTTCAGGATTAATGACTGGGTATTCTTAAAGGTATCACCTATGAAGGGCGTGATGAGGTTTGGCAAGAAAGGAAAGCTTAGCCCACGGTATATTGGGCCTTATAGGATCATTCGGAGAGTGGGCCAACTAGCTTATGAGTTAGAGTTGCCCTCAGAATTGGAGTCTGTCCATCCGGTTTTTCACGTATCTATGCTACGGAAGTGCATTGGCAATCCTACCCGAGTGGTGCCCACGGATGATGTACAGATTACAGAGGACTTGTCATACGAGGAAATTCCAGTTGCCATCATAGACCGACAAATCCGCAATCTACGAAATAAGGAGGTAGCTTCCGTAAAGGTTTTATGGAGGAGCAAGAATGTAGAAGAGATGACGTGGGAATCGGAGGAAGAAATGAAGTCTAAATACCCCCACCTATTTCAAAATGAAGATATGGTTCGAGATGGGATGCTACAACATAGCTCTATGTAGGCTAGCAGGTCATCAGGTAAGCTTTTATTTTTCACTTTCAATATTTATGATTTACGGTCGGTGAGGCAAATTGCTGCTATTTATAAAGATTGGCCATGTGTGGCATGCATAGTATGTTTCTGGCTACGTGCAGGTTGGTTTTAACCTAGTGTACGAAGGATACTCTGGAAAAAGTTTCCAAAGTCTCCAAGAGTAAACATTCGAGGACGAATGTTCCCAAGGGGGAGTGATGTTACACCCTATATTTTCGTATGTAAAAATGCGTCGTAAGCAAACTAATGTAGGACAAAAAAATGAGATAATATTTAAAAGTATATAAAGTAAGTTAATCATGTTACCTCTGAGGTTACAAATATTGAAGATCATGAACAACAAGTACAAAGAGGGTTGGACAGTTCAGAAGCTAAAGCAATTAAATAAAACAATGTTTCATCGAAAGTCGACAAGTTGGGAATGTTATAACATGTACCTTTGGGGTGAGACTAGGGTGATTAACATGATAAAGAGATTATGTTATGATTTATATTAGTCGTATTACATCCGTGTGTTATGTTTTTAAGTCAAGCGAGTTGTGGAACAAAAGTCGATGAAAGTCATCACAAGTTACATTCATAAGTTTTACTGAAACTTTGGGTCAAATGTAACTGCAATTTTCTCCCAATATACTTAGAGTTATGGTGTGTTCCACACATCAAATTAAATATCTATGAGTCTATTTTCCAACGCATTAAACCATTTGTCAATACGACATCGGAGTAGAGAGATATGTGCATTTTTGCGATACTGCGCAAGCTGCTAGGTGACAAGTAGGTGTGTCACCTACTTGCTTAAATGAAAGCCCAAAAATGGGCCATTTCGGGTCGTCCAAAGAGGCCTTTTAAGGGCCTATTTTCTTCATATATTAGACTTAAAATAGAGCATAATAACCAGACATAAGCTCTGCAAAGAATCCTCCCAAAATTTCCCACAAACCCTAATTGATTTTCTCTCCCTTTCAAGTTCCAATTGGAGGTAAAACTTAGAGTTTGAAGAACCAAGATAGGAGCTGAGTTATCCAACAAATAAGGTCAGTTTACTGCTCTCTTTCATCCATTTTTTCTGCTGTAAATTCATGGTAAGTCGTTCTATACTTGTAAGAACTCACGGGACGGTGATCGGAAGCCGTGAGTTCGAGTTATTCACTTGTAGCGGACTGTTTTGTGGACTGTTTTGTGTTGCTGTTGGGCTGCGTGTTTTATTACTATTTTGTGGAGTTTTGGAGGAGGAAGGGGGTTTATAAACACCATATAAATGTAGGGTGGTTGGCTGGTCGTTCGTCATAACATTTTCTGGTCGTTTGACACTACTACGGTGGTCGTTTTGTGTACGAAGAGATTGGGGTGTGTTGGGCTGTTTTGTAGTATTTGATGGTGTATATAGGGCTGGAAAATGATGTATATATGTTGTTATTGTTCTGTCCTTGTATTGTTGGTGTTATCTTGAAGTTGGAGGAAGGGCATATTATAGGGGAGATGCTGCCCGTTTTAATACAAAATAGGTTTGTCGTTCGTTGTGCGATAGTTGTACCTTTCGTAACTTAACGATAGTATTATTATCATTCTTGTAGATTAAGGTGCGAAGAGGTGAGTTCAACTTGGTGATTGAAAAGATTGTGATAAGGTATGTTAAGGCTAAGCCTTCCTTCATTTTGGCATGATCTCGTAGCTACATGTGTTAGTAATGAGACAAAAAGAGAAGTTCATATTCATGAATTTATTCACACTATTCTAGTCTCATAAGTTACAATATTATTCCTTATCGAGACTCTATATTCAATTTTAGTATTGTCTTCTTTCAGTCAAGAGAGCAGCAAGCCTATATATACAGTATTACAGTATTTTCATTACCATCGAGCTATAATCGATGGGCAGGCCCCTATTGGGCAACCTCTGATCAGATGGAAAGTTATATACCGAGCCTACTGTGGCCGAGCGCCTATGAGCGAGCCCAGCATGGTCGAGATACATAGCCTAGTATGGCCGAGCGCCTATAAGCGAGCCTACTATGGCAGAGCAGTTATATATACCGAGCCTTATAAGGCCGTACAATTATTTTACTTACTATATTGAAGGAGTTGAGTCAGTATCAGCAGGTAAGTATATCTCCAGATCATCTTTGACTCCCAGTTAATTTCAGTTATCATATTATCAGTTCAGTTTCAGATTTCAGTTATTTTATTTCCTTACATACTCGGTACATTATTTCGTACTGACGTCCCTTTTTTGGGGGCGCTGCATTTCATGCGTGCAGGTTCAGACAGACAGACGGGTAGACCTCCTCAGTAGGTGTTTTCCGAGTTCCGCCTGATCGGTAAGCTCCACGTCTTTCGGAGTTGCCAGGACTAGAGTTTTGTGTACATCTTATGTATATCTGTATATATGTTATGGGTAGGTCGGGGCCCTGTTCCGATCACAGTACATCTATCAGTAGAGGC
Source organism: Nicotiana tabacum (assembly GCF_000715075.1). Taxonomy (NCBI): domain Eukaryota; kingdom Viridiplantae; phylum Streptophyta; class Magnoliopsida; order Solanales; family Solanaceae; genus Nicotiana; species Nicotiana tabacum. The sequence goes on from NC_134083.1 coordinate 38,070,478, forward strand.
TTGTAGGCATATCCTGTTGGTTAGTGCAGTATGTTGGGTTTGTATAAATTGGTGGTTTGTCAGCTGTAGTAGCTATGACGGCCTTGTCGGCCTAGCTTTATATTGATATTTAGTTAGTGCTAGTTTCCATTCAGTTTTATATTTTGCTTCGCAAATTGTCTTGCAAGGTGGCCCCATGGCCAAAGTATGACATTATGTGTTCAGAGTCCCTTAGTCGCAATTTGGTACGCCAGGTTAGGTGAGGCACGGGGTGCTTGTCTCGCTCCTAGGTTCGGGGCGTGACAATATTGCTCCTGAGACCTGGGAAATCTCATCCTCTTACGTTGCCCTTGCTCAGCCCTCTCTGTACCCTGCTGCCGACGCCTACCTTTTCTATATTCTGGGCGAATGCCTGAATCCGGGAGATATCCATACTATCCTGTAATGCAGCAGTGGCACATGCCTCGGTTAACTCTGGGGCTAACCCTGCTATAAACCTGTGAATCCTGTCCCACATAGTAGCAACTATGGATGGTGCATATCTGGCCAATGAGTCAAAATGGAGACTATACTCTCGAACACTCATATTACCCTACTTGAGGGCTAGAAACTGATCGACTCGAGCCTGTCGGATCTCCCGTGGTAAGTACTGGTCAAGGAAGGCATCTGAAAAATTCTCCCAAATAGCTGGAGGTGCATCACGTCCCCTGGACCTCTCCCATCCCTCATACCAAAGGATGGCTATATCTCGGAGTCGAAAAGCTGCTAGCTCAACTGCCTCTTTCTCCGTGGCATACATAACACGAAAGATCCTGTGAAGCTGATCTATGAAATCCTGTGGGTCCTCCCTCTGATCTGTCCCCGTGAACTCTGGGGGACTCAAAGCAATAAACTCTCGGACCCTTGAACTCCCAGACCCCTCAGAAGTTCCTGCACTAGCTGATGCCCTAGCCTGTTGCTGGGTAGCTACCAACTGTGTCAACAAATGCACCGCACTCCTTAAGTCCCGATCTGATGGAAGTGGAGGGGGAACTGGATGTGCGGTTTCCCTAGGAATCTCCGTAGTTGGTGGAGGAGCCGGTAATGGCTGAGTAGGGGTCTCAACTTGAGCCTCAGACTGGGCCCCATCTACTGGGGGTACCCTGCTGGTCCCCTCACCTACTACTGTATCTCTCCTCTGGCTAGCCGTAGTCTTCCTAGTCACCGTCATCTGTGCATGCAAACACCAACACATAAGTTTAATTCAAATTTCCTATAACTCAGTTCTATAGCACGATTTAGATTTCAAAGAAGGGTAACCAACTCCTAAATGCCCTGTAGTGCCCTGCTTATATAATGTGGTGCACAACACATCTATAAACAAGACTCTACTAGACACGGCTTGTAGACTCCCTAGGATAGAACTGCTCTGATACCAAGTTTGTCACTCCCCGAACCTAGGAGCGAGACAAGCACCCGGTGCCTCACCTAACCTGGCATACCAAATTGTGACTAAGGGACTCTGAACACATAATGTCATACTTTGGCCATGGGGCCACCTTGCAAGACAATTTGCGAAGCAAAATATAAAACTGAATGGAAACTAGCGCTAACTAAACATCAATATAAAGCTAGGCTGAAAAGGCCGTCATAGCTACTACAGCTGACAAACCACCAAATTATACATACCAGGCCTACAAACCTAACATACTGCACTAACCAACAGGATATGTCTACAAGCCTCTACTGATAGATGTACTATGATCGGAACAGGGCCCCGACCTACCCATAACATATATACAGATATACATAAGATGTACCCAACACTCTAGACCTGGCAACTCCGAAAGGCGTGGAGCTTACCGATCAGGCTGAACTCGGGAAACACCTACTGAGGAGATCTACTCATCTGTCTATCTGAACCTGCATGCATGAAATGCAGCGTCCCCGGAAAAGGGACGTCAGTACGAAATAATGTACCGAGTATGTAAGGCAATAACATAACTGAAAATCGAAACTGAACTGATAATATAATAACTGGGAGTAAAAGATGATCTGGAGATATACTTACCTGCTGATACTGACTCAACTCCTTCAATGTAGTAAGTAAAATAATTGTACATCCTTATAAGGCTCGGTATATATAACTGTTGTGCCATAGTAGGCTCACTCATAGGCGCTCGGCCATACTAGGCTATGTATCTCGACCATGCTGGGCTTGCTCATAGGCGCTCGGCCACAGTAGGCTCGGTATATAACTTTCCATCTGATCAGAGGTTGCCCAATAGGGGCCTGCCCATCGATTATAGCTCGATGGTAATGAAAATACTGTAATACTGTATATATAGGCTTGTTGCTCTCTTGACTGGAAGAAGACAATACTAAATTGAATATAGAATATCGATAAGGAATAATATTATAACTTATGAGACTAGAATAGTGTGAATAAATTCATGAATATAAACTTCTCTTTTTGTCTCATTACTAACACATGTAGCTACGAGATCATGCCAAAATGAAGGAAGGCTTAGCCTTAACATACCTTATCACAATCTTTCCAATCACCAAGTTGAACTCACCTCTTTGCACCTTAATCTACAAGAATGATAATAATACTATCGTTAAGTTACGAAAGGTACAACTATCGCACAACGAACGACAAACTTATTTTGTATTAAAACGGGCAGCATCTCCCCTATAATCCTTACTTCCTCCAAATTCAAGATAACACCAACAATACAAGAACAGAACAATAACAACATATATACATGATTTTCCAGCCCTATATACACCATCAAATACTACAAAACAGCCCAACACACCCCAATCTCTTCGTACACAAAACGACCACCGTAGTAGTGTCAAACGACCCGAAAATGTTATGACGAACGACCAGCCAACCACCCTACATTTATATGGTGTTTATAAACCCCCTTCCTCCTCCAAAACTCCACAAAATAGTAGTAAAGCACGCAGCCCAACAGCAACACAAAATGGTCCAAAAAACAGTCCGCTACAAGTGAATAACTCGAACTCACGGCTTCCGATCACCGTCCCGTGAGTTCTTACAAGTATAGAATGACTTACCATGAATTTACAGAAGAAAAATTGGATGAAAGAGAGAAGTAAACTGACCTTATTTGTTGGATAACTCAGCTCTTATCTTGGTTCTTCAAACTCTAGGTTTTACCTCCAATTGGAACTTGAAAGGGAGAGAAAATCAATTAGGGTTTGTGGGAAATTTTTGGGAGGATTCTTTGCAGAGCTTATGTCTGGTTATTATGCTCTATTTTAAGTCTAATATATGAAGAAAATAGGCCCTTAAAAGGCCTCTTTGGACGACCCGAAATGGCCCATTTTTGGGCTTTCATTTAAACAAGTAGGTGACACACCTACTTGTCACCTAGCAGCTTGCGCAGTATCGCACAAATGCCCATATCTTTCTACTCCAATGTCGTATTGACAAACGGTTTAATGCGTTGGAAAATAGACTCATAGATATTTAATTTGATGGGTGGAATACCCCATAACTCTAAGTATATTGGGAGAAAATCGCAGTTACATTTGACCCAAAATTTCAGTAAAACTTCTGAGTGTAACTTGTGATGACTTTCATCGACTTTTGTTCCACAACTCGCTTGACATTAAAACATAACACACGGATGTCATAAGACTAATATAAATCATAACATAATCTCCTTATCATGTTAATCACCCTAGTCTCACCCCAAAGGTACATGTTATAACATTCCCAACTTGTCCACTTTCGACGAAACATTGTTTTATTTAATTGCTTTAGCTTCTGAACTGTCCAACCCTCTTTGTACTTGTTGTTCATGATCTTCAATATTTGTAACCTCAGAGGTAACATGATTAACTTACTTTATATACTTTTAAATATTATCTCATTTTTGGTCCTACATTAGTTTGCTTACGATGCATTTTTACGTACGAAAATATAGGGTGTAACATCACTCCCCCTTGGGAACATTCGTCCTCGAATGTTTACTCTTAGAGACTTTGGAAAATTTTGCCAAAGTATCCTTCGTACACTAGGTTAAAACCAACCTGCACGTAGCCAGAAACATACTATGCATGCCACATATGGCCAATCTTTATAAATAGCATCAATTTGCCTCACCGACCGTAAATCATAAATATTGAAAGTGAAAAATAAAAGCTTACCTGATGACCTGCTAGCCTACATAGAGCTATGTTGTAGCGTCCCGTCTCGAACCATATCTTCAGTTTGAAATAGGTGGGGGTATTTAGACTTCATTTCTTCCTCCGATTCCCACGTCATCTCTTCTACATTCTTGCTCCTCCATAAAACCTTTACGGAAGCTACCTCCTTATTTCGTAGATTGCGGATTTGTCGGTCTAGGATGGCAACTGGAATTTCCTCGTATGACAAGTCCTCTGTAATCTGTACATCATCCGTGGGCACCACTCGGGTAGGATTGCCAATGCACTTCCGTAGCATAGATACGTGAAAAACTGGATGGACAGACTCTAATTCTGAGGGCAACTCTAACTCATAAGCTACTTGGCCCACTCTCTGAATGATCCTATAAGGCCCAATATACCGTGGGCTAAGCTTGCCTTTCTTGCCAAACCTCATCACGCCCTTCATAGGTGATACCTTTAAGAATACCCAGTCATTAATCCTGAACTCTAAGTCTCGTCGCCGCACGTCAGAATATGACTTCTGATGACTCTGAGCTGTCAACAGTCGCTCCCGGATAAGCTTTACTTTCTCTATGGCCTGTTGAACCAAGTCTAGCCCATATAACCCAGATTCCCCAACATCAAACCACCCTATAGGAGATCTGCACTTACGCCCATACAAAGCCTCGTACGGAGCCATCTGAATACTGGAGTGGTAACTGTTATTATATGCAAACTCGACAAGAGGTAGATGTTCATCCCAACTTCTTTTAAAATCCAACACACATACTCGTAACATATCCTCGAGCGTCTGAATTGTGCGCTCGGCTTGTCCATCAGTCTGTGGATGAAAAGCTGTGCTGAGATTCACTTGAGTCCCTAGACCTCTCTGAAATGACCTCCAAAAATGTGCTGTAAACTGAGCCCCACGGTCAGATATAATAGAAACTGGTACTCCGTGTAGCCGCACTATCTCCTTAATATATAACTTGGCATAATCTTCTGCTGTATATGTAGATCTGACCGGTAGGAAGTGGGCTAATTTCGTGAGCCTATCGACTATCACCCATATGGAATCGAACTTATGATTAGAACGAGGTAAACCCGTGATAAAGTCCATGTTTATCGCCTCCCATTTCCATGTCGGGATCTTTATAGTCTGCATTAGCCCTCCAGGCTTCTGGTGCTCTATCTTCACTTGCTGGCAACTAGTACATTGGGCGACAAACTCAGTAATGTTCTTCTTCATATCATTCCACCAGTACACATCCTTAATGTCATGATACATCTTCGTCGACCCAGGATGGATGGAATACCATGAATAATGTGCCTCTGACATAATCCTGTCTCATAGCCCTGCTACATCTGGAACACACAAACGACCCCTATATCTGAGAAACCCATCTCCCTTTAGCTCTAACAGTGGTTTCTTCTGCTGTGGAACTCGCTCTCTCAGCTCGACCAACTCTGGGTCCTCGTACTGCCTTTCCTTGACTTCCGCTATGAGGGATGATTTTGTAGTGTTTTGGAGTACAACTCCACCATCCTCAGAATCTACTAACCGAACCCCCAACGAAGACAATTGATGAATCTCTCTAGCTAATTGTCTTTTCTCGGGATCTACATGTGCTAAGCTACCCATAGATCGACGACTTAATGCATCTGCTACAACATTAGCTTTCCCTGGATGGTAGAGAATGTTAACATCGTAATCTTTCAATAACTCAAGCCATCGCCTCTGTCGCAAATTCAACTCTTTCTGCTTGAAGATATATTGTAGGCTTTTATGATCAGTAAATACATCAACATGAACACCATATAAATAATGCCGCCATATCTTAAGTGCATGGACAACCGCAGCTAACTCGAGGTCGTGGGTCGGATAATTCCTCTCGTGCTTCCTCAACTGCCTTGAAGCATACGCAATTACCTTCCCATGTTGCATCAGGACACATCCTAACCCGACACCTGATGCATCACAATACACGGCATAACCCTCTAGACCCTCTGGAAGTGTTAGAACTAAAGCTGAGGTCAACCTGTTCTTAAGCTCTTGGAAACTCCGCTCACAAGCCTCTGTCCATTGAAACTTAGTTTCTTTCTGTGTCAACTTCGTCAATGGTGCCGAAAGGGAAGAAAAACCCTCTACGAACCTCCGATAGTATCCTGCTAAGCCTAGAAAGCTACGAACCTCTGTCGGAGTGGTAGGTCTAGGCCAATATTTCACGGCCTCAATCTTCTGAGTGTCCACCTTTATCCCTTCATCTGATACAATATGCCCCAAGAATGCTACAGACTTCAACCAGAACTCACATTTAGAAAACTTAGCATACAACTTATGATCACGGAGGGTTTGGAGTACCGCTCGCAGGTGGTCCGCATGCTCATCCTCTGAACGGGAATAAACCAGAATATCATCAATAAATACTATCACGAACAGATCTAAAAATGGCCGGAATAGGCTATTCATCAAGTCCATAAATACAGCGGGTGCATTAGTCAACCCGAAGGACATGACAAGGAACTCGAAGTGGCCATATCGGGTCCTGAAGGCTGTCTTCGGAATATCTTTTTCCCGAACTCTGACCTGGTGGTACCCCGACCTCAAATCTATCTTTGAAAAGCATCTAGCCCCCTGCAACTGATCAAACAAGTCATCGATCCTTGGAAGTGGATACTTATTCTTAATAGTTACCTTGTTCAGCTGCCTATAATCGATACACATCCTCAGCGAGCCGTCTTTCTTTCGCACAAATAGTACTGGTGCACCCCAAGGTGAGGTACTTGGCCTGATGTAACCTTTCTCCAGCAAATCTTTTAACTGCTCCTTCAACTCCTTCAATTCGCCTGGTGCCATTCTATATGGAGGGACGGATATTGGTTGAGTTCCTGGAAGCAAATCGATGCTAAAATCAATCTCTCGCTCTGGAGGAATACCTGGAAGCTCATCTGGAAACACATCTGCATACTCTTTGACTACGGGAATAGACTGAAGTGTAGGTATCTCAGCATCTGCATCTCTAACTCGCACAATATGATAAATGCACCCTTTTGCGATCATTTTCCTCGCCTTCAGATAGGAAATAAACCTACCTCTGGGTGTTGGTGTGTTACCTACCCATTCAAGGACTGGCTCACCCGGAAAATGAAATCTGGCTGCCTTTGCTCGGCAATCAACTGTGGCATAGCAAGATGCCAACCAGTCCATGCACATGATAGCATCAAAATCCATCATCTCTAGCTCAACTAGGTCAGCTGAGGTCTGACGACTACAAATTGTCACCGTACAACCTCGGTAAACCCGTCTAGCAATAATCGATTCTCCGACTGGTGTAGATACCACAAAAGGATCACTTAGTATTTCAGGCACTATACCAAACTTCCTCGCGACAAATGGGGTAATATACGATAAAGTAGATCCTGGGTCTATCAAAGCATAAGCATCGTGAGAGCAAATGGTTAATATACCTGTCATAACGTCTGGTGAAGACTCCTGGTCCTGTCGACCCGCTAAAGCATAGATACGGTTTTGATTACCACTTGAACTGGAACCTCTACCTCTACCCCGACCTCTACCAGCCGAAGACTGAGACTCGCGCCCTGAAGGATGCACTGACATAGATGATCCTGTTGCTGAACTCGCTGGTTGTGCCATTCCCCCCGAATATCTATTTGGGAAATCTCGCATCATATGCTCTGGACGCCCACATGTATAACAAGCATCAGAACTTGCTCGGCATTGGCCCAAGTGTCCTCTACCACAGATGTCACACCGTGGAGGAAATGACCATGTCTGCGCAGATCCTCGCTGTCGCTGCAAACCCGACGCCCGTGAGCTCTCACCTGGTCCTGACTTAGTATAACGGTCATACCTGTAACCCTGTAACTGAGGTAGCAGAGGCCTAGGTGGCCGTCCAAAGTACTGGGTCCTATAACTACCCTGATATTGCTCCTGAGACCTGGGAAATCTCATCCTCTTATGTTGCCCTTGCTCAGCCCTCTCTGTACCCTGCTGCCGACGCCTACCCCTTTCTATATTCGGGGCGAATGCCTGAATCCGGGAGATATCCATACTATCCTGCAATGCAGCGGTGGCACATGCCTCGGTTAACTCTGGGGCTAACCCTGCTATAAACCTGTGAATCCTGTCCCGCATAGTAGCAACTATGGATGGTGCATATCTGGCCAATGAGTCAAAACGGAGACTATACTCTCGAACACTCATATTACCCTGCTTGAGGGCTAGAAACTGATCGACTTGAGCCTGTCGGATCTCCCGTGGTAAGTACTGGTCAAGGAAGGCATCTGAAAAATTCTCCCAAATAGCTGGAGGTGCATCACGTCCCCTGGACCGCTCCCATCCCTCATACCAAAGGATGGCTATATCTCGGAGTCGAAAAGCTGCTAGCTCAACTGCCTCTTTCTCCGTGGCATGCATAACACGAAAGATCCTGTGAAGCTGATCTATGAAATCCTGTGGGTCCTCCCTCTGATCTGTCCCCGTGAACTCTGGGGGACTCAAAGCAATAAACTCTCGGACCCTTGAACTCCCAGACCCCTCAGAAGTTCCTGCACTAGCTGATGCCCTAGCCTGTTGCTGGGTAGCTACCAACTGTGTCAACAAATGCACCGCACTCCTTAAGTCCCGATCTGATGGAAGTGGAGGGGGAACTGGATGTGCGGTTTCCCTAGGAATCTCCGTAGTTGGTGGAGGAGCCGGTAATGGCTGAGAAGGGGTCTCACCTTGAGCCTCAAACTGGGCCCCATCTACTGGGGGTACCCTGCTGGTCCCCTCACCTACTACTGTATCTCTCCTCTGGCTAGCCGTAGTCTTCCTAGTCACCGTCATCTGTGCATGCAAACACCAACACATATGTTTAATTCAAATTTCCTATAACTCAGTTCTATAGCACGATTTAGATTTCAAAGAAGGGTAACCAGCTCCTAAATGCCCTGCAGTGCCCTGCTTATATAATGTGGTGCACAACACATCTATAAACAAGACTCTACTAGACACGGCTTGTAGACTCCCTAGGATAGAACTGCTCTGATACCAAGTTTGTCACGTCCCGAACCTAGGAGCGAGACAAGCACCCGGTGCCTCACCTAACCTGGCGTACCAAATTGCGACTAAGGGACTCTGAACACATAATGTCATACTTTGGCCATGGGGCCACCTTGCAAGACAATTTGCGAAGCAAAATATAAAACTGAATGGAAACTAGCGCAAACTAAACATCAATATAAAGCTAGGCTGAAAAGGCCGTCATAGCTACTACAGCTGACAAACCACCAAATTATACATACCAGGCCTACAAACCTAACATACTGCACTAACCAACAGGATATGTCTACAAGCCTCTACTGATAGATGTACTATGATCGGAACAGGGCCCCGACCTACCCATAACATATATACAGATATACATAAGATGTACCCAACACTCTAGACCTGGCAACTCCGAAAGGCGTGGAGCTTACCGATCAGGCTGAACTCGGGAAACACCTACTGAGGAGATCTAATCGTCTGTCTATCTGAACCTGCATGCATGAAATGCAGCATCCCCGGAAAAGGGACGTCAGTACGAAATAATGTACCGAGTATGTAAGGCAATAACATAACTGAAAATCAAAACTGAACTGATAATATAATAACTGGAAGTAACTGGGAGTCAAAGATGATCTGGAGATATACTTACCTGCTGATACTGACTCAACTCCTTCAATGTAGTAAGTAAAATAATTGTACGTCCTTATAAGGCTCGGTATATATAACTGTTGTGCCATAGTAGGCTCGCTCATAGGTGCTCGGCCATACTAGGCTATGTATCTCGACCATGCTGGGCTCGCTCATAGGCGCTCGGCCACAGTAGGCTCGGTATATAACTTTCCATCTGATCAGAGGTTGCCCAATAGGGGCCTGCCCATCGATTATAGCTCGATGGTAATGAAAATACTGTAATACTGTATATATAGGCTTGTTGCTCTCTTGACTGGAAGAAGACAATACTAAATTGAATATAGAATATCGATAAGGAATAATATTGTAACTTATGAGACTAGAATAGTGTGAATAAATTCATGAATATAAACTTCTCTTTTTGTCTCATTACTAACACATGTAGCTACGAGATCATGCCAAAATGAAGGAAGGCTTAGCCTTAACATACCTTATCACAATCTTTCCAATCACCAAGTTGAACTCACCTCTTTGCACCTTAATCTACAAGAACGATAATAATACTATCGTTAAGTTACGAAAGGTACAACTATCGCACAACGAACGACAAACTTATTTTGTATTAAAACGGGCAGCATCTCCCCTATAATCCTTACTTCCTCCAAATTCAAGATAACACCAACAATACAAGAACAGAACAATAACAACATATATACATCATTTTCCAGCCCTATATACACCATCAAATACTACAAAACAGCCCAACACACCCCAATCTCTTCGTACACAAAACGACCACCGTAGTAGTGTCAAACGACCCGAAAATTTTATGACGAACGACCAGCCAACCACCCTACATTTATATGGTGTTTATAAACCCCCTTCCTCCTCCAAAACTCCACAAAATAGTAGTAAAACACGCAGCCCAACAGCAACACAAAACAGTATCGCATTTAAGCAAGTAGGTGACACACCTACTTGTCACCTAGCAGCTTGCGCAGTATCGCACAAATGCCCATATCTTTCTACTCCAATGTCGTATTGACAAACGGTTTAATGCATTGGAAAATAGACTCATAGAGATTTAATTTGATGGGTGGAACACCCCATAAATCTAAGTATATTGGGAGAAAATCGCAGTTACATTTGACCTAAAATTTCAGTAAAACTTATGAGTGTAACTTGTGATGACTTTCATCGACTTTTGTTCCACAACTCGCTTGACATTAAAACATAACACACGGATGTCATAAGACTAATATAAATCATAACATAATCTCCTTATCATGTTAATCACCCTAGTCTCACCCCAAAGGTACATGTTATAACATTCCCAATTTGTCGACTTTCGACGAAACATTGTTTTATTTAATTGCTTTAGCTTCTGAACTGTCCAACCCTCTTTGTACTTGTTGTTCATGATCTTCAATATTTGTAACCTCAGAGGTAACATGATTAACTTAATTTATATACTTTTAATTATTATCTCATTTTTGGTCCTACATTAGTTTGCTTACGACGCATTTTTACGTACGAAAATATAGGGTGTAACACCTCTGTTGCTCAAGCAGCGGCTGAGTTTGCAGTACATGCAAGCCTAGCCGCCAGAGCTGTTGTAGAACTTTAAAGACAATATTTTATCGATGATGGTGGTTAATGCCACTTAGGTTTCAAGGATGAAATGTTGGAACATGGGCAATCGTTTCCTGGAGACGGTAATGGTAATTTTTTGGTTGGCAGGCATAATTGGAACATGAAATTTAAGGATGCTACCTCTGCTTCTCAAGCAGCGTCTGACTTTGCAGAGCATGCAAGCCTAGGTGCCAGAGCTGTTGTAGAACTTTAAAGGCAATATTGTGTTGATGATGGTGGTTCATGCCACTTGGGTTTCAAGGATGAAAGGTTGGAACATGGGCAATCATTTCCTGGAGATGGTAATGGTAATATTTCGGTTGGCAGGCAAAATTGGAACATGAAATTTAAGGATGCTACCTCTGCTTCTCAAGCAGCGTCTGACTTTGCAGAGCATGCAAGCCTAGGTGCCAGAGCTGTTGTAGAACTTTAAAGGAAATATTGTGTTGATGATGGTGGTTCATGCCACTTAGGATTCAATGATGAAAGGTTGGAACATGGGCAATCATTTCCTCGAGATAGTAATGGCAATTTTTTGGTTGGCAGGCAGATTGGAACATGAAATTTAAGGATGCTACCTCTGCTGCTCAAGCAGCGGCTGAGTTTACAGAACATTCAAGCCTAGCTGCCAGAGCTGTTGTAGAACTTTCAAGGCAATATTGTGTTGATGATGTCGGTTCATGCCACTAAGGTTTCAAAGATGAAAGGTTGGAACATGGGTAATCATTTCCTGGAGATGGTAATGGTATTTTTTCTGTTGGCAGACATAATATGAACATGAAATTTAAGGATGCTACCTTTGCTGCTCAAGCAGCAGCTGAGTTTGCATAACATGCAAGTCTATCTGCCAGAGCTGTTGTAGAACTTTCAAGGTAATATTGTGTTGATGATGGTAGTTCATGCCACTTAGATTTCAAGGATGAAAGGCTAGAACATGGGAAATCATTTCTTGGAGATGGTAATGGTAAATATTTTGTTGGCAGGAAGAATTAGAACGTGAAATTTAAGGATGCTACCTCTACTGCTCAAGCAGCGACTGAGTTTGCAGAACATGCAAACCTAGCTGCCAGAGCTGTTGTAGAACTTTTAATGCAATATTGTGTTGATGATGGTGGTGCATGCCACTTAGGTTTCAAGTATGAAAGGTTGGAACATGGGCAATCATTTCCTGGAGATGGTAATGGTTATTTTTCGGTTGGCATGCCGAATTGGAACATGAAATTTTAGGATGCTACCTCTGCTGCTCAAGTAGCGGCTGAGTTTGTAGAACATTCAAGCCTAGCTGCCAGATCTGTTATAGAACTTGGAAGGCAATATTGTGTGGATGATGGTGGTTCATGCCACTTAGGTTTCAAGTAGGAAAGGTTGGAACATGGGCAATTATTTCTTGGAGACGATAATGGTAATTTTTCTGTTGGCAGGCAGAATTGATACATGAAATTTAAGGATGCTACCTCTGCTGCTCAAGTAGCGGCTGTGTTTGCAGAACATTCAAGCCCAGCTGCCAGAGCTGTTGTAGAACTTTCAAGGCAATATTGTGTTGATGATGGTGGTTCATGCCACTTGGGTTTCAAGGATGAAAGGTTGGAACATGGGCAATCATTTCCTCGATATGGTAATGGTAATTTTTTGGTTGGCAGGCAGAATTGGCACATGAAATTTAAGGATGCTACCTCTGCTGCTCAAGCAGCGGCTGAGTTTACAGAACATTCACGCCTAGCTGCCAGAGCTATTGTAGAACTTTCAAGGCAATATTGTATTGATGATAGTGGTTCATGCCACTAAGGTTTCAAGGATGAAAGGTTGGAACATGGGCAATCATTTCCTGGAGATGGTAATGGTAATTTTTCTGTTGGCAGACATAATATGAACATGAAATTTAAGGATGCTACCTCTGCTGCTCAAGCAACGGCTGAGTTTGCATAATATGCAAGTCTAGCTGCCAGAGCTGTTGTAGAACTTTCAAGGTAATATTGTGTTGAAGATGGTGGTTCATGGCACTTGGGTTTCAAGGATGAAAGGTTGGAACATGGGCAATCATTTAAGGATGCTACCTCTGCTGCTCAAGCAGTGGCTGAGTTTGCATAACATGCTAGTCTAGCTGCCAGAGCTGTTGTAGAACTTTCAAGGCAATATTGTGCTGATAATGGTGGTTCATGCCACTAAGGTTTCAAGGATGAAAGGTTGGAACATGGGCAATCATTTCCAGGAGATGGTAATGGTAATTTTTCTGTTGGCAGACATAATATGAACATGAAATTTAAGGATGCTACCTCTGCTGCTCAAGCAGCGGCTGAGTTTGCATAACATACAAGTCTAGCTGCCAGAGCTGTTGTAGAACTTTCAAGGCAATATTTTGTTGATGATGGTGGTTCATGCCACTTGGGTTTCAAGGATGAAAGGTTGGAACATGGGCAATCATTTCCTGGAGATGGTAATGGTAATATTTCGGTTGGCAGGCAGAATTGGAACATGAAATTTAAGTATGCTACCTCTGCTGCTCAAGCAGCGGCTTAGTTTGTAGAACATTCAAGCCTAGCTGCCAGAGCTATTGTAGAACTTTTAATGCAATATTGTGTTGATGATGGTGATTCATGCCATTTAGGTTTCGAGTATGAAAGGTTGGAACATGGGCAATCATTTCCTGGAGATGGTAATGGTTATTTTTCGGTTGGCATGCCGAATTGGAACATGAAATTTAAGGATGCTACCTCTGCTGCTCAAGCAGTGGCTGATTTTGTAGAACATTCAAGCCTAGCTGCCAGAGTTGTTGTAGAACTTGAAAGGCAATATTGTGTGGAAGATGGTGGTTCATGCCACTTAGGTTTCAAGTATGAAAGGTTGGAACATGGGCAATCATTTCCTGGAGATGGTAATGGTAATTTTTCTGTTGGCAGGCAGAATTGTAACATGAAATTTAAGGATGCTACCTCTGTTGCTCAAGTAGCGGCTTAGTTTGTAGAACATGCAAGCCTAGCCACCAGAGATTTTGTAGAACTTTCAAGGCAATATTGTGTTGATGATGGTAGTTCATGGCACTTAGGTTTCAAGGATGAAAGGCTGGAACATGGGCAATCATTTCCTGGAGACGGTAATGGTAATTTTTCTGTTGGCAGGCAGAATTGGAACATGAAATTTAAGGATGCTACCTCTGCTGCTCAAGCAGCGGCTGTGTTTGCAGAACATGCAAGCCTAGCTGCCAGAGCTGTTGTAGAACTTTCAAGGCAATATTGTGTTGATGATGGTGGTTCATGCCACTTGGGTTTCAAGGATGAAAGTTTGGAACATGGGCAATCATTTCCTCGAGATGGTAATGGTAATTTTTTGGTTGGCAAGAAGAATTGGAACATGAAATTTAAGGATGCTACCTCTGCTGCTCAAGCAGCGGCTGAGTTTACAGAACATTCACGCCTAGCTGCCAGAGCTGTTGTTGAACTTTCAAGGCAATATTGTGTTGATGATGGTGGTTCATGCCACTAAGGTTTCAAGGATGAAAGGTTGGAACATGGGCAATCATTTCCTGGAGATGGTAATGGTAATATTTCGGTTGGCAGGCAGAATTGGAACATGAAATTTAAGGATGCTACCTCTGCTTCTCAAGCAGCGTCTGACTTTGCAGAGCATGCAAGCCTAGGTGCCAGAACTGTTGTAGAACTTTAAAGGAAATATTGTGTTGATGATGGTGGTTCATGCCACTTAGGTTTCAATGATGAAAGGTTGGAACATGGGCAATCATTTCCTCGAGATGGTAATGGCAATTTTTTGGTTGGCAGGCAGAATTGGAACATGAAATTTATGGATGCTACCTCTGCTGCTCAAGCAGCGGCTGAGTTTACAGAATATACAAGCCTAGCTGCCAGAGCTGTTGTAGAACTTTCAAGGCAATATTGTGTTGATGATAGTGGTTCATGCCACTAAGGTTTCAAAGATGAAAGGTTGGAACATGGGCAATCATTTCCTGGAGATGGTAATGGTATTTTTTCTGTTGGCAGACATAATATGAACATGAAATTTAAGGATGCTACCTCTGCTGCTCAAGCAGCGGCTGAGTTTGCATAACATGCAAGTCTAGCTGCCAGAGCTGTTGTAGAACTTTCAAGGCAATATTGTGTTGATGATGGTGGTTCATGCCACTTAGATTTCAAGGATAAAAGGCTAGAACATGGGAAATCATTTCCTGGAGATGGTAATGGTAAATTTTTTTGTTGGCAGGAAGAATTAGAACGTGAAATTTAAGGATGCTACCTCTACTGCTTAAGCAGCGACTGAGTTTGCAGAACATGCAAGCCTGGCTGCCAGAGCTCTTGTAGAACTTTTAATGCAATATTGTGTTGATGGTGGTGGTGCATGCCACTTAGGTTTCAAGTATGAAAGGTTGGAACATGGGCAATCATTTCCTGGAGATGGTAATGGTAATTTTTCTGTTGGCAAGCAGAATTGGAACATGAAATTTAAGGATGCTACCTCTGCTGCTCAAGCAGCGACTGAGTTTGGAGAACATGAAAGCCTAGTTGCCAGAGCTGTTGTAGAACTTGGAAGGCAATGTTGTGTGGATGATGGTGGTTCATGCCACTCATGTTTCAAGGATGAAAGATTGGAACATGGGCAATCATTTCCTAGAGATGGTAATGGTAATTTTTCTGTTGGCAGGCAGAATTGGAACATGAAATTTAAGGATGCTACCTCTGCTGCTTAAGCAGCGGCTGACTTTGCAGAACATGCAAGCCTAGCCGCCAGAGCTTTTGTAGAACTTTCAAGGCAATATTGTGTTGATGATGGTGGTTCATGGCACTTAGGTTTCAAGTATGAAAGGTTGGAACATGGGCAATCAATTCCTGGAGATGGAAATGGTTATTTTTCAGTTGGCATGCCGAATTGGAACATGAAATTTAAGGGTGCAACCTCTGCTGCTCAAGCAGTGGCTGAGTTTGTAGAACATTCAAGCCTAGCTGCCAGAGCTGTTGTAGAACTTGAAAGGCAATATTGTGTGGAAGATGGTGGTTCATGGCACTTAGGTTTCAAGGATGAAAGTCTGGAACATGGGCAATCAATTCCTGGAGACGGTAATGGTAATTTTTCTGTTGGCAGGCAGAATTGATACATGAAATTTAAGGATGCTACCTCTGCTGCTCAAGCAGCGGCTGTGTTTGCAGAACATGCAAGACTAGGTGCCAGAGCTGTTCTAGAACTTTCAAGGCAATATTGTGTTGATGATGGTGGTTCATGCCACTTGGGTTTCAAGGATGAAAGTTTGGAACATGGGCAATCATTTCCTCGAGATGGTAATGGTAATTTTTTGGTTGGCAGGAAGAATTGGAACATGAAATTTAAGGATGCTACCTCTGCTGCTCAAGCAGCGGCTGAGTTTACAGAACATTCACGCCTAGCTGCCAGAGCTGTTGTAGAACTTTCAAGGCAATATTGTGTTGATGATGGTGGTTCATGCCACCAAGGTTTCAAGGATGAAAGGTTGGAACATGGGCAATCATTTCCTGGAGATGGTAATGGTAATATTTCGGTTGGCAGGCAGAATTGGAACATGAAATTTAAGGATGCTACCTCTACTTCTCAAGTAGCGTCTGACTTTGCAGAGCATGCAAGCCTAGGTGCCAGAGCTGTTGTAGAACTTTAAAGGAAATATTGTGTTGATGATGGTGGTTCATGCCACTTAGGTTTCAACGATGAAAGGTTGGAACATGGGCAATCATTTCCTCGAGATGGTAATGGCAATTTATTGGTTGGCAGGCAGAATTGGAACATGAAATTTATGGATGCTACCTCTGCTGCTCAAGCTGCGGCTGAGTTTACAGAACATTCAAGCCTAGCTGCCAGAGCTGTTGTAGAACTTTCAAGGCAATATTGTGTTGATGATGGTGGTTCATGCCACTAAGGATTCAAAGATGAAAGGTTGGAACATGGGCAATCATTTCCTGGAGATTGTAATGGTAATTTTTCTGTTGGCAGACATAATATGAACATGAAATTTAAGGATGCTACCTCTGCTGCTCAAGCAGCGGCTGAGTTTGCATAACATGCAAGTCTAGCTGCCAGAGCTGTTGTAGAACTTTCAAGGCAATATTGTGTTGATGATGGTGGTTCATGCCACTTAGATTTCAAGGATAAAAGGCTAGAACATGCGAAATCATTTCCTGGGGATGGTAATGGTAAATTCTTTGTTGGCAGGAAGAATTAGAACGTGAAATTTAAGGATGCTACCTCTACTGCTTAAGAAGCGACTGAGTTTGCAGAACATACAAGCCTAGTTGCCAGAGCTGTTGTAGAACTTTGAATGCAATATTGTGTTGATGATGGTGGTGCATGCCACTTAGGTTTCAAGTATGAAAGGTTGGAACATGGGCAATCATTTCCTGGAGATGGTAATGGTTATTTTTCGGTTGGCATGCCGAATTGGAACATGAAATTTTAGGATGCTACCTCTGCTGCTCAAGCAGCGGCTGAGTTTTTAGAACATTCAAGCCTAGCTGCCAGATCTGTTGTAGAACTTGGAAGGCAATATTGTGTGGATGATGGTGGTTCATGCCACTTAGTTTTCAAGTAGGAAAGGTTGGAACATGGGCAATCATTTCCTGGAGATGGTAATGGTAATTGTTTTGTTGGCAGGCAGAATTGGAACATGAAATTTAAGGATGCTACCTCTGCTGCTCAAGCAGCGACTGAGTTTGTAGAGCATGCAAGCCTAGCTGCCACAGCTGTTGTAGAACTTTCAAGGCAATATTGTGTTGATGATGGTGGTTCATGCCACTTAGGTTTCAAGGATGAAAGATTGGAACATGGGCAATCATTTCCTAGAGATGGTAATGGTTATTTTTCGGTTGGCATGCCGAATTGGAACATGAAATTTAAGGATGCTACCTCTGCTGCTCAAGCAGTGGCTGAGTTTGTAGAACATTCAAGCCTAGCTGCCAGAGCTGTTGTAGAACTTGAAAGGCAATATTGTGTGGAAAATGGTGGTTCATGGCACTTAGGTTTCAAGGATGAAAGGCTGGAATATGGGCAATCATTTCCTGGAGACGGTAATGGTAATTTTTCTGTTGGCAGGCAGAATTGATACATGAAATTTAAGGATGCTACCTCTGCTGCTCAAGCAGCGGCTGTGTTTGCAGAACATTCAAGCCTAGCTGCCAGAGCTGTTATAGAACTTTCAAGGCAATATTGTGTTGATGATGGTGGTTCATGCCACTTGGGTTTCAAGGATGAAAGGTTGGAACATGGGCAATCATTTTCTCGAGATGGTAATGGTAATTTTTTGGTAGGCAGGCAGAATTGGAACATGAAATTTAAGGTGGCTACCTCTGCTGCTCAAGCAGCGGCTGAGTTTACATAATATTCAAGTCTAGCTGCCAGAGCTGTTGTAGAACTTTTAAGGCAATATTGTGTTGATGATGGTGGTTCATGCCACTAAGGTTTCAAGGATGAAAGGTTGGAACATGGGCAATCATTTCCTAGAGATGGTAATGGTAATTTTTCTGTTGGCAGACATAATATGAACATGAAATTTAACGATGCTACCTCTGCTGCTTAAGCAGAGGCTGAGTTTGCACAATATACAAGTCTAGCTGCCAGAGCTGTTGTAGAACTTTCAAGGCAATATTGTGTTGATGATGGTGGTTCATGGCACTTGGGTTTCAAGGATGAAAGGTTGGAACATGGGCAATCATTTAAGGATGCAACCTCTGCTGCTCAAGCCGCAGCTGAGTTTGCATAACATGCTAGTCTAGCTGCCAGAGCTGTTGTAGAACTTTCAAGGCAATATTGTGTTGATGATGGTGGTTCATGCCACTAAGGTTTCAAGGATGAAAGGTTGGAACATGGGCAATCATTTCCTGGAGATGGTAATGGTAATTTTTCTATTGGCAGACATAATATGAACATGAAATTTAAGGATGCTACATCTGCTGCTCAAGCAGCGGCTGAGTTTGCATAACATGCAAGTCTTGCTGCCAGGGCTGTTGTAGAACTTTCAAGGCAATATTGTGTTGATGATGGTGGTTCATGCCACTTGGGTTTCAAGGATGAAAGGTTGGTACATGGACAATCATTTCCTGGAGATGGTAATGGTAATATTTCGGTTGGCAGGCAGAATTGGAACATGAAATTTAAGTATGCTACCTCTGCTGCTCAAGCAGCGGCTGAGTTTGTAGAACATTCAAGCCTAGCTGCCAGAGTTATTGTAGAACTTTTAATGCAATATTGTGTTGATGATGGTGATTCATGCCACTTAGGTTTCAAGTATGAAAGGTTGGAACATGGGCAATCATTTCCTGGAGATGGTAATGGTTATTTTTCGGTTGGCATGCCGAATTGGAACATGAAATTTAAAGATGCTACCTCTGCTGCTCAAGCAGTGGCTGAGTTTGTAGAACGTTCAAGCCTAGCTGCCAGAGCTGTTGTAGAACTTGAAAGGCAATATTGTGTGGAAGATGGTGGTTCATGCCACTTAGGTTTCAAGTATGAAAGGTTGGAACATGGGCAATCATTTCCTGGAGATGGTAATGGTAATTTTTCTGTTGGCAGGCAGAATTGGAACATGAAATTTAAGGATGCTACCTCTGCTGCTCAAGCAGCGGCTGAGTTTGCAGAACATGCAAGCCTAGCTGCCAGAGCTGTTGTAGAACTTTCAAGGCAATATTGTGTTGATGATGGTGGTTGATGGCACTTAGGTTTCAAGGATGAAAGGCTGGAACATGGGCAATCATTTCCTGGAGACGGTAATGGTAATTTTTCTGTTGGCAGGCAGAATTGGAACATGAAATTTAAGGATGCTACCTCTGCTGCTCAAGCAGCGGCTGTGTTTGCAGAACATGCAAGCCTAGCTGCCAGAGCTGTTGTAGAACTTTCAAGGCAATATTGTGTTGATGATGGTGGTTCATGCCACTTGGGTTTCAAGGATGAAAGGTTGGAACATGGGCAATCATTTCCTAGAGATGGTAATGGTAATTTTTCTGTTGGCAGACATAATTGGAACATGAAATTTAAGGATGCTACCTCTGCTGTTCAAGCAGCAGCTGAGTTTACAGAACATTCACGCCTAGCTGCCAGAGCTGTTGTAGAACTTTCAAGGCAATATTGTGTTGATGATGGTGGTTCATGCCACTAAGGTCTCAAGGATGAAAGGTTTTAACATGGGCAATCATTTCCTGGAGATGGTAATGGTAATTTTTCTGTTGGCAGACATAATATGAACATGAAATTTAAGGATGCTACCTCTGCTGCTCAAGCAGCGGCTGAGTTTGCATAATATGCAAGTCTAGCTGCCAGAGCTGTTGTAGAACTTTCAAGGCAATATTGTGTTGATGATGGTGGTTCATGCCACTAAGGTTTCAAGGATGAAAGGTTGGAACATGGGCAATCATTTCCTAGAGATGGTAATAGTAATTTTTCTGTTGGCAGACATAATATGAACATGAAATTTAAGGATGCTACCTCTGCTGCTCAAGCAGCGGCTGAGTTTGCATAACATGCAAGTCTAGCTGCCAGAGCTGTTGTAGAGCTTCCAAGGCAATATTGTGTTGATGATGGTGGTTCATGCCACTTGGATTTCAAGGATGAAAGGTTGGAACATAGGCAATCATTTCCTGGAGGCGGTAATGGTAATTTTTCTGTTGGCAGGCAGAATTGGAACATGAAATTTAAGGATGCTACCTCTGCTGCTCAAGCAGCGGCTGTGTTTGCAGAACATGCAAGCCTAGCTTCCAGAGCTGTTGTAGAACTTTCAAGGCAATATTGTGTTGATGATGGTGGTTCATGCCACTTGGGTTTCAAGGATGAAAGGTTGGAACATGGGCAATCATTTCCTCGAGATGGTAATGGTAATTTTTTAGTTGGCAGGCAGAATTGGTACATGAAATTTAAGGATGCTACCTCTGCTGCTCAAGCAGCGGCTGAGTTTACAGAACATTCACGCATAGCTGCCAGAGCTGTTGTAGAACTTTCAAGGCAATATTGTGTTGATGAAGGTGGTTCATGCCACTAAGGTTTCAAGGATGAAAGGTTGGAACATGGGCAATCATTTCCTGGAGATGGTAATGGTAATTTTTCTGTTGGCAGACATAATATGAACATGAAATTTAAGGTTGCTACCTCTGCTGCTCAAGCAGCGGCTGAGTTTGCATAATATGCAAGTCTAGCTGCCAGAGCTGTTGTAGAACTTTCAAGGCAATATTGTGTTGATGATGGTGGTTCATGGCACTTAGGTTTCAAGGATGAAAGGCTGGAACATGGGCAATCATTTCCTGGAGACGGTAATGGTAATTTTTCTGTTGGCAGGCAGAATTGGAACATGAAATTTAAGGATGCTACCTCTGCTGCTCAAGCAGCGGCTGTGTTTGCAGAACATGCAAGCCTAGCTGCCAGAGCTGTTGTAGAACTTTCAAGGCAATATTGTGTTGATGATAGTGGTTCCTGCCACTTGGGTTTCAAGGATGAAAGGTTGGAACATGGGCAATCATTTCCTCGAGATGGTAATTGTAATTTTTTGGTTGGCAGGAAGAATTGGAACATGAAATTTAAGGATGCTACCTCTGCTGTTCAAGCAGCAGCTGAGTTTACAGAACATTCACGCCTAGCTGCCAGAGCTGTTGTAGAACTTTCAAGGCAATATTGTGTTGATGATGGTGGTTCATGCCACTAAGGTCTCAAGGATGAAAGGTTTTAACATGGGCAATCATTTCCTGGAGATGGTAATGGTAATTTTTCTGTTGGCAGACATAATATGAACATGAAATTTAAGGATGCTACCTCTGCTGCTCAAGCAGCGGCTGAGTTTGCATAATATGCAAGTCTAGCTGCCAGAGCTGTTGTAGAACTTTCAAGGCAATATTGTGTTGATGATGGTGGTTCATGCCACTAAGGTTTCAAGGATGAAAGGTTGGAACATGGGCAATCATTTCCTGGAGATGGTAATAGTAATTTTTCTGTTGGCAGGCATAATATGAACATGAAATTTAAGGATGCTACCTCTGCTGCTCAAGCAGCGGCTGAGTTTGCATAACATGCAAGTCTAGCTGCCAGAGCTGTTGTAGAGCTTCCAAGGCAATATTGTGTTGATGATGGTGGTTCATGCCACTTGGATTTCAAGGATGAAAGGTTGGAACATAGGCAATCATTTCCTGGAGGCGGTAATGGTAATTTTTCTGTTGGCAGGGAGAATTGGAACATGAAATTTAAGGATGCTACCTCTGCTGCTCAAGCAGCGGCTGTGTTTGCAGAACATGCAAGCCTAGCTGCCAGAGCTGTTGTAGAACTTTCAAGGCAATATCGTGTTGATGATGGTGGTTCATGCCACTTGGGTTTCAAGGATGAAAGGTTGGAACATGGGCAATCATTTCCTCGAGATGGTAATGGTAATTTTTTAGTTGGCAGGCAGAATTGGAACATGAAATTTAAGGATGCTACCTCTGCTGCTCAAGCAGCGGCTGAGATTACAGAACATTCACGCCAAGCTGCCAGAGCTGTTGTAGAACTTTCAAGGCAATATTGTGTTGATGATGGTGGTTCATGCCACTAAGGTTTCAAGGATGAAAGGTTGGAACATGGGCAATCATTTCCTGGAGATGGTAATGGTAATTTTTCTGTTGGCAGACATAATATGAACATGAAATTTAAGGTTGCTACCTCTGCTGCTCAAGCAGCGGCTGAGTTTGCATAATATGCAAGTCTAGCTGCCAGAGCTGTTGTAGAACTTTCAAGGCAATATTGTGTTCATGATGGTGGTTCATGCCACTTGGGTTTCAAGGATGAAAGTTTGGAACATGGGCAATCATTTAAGGATGCTACCTCTGCTGCTCAAGCAGCGGCTGAGTTTGCATAACATGCAAGTCTAGCTGCCAGAGCTGTTGTAGAACTTTCAAGGCAATATTGTGTTGATGATGGTGGTTCATGCCACTAAGGTTTCAAGGATGAAAGGTTGGAACATGGGCAATCATTTCCTGGAGATGGTAATGGTAATTTTTCTGTTGGCAGACATAATATGAACATGAAATTTAAGGATGCTACCTCTGCTGCTCAAGCAGCGGCTGAGTTTGCATAACATGCAAGTCTAGCTGCCAGAGGTGTTGTAGAACTTTCAAGGCAATATTGTGTTGATGATGGTGGTTCATGGCACTAAGGTCTCAAGGATGAAAGGTTTTAACATGGGCAATCATTTCCTGGAGATGGTAATGGTAATTTTTCTGTTGGCAGACATAATATGAACATGAAATTTAAGGACGCTACCTCTGCTGCTCAAGCAGCGGCTGAGTTTGCATAACATGCAAGTCTAGCTGCCAGAGGTGTTGTAGAACTTTCAAGGCAATATTGTGTTGATGATGGTGGTTCATGCCACTAAGGTTTCAAGGATGAAAGGTTGGAACATGTGCAATCATTTCCTAGAGATGGTAATAGTAATTTTTCTGTTGGCAGACATAATATGAACATGAAATTTAAGGATGCTACCTCTGCTGCTCAAGCAGCGGCTGAGTTTGCATAACATGCAAGTCTAGCTGCTAGAGCTGTTGTAGAACTTCCACGGCAATATTGTGTTGATGATGGTGGTTCATGCCACTTGGATTTCAAGGATAAAAGGTTGGAACATAGGCATTCATTTCCTGGAGGCGGTAATGGTAATTTTTCTGTTGGCAGGGAGAATTGGAACATGAAATTTAAGGATGCTACCTCTGCTGCTCAAGCAGCAGCTGTGTTTGCAGAACATGCAAGCCTAGCTGCCAGAGCTGTTGTAGAACTTTCAAGGCAATATCGTGTTGATGATGGTGGTTCATGCCACTTGGGTTTCAAGGATGAAAGGTTGGAACATGGGCAATCATTTCCTCGAGATGGTAATGGTAATTTTTTAGTTGGCAGGCAGAATTGGAACATGAAATTTAAGGATGCTACCTCTGCTGCTCAAGCAGCGGCTGAGATTATAGAACATTCACGCCAAGCTGCCAGAGCTGTTGTAGAACTTTCAAGGCAATATTGTGTTGATGATGGTGGTTCATGCCACTAAGGTTTCAAGGATGAAAGGTTGGAACATGGGCAATCATTTCCTGGAGATGGTAATGGTAATTTTTCTGTTGGCAGACATAATATGAACATGAAATTTAAGGTTGCTACCTCTGCTGCTCAAGCAGCGGCTGAGTTTGCATAATATGCAAGTCTAGCTGCCAGAGCTGTTGTAGAACTTTCAAGGCAATATTGTGTTCATGATGGTGGTTCATGCCACTTGGGTTTCAAGGATGAAAGTTTGGAACATGGGCAATCATTTAAGGATGCTACCTCTGCTGCTCAAGCAGCGGCTGAGTTTGCATAACATGCAAGTCTAGCTGCCAGAGCTGTTGTAGAACTTTCAAGGCAATATTGTGTTGATGATGGTGGTTCATGCCACTAAGGTTTTAAGGATGAAAGGTTGGAACATGGGCAATCATTTCCTGGAGATGGTAATGGTAATTTTTCTGTTGGCAGACATAATATGAACATGAAATTTAAGGATGCTACCTCTGCTGCTCAAGCGGCGGCTGAGTTTGCATAACATGCAAGTCTAGCTGCCAGAGGTGTTGTAGAACTTTCAAGGCAATATTGTGTTGATGATGGTGGTTCATGGCACTAAGGTCTCAAGGATGAAAGGTTTTAACATGGGCAATCATTTCCTGGAGATGGTAATGGTAATTTTTCTGTTGGCAGACATAATATGAACATGAAATTTAAGGACGCTACCTCTGCTGCTCAAGCAGCGGCTGAGTTTGCATAACATGCAAGTCTAGCTGCCAGAGGTGTTGTAGAACCTTCAAGGCAATATTGTGTTGATGATGGTGGTTCATGCCACTAAGGTTTCAAGGATGAAAGGTTGGAACATGGGCAATCATTTCCTAGAGATGGTAATAGTAATTTTTCTGTTGGCAGACATAATATGAACATGAAATTTAAGGATGCTACCTCTGCTGCTCAAGCAGCGGCTGAGTTTGCATAACATGCAAGTCTAGCTGCCAGAGCTGTTGTAGAACTTCCACGGCAATATTGTGTTGATGATGGTGGTTCATGCCACTTGGATTTCAAGGATGAAAGGTTGGAACATAGGCAATCATTTCCTGGAGGCGGTAATGGTAATTTTTCTGTTGGCAGGCAGAATTGGAACATGAAATTTAAGGATGCTACCTCTGCTGCTCAAGCAGCGGCTGTGTTTGCAGAACATGCAAGCCTAGCTGCCAGAGCTGTTGTAGAACTTTCAAGGCAATATTGTGTTGATGATGGTGGTTCATGCCACTTGGGTTTCAAGGATGAAAGGTTGGAACATGGGCAATCATTTCCTCGAGATGGTAATGGTAATTTTTTGGTTGGCAGGCAGAATTGGAACATGAAATTTAAGGATGCTACCTCTGCTGCTCAAGCAGCGGCTGAGTTTACAGAACATTCAGGCCTAGCTGCCAGAGCTGTTGTAGAACTTTCAAGGCAATATTGTGTTGATGATGGTGGTTCATGCCACCTAAGGTTTCAAGGATGAAAGGTTGGAACATGGGCAATCATTTCCTGGAGATGGTAATGGTAATTTTTCTGTTGGCAGACATAATATGAACATGAAATTTAAGGATGCTACCTCTGCTGCTCAAGCAGCGGCTGAGTTTGCATAACATGCAAGTCTAGCTGCCAGAGCTGTTGTAGAACTTTCAAGGCAATATTGTGTTGATGATGGTGGTTCATGCTACTTGGATTTCAAGGATGAAAGGTTGGAACATGGGCAATCATTTCCTGGAGACGGTAATGGTAATTTTTCTGTTGGCAGGCAGAATTGGAACATGAAATTTAAGGATGCTACCTCTGCTGCTCAAGCAGCGGCTGTGTTTGCAGAACATGCAAGCCTAGCTGCCAGAGCTGTTGTAGAACTTTCAAGGCAATATTGTGTTGATGATTGTGGTTCATGCCACTTGGGTTTCAAGGATGAAAGGTTGGAACATGGGCAATCATTTCCTCGAGATGGCAATGGTAATTTTTCGGTTGGCAGGCAGAATTGGAACATGAAATTTAAGGATGCTACCTCTGCTGCTCAAGCAGCGGCTGAGTTTACAGAGCATTCACGCCTAGATGCCAGAGCTGTTGTAGAACATTCAAGGCAATATTGTGTTGATGATGGTGGTTCATGCCACTAAGGTTTCAAGTATGAAAGGTTTTAACATGGGCAATCATTTCCTGGAGATGGTAATGGTAATTTTTCTGTTGGTAGACATAATATGAACATGAAATTTAAGGATGCTACCTCTGCTGCTCAAGCAGCGGCTGAGTTTGCATAATATGCAAGTCTAGCTGCCAGAGCTATTGTTGAACTTTCAAGGCAATATTGTGTTGATGATGGTGGTTCATGCCACTAAGGTTTCAAGGATGAAAGGTTGGAACATGGGCAATCATTTCCTAGAGATGGTACTGGTAATTTTTCCGTTGGCAGACATAATATGAACATTAAATTTAAGGATGCTACCTCTATTGCTCAAGCAGTGGCTGAGGTTGCATAACATGCAAGTCTAGCTGCCAGAGCTGTTGTAGAACTTTCAAGGCAATATTGTGTTGATGATGGTGGTTCATGCCACTTGGATTTCAAGGATGAAAGGTTGGAACATGGGCAATCATTTCCTGGAGACGGTAATGGTAATTTTTCTGTTGGCAGGCAGAATTGGAACATGAAATTTAAGGTTGCTACCTCTGCTGCTCAAGCAGCGGCTGTGTTTGCAGAACATGCAAGCCTAGCTGCCAGAGCTGTTGTAGAACTTTCAAGGCAAAGATGTGTTGATGATGGTGGTTCATGCCACTTGGGTTTCAAGGATGAAAGGTTGGAACATGGGCAATCATTTCCTCGAGATGGTAATGGTAATTTTTTGGTTGGCAGGCAGAATTGGAACATGAAATTTAAGGATGCTACCTCTGCTGCTCAAGCAGCGGCTGAGTTTACAGAACATTCACGCCTAGCTGCCAGAGCTGTTGTAGAACTTTCAAGGCAATATTGTGTTGATGATGGTGGTTCATGCCACTAAGGTTTCAAGGATGAAAGGTTGGAACATGGGCAATCATTTCGTGGAGATGGTAATGGTAATTTTTCTGTTGGCAGACATAATATGAACATGAAATTTAAGGATGCTACCTCTGCTGCTCAAGCAGCGGCTGAGTTTGCATAATATGCAAGTCTAGCTGCCAGAGCTGTTGTAGAACATTCAAGGCAATATTGTGTTGATGATGGTGGTTCATGCCACTTGGGTTTCAAGGATGAAAGGTTGGAACATGGGCAATCATTTAAGGATGCTACCTCTGCTGCTAAAGCAGTGGCTGAGTTTGCATAACATTCAAGTCTAGCTGCCAGAGCTGTTGTAGAACTTTCAAGGCAATATTGTGTTGATGATGGTGGTTCATGCCACTTGGGTTGGCAGGCAGAATTGGAACATGAAATTTAAGGATGCTACCTCTGCTGCTCAAGCAGCGGCTGTGTTTGCAGAACATTCACGCCAAGCTGCCAGAGCTGTTGTAGAACTTTCAAGGCAATATTGTGTTGATGATGGTGGTTCATGCCACTAAGGTTTCAAGGATGAAAGGTTGGAACATGGGCAATCATTTCCTGGAGATGGTAATGGTAATTTTTCTGTTGGCAGACATAATATGAACATGAAATTTAAGGATGCTACCTCTGCTGCTCAAGCAGCGGTTGAGTTTGCATAACATGCATGTCTAGTTGCTAGAGCTGTTGTAGAACTTTCAAGGCAATATTGTGTTGATGATGGTGGTTCATGCCACTTGGGTTTCAAGGATGAAAGGTTGGAACATGGGCAATCATTTCCTGGAGATGGTAATGGTAATATTTCGGTTGGCAGGCTGAATTGGAACATGAAATTTAAGTATGCTACCTCTGTTGCTCAAGCAGCGGCTGAGTTTGTACAACATTCAAGCCTAGCTGCCAGAGCTATTGTAGAACTTTTAATGCAATATTGTGTTGATGATGGTGGTTCATGCCACTTAGGTTTCAAGTATTTGGAACATGGGCAATCAATTCCTGGAGATGGTAATGGTTATTTTTCGGTTGGCATGCCGAATTGGAACATGAAATTTAAGGATGCTACCTCCGCTGCTCAAGCAGTGGCTGAGTTTGTAGAACATTCAAGCCTAGCTGCCAGAGCTGTTGTAGAACATGAAAGGCAATATTGTGTGGAAGATGGTGGTTCATGCCACTTAGGTTTCAAGTATGAAAGGTTGGAACATGGGCAATCATTTCCTGGAGATGGTAATGGTAATTTTTCTGTTGGCAGGGCAGAATTGGAACATGAAATTTAAGGATGCTACCTCTGCTGCTCAAGCAACGGCTGAGTTTGCAGAGCATGCAAGCCTAGCTGCCACAGCTGTTGTAGAACTTTCAAGGCAATATTGTGTGGATGATGGTGGTTCATGCCACTCAGGTTTCAAGGATGAAAGATTGGAACATGGGCAATCATTTCCTAGAGATGGTAATGGTAATTTTTCTGTTGGCAGGCAGAATTGGAACATGAAATTTAAGGATGCTACCTCTGCTGCTTAAGCAGCGGCTGACTTTGCAGAACATGCAAGCCTAGCCGCCAGAGATTTTGTAGAACTTTCAACGCAATATTGTGTTTATGATGGTGGTTCATGGCACTTAGGTTTCAAGGATGAAAGGCTGGAACATGGGAAATAATTTCCTGGAGATGGTAATGGTAATTTTTCTGTTGGTAGGCATAATTGGAACATGAAATTTAAGCATGCTACCTCTGCTGCTCAAGCAGCGGCTATGTTTGCAGAACATGCAAGCCAAGCTGCCAAAGCTGTTGTAGAACTTTCAAGGCAATATTGTGTTGATGATGGTGGTTCATGCCACTTGGGTTTCAAGGATGAAAGATATGAACATGAAATTTAAGGATGCTACCTCTGCTGCTCAAGCAGCGGCTGAGTTTGCATAACATGCAAGTCTAGCTGCCAGAGCTGTTGTAGTACTTTCAAGGCAATATTGTGTTGATGATGGTAGTTCATGCCACTTGGGTTTCAAGGATGAAAGGTTGGAACGTGGGCAATCATTTCCTGGAGATGGTAATGGTAATATTTCGGTTGGCAGGCAGAATTGGAACATGAAATTTAAGTATGCTACCTCTGCTGCTCAAGCAGCGGCTGAGTTTGTAGAACATTCAAGCCTAGCTGCCAGAGCTATTGTAGAATTTTTAATGCAATATTGTGTTGATGATGGTGGTTCATACCACTTAGGTTTCAAGTATGAAAGGTTGGAAAATGGGCAAGGCAATATTGTGTTGATGATGGTGGTTCATGCCACTTGGATTTCAAGGATGAAAGGTTGGAACATGGGCAATCATTTCCTGGAGACGGTAATGGTAATATTTCTGTTGGCAGGTAGAATTGGAACATGAAATTTAAGGATGCTACCTCTGCTGCTCAAGCAGCGGCTGTGTTTGCAGAACATTCACGCCAAGCTGCCAGAGCTGTTGTAGAACTTTCAAGGCAATATTGTGTTGATGATGGTGGTTCATGCCACTAAGGTTTCAAGGATGAAAGGTTGGAACATGGGCAATCATTTCCTGGAGATGGTAATGGTAATTTTTCTGTTGGCAGACATAATATGAACATGAAATTTAAGGATGCTACCTCTGCTGCTCAAGCAGCGGCTGAGTTTGCATAACATGCAAGTCTAGCTGCCAGAGCTGTTGTAGTACTTTCAAGGCAATATTGTGTTGATGATAGTAGTTCATGCCACTTGGGTTTCAAGGATGAAAGGTTGGAACATGGGCAATCATTTCCTGGAGATGGTAATGGTAATATTTCGGTTGGCAGGCAGAATTGGAACATGAAATTTAAGTATGCTACCTCTGCTGCTCAAGCAGTGGCTGAGTTTGCATAACATGCAAGTCTAGCTGCCAGAGCTGTTGTAGAACTTTCAAGGCAATATTGTGTTGATGATGGTGGTTCATACCACTTAGTTTTCAAGGATAAAAGGTTGGAACATGGGCAATCATTTCCTTGAGATGGTAATGGTAATTTTTCTGTTGGCAGGCAGAATTGGAACATGAAATTTAAGGATGCTACCTCTGCTGCTTAAGCAGCGGCTGACTTTGCAGAACATGCAAGCCTAGCCGCCAGAGATTTTGTAGAACTTTCAAGGCAATATTGTGTTGATGATGGTGGTTCATGGCACTTAGGTTTCAAGGATGAAAGGCTGGAACATGGGAAATAATTTCCTGGAGATGGTAATGGTAATTTTTCTGTTGGTAGGCATAATTGGAACATGAAATTTAAGGATGCTACCTCTGCTGCTCAAGCAGCGGCTATGTTTGCAGAACATGCAAGCCTAGCTGCCAGAGCTGTTGTAGAACTTTCAAGGAAATATTGTGTTGATGATGGTGGTTCGTGCCACTTGGGTTTCAAGGATGAAAGGTTGGAACATGGGAAATCATTTAAGGATGCTACCTCTGCTGCTCAAGCAGCGGCTGAGTTTGCATAACATGCAAGTCTAGCTGCCAAAGCTGTTGTAGAACTTTCAAGGCAATATTGTGTTGATGATGGTGGTTCATGCCACTAAGGTTTTAAGGATGAAAGGTTGGAACATGGGCAATCATTTCCTGGAGATGGTAATGGTAATTTTTCTGTTGGCAGACATAATATGAACATGAAATTTAAGGATGCTACCTCTGCTGCTCAAGCAGCGGCTGAGTTTGCATAACATGCAAGTCTAGCTGCCAGAGCTGTTGTAGAACTTTCAAGGCAATATTATGTTGATGATGGTGGTTCATGCCACTTGGGTTTCAAGGATGAAAGGTTGGAACATGGGCAATCATTTCCTGGAGATGGTAATGGTAATATTTCGGTTGGCAGGCAGAATTGGAACATGAAATTTAAGTTTGCTACCTCTGCTGCTCAAGCAGCGGCTGAGTTTGTAGAACATTCAAGCCTAGCTGCCAGAGCTATTGTAGAACTTTTAATGCAATATTGTGTTGATGATGGTGGTTCATGCCACTTAGGTTTCAAGTATGAAAGGTTGGAACATGGGCAAGGCAATATTGTGTTGATGATGGTGGTTCATGCCACTTGGATTTCAAGGATGAAAGGTTGGAACATGGGCAATCATTTCCTGGAGACGGTAATGGTAATATTTCTGTTGGCAGGTAGAATTGGAACATGAAATTTAAGGATGCTACCTCTGCTGCTCAAGCAGCGGCTGTGTTTGCAGAACATTCACGCCAAGCTGCCAGAACTGTTGTAGAACTTTCAAGGAAATATTGTGTTGATGATGGTGGTTCATGCCACTAAGGTTTCAAGGATGAAAGGTTAGAACATGGGCAATCATTTCCTGGAGATGGTAATGGTAATTTTTCTGTTGGCAGACATAATATGAACATGAAATTTAAGGATGCTACCTCTGCTGCTCAAGCAGCGGCTGAGTTTGCATAACATGCAAGTCTAGCTGCCAGAGCTGTTGTAGTACTTTCAAGGCAATATTGTGTTGATGATGGTAGTTCATGCCACTTGGGTTTCAAGGATGAAAGGTTGGAACATGGGCAATCATTTCCTGGAGATGGTAATGGTAATATTTCGGTTGGCAGGCAGAATTGGAACATGAAATTTAAGTATGCTACCTCTGCTGCTCAAGCAGTGGCTGAGTTTGCATAACATGCAAGTCTAGCTGCCAGAGCTGTTGTAGAACTTTCAAGGCAATATTGTGTTGATGATGGTGGTTCATACCACTTAGTTTTCAAGGATGAAAGGTTGGAACATGGGCAATCATTTCCTTGAGATGGTAATGGTAATTTTTCTGTTGGCAGGCAGAATTGGAACATGAAATTTAAGGATGCTACCTCTGCTGCTTAAGCAGCGGCTGACTTTGCAGAACATGCAAGCCTAGCCGCCAGAGATTTTGTAGAACTTTCAAGGCAATATTGTGTTGATGATGGTGGTTCATGGCACTTAGGTTTCAAGGTTGAAAGGCTGGAACATAGGAAATAATTTCCTGGAGATGGTAATGGTAATTTTTCTGTTGGTAGGCATAATTGGAACATGAAATTTAAGGATGCTACCTCTGCTGCTCAAGCAGCGGCTATGTTTGCAGAACATGCAAGCCTAGCTGCCAGAGCTGTTGTAGAACTTTCAAGGCAATATTGTGTTGATGATGGTGGTTCATGCCACTTGGGTTTCATGGATGAAAGGTTGGAACATGGGAAATCATTTAAGGATGCTACCTCTGCTGCTCAAGCAGCGATTGAGTTTGCATAACATGCAAGTCTAGCTGCCAAAGCTGTTGTAGAACTTTCAAGGCAATATTGTGTTGATGATGGTGGTTCATGCCACTAAGGTTTTAAGGATGAAAGGTTGGAACATAGGCAATCATTTCCTGGAGATGGTAATGGTAATTTTTCTGTTGGCAGACATAATATGAACATGAAATTTAAGGATGCTACCTCTGCTGCTCAAGCAGCGGCTGAGTTTGCATAACATGCAAGTCTAGCTGCCAGAGCTGTTGTAGAACTTTCAAGGCAATATTGTGTTGATGATGGTGGTTCATGCCACTTGGGTTTCAAGGATGAAAGGTTGGAACATGGGCAATCATTTCCTCGAGATGGTAATGGTAATTTTTTAGTTGGCAGGCAGAATTGGTACATGAAATTTAAGGATGCTACCTCTGCTGCTCAAGCAGCGGCTGAGTTTACAGAACATTCACGCATAGCTGCCAGAGCTGTTGTAGAACTTTCAAGGCAATATTGTGTTGATGAAGGTGGTTCATGCCACTAAGGTTTCAAGGATGAAAGGTTGGAACATGGGCAATCATTTCCTGGAGATGGTAATGGTAATTTTTCTGTTGGCAGACATAATATGAACATGAAATTTAAGGTTGCTACCTCTGCTGCTCAAGCAGCGGCTGAGTTTGCATAATATGCAAGTCTAGCTGCCAGAGCTGTTGTAGAACTTTCAAGGCAATATTGTGTTGATGATGGTGGTTCATGGCACTTAGGTTTCAAGGATGAAAGGCTGGAACATGGGCAATCATTTCCTGGAGACGGTAATGGTAATTTTTCTGTTGGCAGGCAGAATTGGAACATGAAATTTAAGGATGCTACCTCTGCTGCTCAAGCAGCGGCTGTGTTTGCAGAACATGCAAGCCTAGCTGCCAGAGCTGTTGTAGAACTTTCAAGGCAATATTGTGTTGATGATAGTGGTTCCTGCCACTTGGGTTTCAAGGATGAAAGGTTGGAACATGGGCAATCATTTCCTCGAGATGGTAATTGTAATTTTTTGGTTGGCAGGAAGAATTGGAACATGAAATTTAAGGATGCTACCTCTGCTGTTCAAGCAGCAGCTGAGTTTACAGAACATTCACGCCTAGCTGCCAGAGCTGTTGTAGAACTTTCAAGGCAATATTGTGTTGATGATGGTGGTTCATGCCACTAAGGTCTCAAGGATGAAAGGTTTTAACATGGGCAATCATTTCCTGGAGATGGTAATGGTAATTTTTCTGTTGGCAGACATAATATGAACATGAAATTTAAGGATGCTACCTCTGCTGCTCAAGCAGCGGCTGAGTTTGCATAATATGCAAGTCTAGCTGCCAGAGCTGTTGTAGAACTTTCAAGGCAATATTGTGTTGATGATGGTGGTTCATGCCACTAAGGTTTCAAGGATGAAAGGTTGGAACATGGGCAATCATTTCCTGGAGATGGTAATAGTAATTTTTCTGTTGGCAGGCATAATATGAACATGAAATTTAAGGATGCTACCTCTGCTGCTCAAGCAGCGGCTGAGTTTGCATAACATGCAAGTCTAGCTGCCAGAGCTGTTGTAGAGCTTCCAAGGCAATATTGTGTTGATGATGGTGGTTCATGCCACTTGGATTTCAAGGATGAAAGGTTGGAACATAGGCAATCATTTCCTGGAGGCGGTAATGGTAATTTTTCTGTTGGCAGGGAGAATTGGAACATGAAATTTAAGGATGCTACCTCTGCTGCTCAAGCAGCGGCTGTGTTTGCAGAACATGCAAGCCTAGCTGCCAGAGCTGTTGTAGAACTTTCAAGGCAATATCGTGTTGATGATGGTGGTTCATGCCACTTGGGTTTCAAGGATGAAAGGTTGGAACATGGGCAATCATTTCCTCGAGATGGTAATGGTAATTTTTTAGTTGGCAGGCAGAATTGGAACATGAAATTTAAGGATGCTACCTCTGCTGCTCAAGCAGCGGCTGAGATTACAGAACATTCACGCCAAGCTGCCAGAGCTGTTGTAGAACTTTCAAGGCAATATTGTGTTGATGATGGTGGTTCATGCCACTAAGGTTTCAAGGATGAAAGGTTGGAACATGGGCAATCATTTCCTGGAGATGGTAATGGTAATTTTTCTGTTGGCAGACATAATATGAACATGAAATTTAAGGTTGCTACCTCTGCTGCTCAAGCAGCGGCTGAGTTTGCATAATATGCAAGTCTAGCTGCCAGAGCTGTTGTAGAACTTTCAAGGCAATATTGTGTTCATGATGGTGGTTCATGCCACTTGGGTTTCAAGGATGAAAGTTTGGAACATGGGCAATCATTTAAGGATGCTACCTCTCCTGCTCAAGCAGCGGCTGAGTTTGCATAACATGCAAGTCTAGCTGCCAGAGCTGTTGTAGAAGTTTCAAGGCAATATTGTGTTGATGATGGTGGTTCATGCCACTAAGGTTTCAAGGATGAAAGGTTGGAACATGGGCAATCATTTCCTGGAGATGGTAATGGTAATTTTTCTGTTGGCAGACATAATATGAACATGAAATTTAAGGATGCTACCTCTGCTGCTCAAGCAGCGGCTGAGTTTGCATAACATGCAAGTCTAGCTGCCAGAGGTGTTGTAGAACTTTCAAGGCAATATTGTGTTGATGATGGTGGTTCATGGCACTAAGGTCTCAAGGATGAAAGGTTTTAACATGGGCAATCATTTCCTGGAGATGGTAATGGTAATTTTTCTGTTGGCAGACATAATATGAACATGAAATTTAAGGACGCTACCTCTGCTGCTCAAGCAGCGGCTGAGTTTGCATAACATGCAAGTCTAGCTGCCAGAGGTGTTGTAG
Organism: Nicotiana tabacum; assembly: GCF_000715075.1. Classification (NCBI taxonomy): domain Eukaryota; kingdom Viridiplantae; phylum Streptophyta; class Magnoliopsida; order Solanales; family Solanaceae; genus Nicotiana; species Nicotiana tabacum. The sequence goes on from NC_134083.1 coordinate 38,105,985, forward strand.
AACTTTCAAGGCAATATTGTGTTGATGATGGTGGTTCATGCCACTAAGGTTTCAAGGATGAAAGGTTGGAACATGTGCAATCATTTCCTAGAGATGGTAATAGTAATTTTTCTGTTGGCAGACATAATATGAACATGAAATTTAAGTATGCTACCTCTGCTGCTCAAGCAGCGGCTGAGTTTGCATAACATGCAAGTCTAGCTGCTAGAGCTGTTGTAGAACTTCCACGGCAATATTGTGTTGATGATGGTGGTTCATGCCACTTGGATTTCAAGGATAAAAGGTTGGAACATAGGCATTCATTTCCTGGAGGCGGTAATGGTAATTTTTCTGTTGGCAGGGAGAATTGGAACATGAAATTTAAGGATGCTACCTCTGCTGCTCAAGCAGCAGCTGTGTTTGCAGAACATGCAAGCCTAGCTGCCAGAGCTGTTGTAGAACTTTCAAGGCAATATCGTGTTGATGATGGTGGTTCATGCCACTTGGGTTTCAAGGATGAAAGGTTGGAACATGGGCAATCATTTCCTCGAGATGGTAATGGTAATTTTTTAGTTGGCAGGCAGAATTGGAACATGAAATTTAAGGATGCTACCTCTGCTGCTCAAGCAGCGGCTGAGATTATAGAACATTCACGCCAAGCTGCCAGAGCTGTTGTAGAACTTTCAAGGCAATATTGTGTTGATGATGGTGGTTCATGCCACTAAGGTTTCAAGGATGAAAGGTTGGAACATGGGCAATCATTTCCTGGAGATGGTAATGGTAATTTTTCTGTTGGCAGACATAATATGAACATGAAATTTAAGGTTGCTACCTCTGCTGCTCAAGCAGCGGCTGAGTTTGCATAATATGCAAGTCTAGCTGCCAGAGCTGTTGTAGAACTTTCAAGGCAATATTGTGTTCATGATGGTGGTTCATGCCACTTGGGTTTCAAGGATGAAAGTTTGGAACATGGGCAATCATTTAAGGATGCTACCTCTGCTGCTCAAGCAGCGGCTGAGTTTGCATAACATGCAAGTCTAGCTGCCAGAGCTGTTGTAGAACTTTCAAGGCAATATTGTGTTGATGATGGTGGTTCATGCCACTAAGGTTTTAAGGATGAAAGGTTGGAACATGGGCAATCATTTCCTGGAGATGGTAATGGTAATTTTTCTGTTGGCAGACATAATATGAACATGAAATTTAAGGATGCTACCTCTGCTGCTCAAGCGGCGGCTGAGTTTGCATAACATGCAAGTCTAGCTGCCAGAGGTGTTGTAGAACTTTCAAGGCAATATTGTGTTGATGATGGTGGTTCATGGCACTAAGGTTTCAAGTATGAAAGGTTTTAACATGGGCAATCATTTCCTGGAGATGGTAATGGTAATTTTTCTGTTGGCAGACATAATATGAACATGAAATTTAAGGACGCTACCTCTGCTGCTCAAGCAGCGGCTGAGTTTGCATAACATGCAAGTCTAGCTGCCAGAGGTGTTGTAGAACCTTCAAGGCAATATTGTGTTGATGATGGTGGTTCATGCCACTAAGGTTTCAAGGATGAAAGGTTGGAACATGGGCAATCATTTCCTAGAGATGGTACTGGTAATTTTTCCGTTGGCAGACATAATATGAACATTAAATTTAAGGATGCTACCTCTATTGCTCAAGCAGTGGCTGAGGTTGCATAACATGCAAGTCTAGCTGCCAGAGCTGTTGTAGAACTTTCAAGGCAATATTGTGTTGATGATGGTGGTTCATGCCACTTGGATTTCAAGGATGAAAGGTTGGAACATGGGCAATCATTTCCTGGAGACGGTAATGGTAATTTTTCTGTTGGCAGGCAGAATTGGAACATGAAATTTAAGGTTGCTACCTCTGCTGCTCAAGCAGCGGCTGTGTTTGCAGAACATGCAAGCCTAGCTGCCAGAGCTGTTGTAGAACTTTCAAGGCAAAGATGTGTTGATGATGGTGGTTCATGCCACTTGGGTTTCAAGGATGAAAGGTTGGAACATGGGCAATCATTTCCTCGAGATGGTAATGGTAATTTTTTGGTTGGCAGGCAGAATTGGAACATGAAATTTAAGGATGCTACCTCTGCTGCTCAAGCAGCGGCTGAGTTTACAGAACATTCACGCCTAGCTGCCAGAGCTGTTGTAGAACTTTCAAGGCAATATTGTGTTGATGATGGTGGTTCATGCCACTAAGGTTTCAAGGATGAAAGGTTGGAACATGGGCAATCATTTCGTGGAGATGGTAATGGTAATTTTTCTGTTGGCAGACATAATATGAACATGAAATTTAAGGATGCTACCTCTGCTGCTCAAGCAGCGGCTGAGTTTGCATAATATGCAAGTCTAGCTGCCAGAGCTGTTGTAGAACATTCAAGGCAATATTGTGTTGATGATGGTGGTTCATGCCACTTGGGTTTCAAGGATGAAAGGTTGGAACATGGGCAATCATTTAAGGATGCTACCTCTGCTGCTAAAGCAGTGGCTGAGTTTGCATAACATTCAAGTCTAGCTGCCAGAGCTGTTGTAGAACTTTCAAGGCAATATTGTGTTGATGATGGTGGTTCATGCCACTTGGGTTGGCAGGCAGAATTGGAACATGAAATTTAAGGATGCTACCTCTGCTGCTCAAGCAGCGGCTGTGTTTGCAGAACATTCACGCCAAGCTGCCAGAGCTGTTGTAGAACTTTCAAGGCAATATTGTGTTGATGATGGTGGTTCATGCCACTAAGGTTTCAAGGATGAAAGGTTGGAACATGGGCAAATATTTCCTGGAGATGGTAATGGTAATTTTTCTGTTGGCAGACATAATATGAACATGAAATTTAAGGATGCTACCTCTGCTGCTCAAGCAGCGGTTGAGTTTGCATAACATGCATGTCTAGTTGCTAGAGCTGTTGTAGAACTTTCAAGGCAATATTGTGTTGATGATGGTGGTTCATGCCACTTGGGTTTCAAGGATGAAAGGTTGGAACATGGGCAATCATTTCCTGGAGATGGTAATGGTAATATTTCGGTTGGCAGGCTGAATTGGAACATGAAATTTAAGTATGCTACCTCTGTTGCTCAAGCAGCGGCTGAGTTTGTACAACATTCAAGCCTAGCTGCCAGAGCTATTGTAGAACTTTTAATGCAATATTGTGTTGATGATGGTGGTTCATGCCACTTAGGTTTCAAGTATTTGGAACATGGGCAATCAATTCCTGGAGATGGTAATGGTTATTTTTCGGTTGGCATGCCGAATTGGAACATGAAATTTAAGGATGCTACCTCCGCTGCTCAAGCAGTGGCTGAGTTTGTAGAACATTCAAGCCTAGCTGCCAGAGCTGTTGTAGAACATGAAAGGCAATATTGTGTGGAAGATGGTGGTTCATGCCACTTAGGTTTCAAGTATGAAAGGTTGGAACATGGGCAATCATTTCCTGGAGACGGTAATGGTAATATTTCTGTTGGCAGGTAGAATTGGAACATGAAATTTAAGGATGCTACCTCTGCTGCTCAAGCAACGGCTGTGTTTGCAGAACATTCACGCCAAGCTGCCAGAACTGTTGTAGAACTTTCAAGGAAATATTGTGTTGATGATGGTGGTTCATGCCACTAAGGTTTCAAGGATGAAAGGTTAGAACATGGGCAATCATTTCCTGGAGATGGTAATGGTAATTTTTCTGTTGGCAGACATAATATGAACATGAAATTTAAGGATGCTACCTCTGCTGCTCAAGCAGCGGCTGAGTTTGCATAACATGCAAGTCTAGCTGCCAGAGCTGTTGTAGTACTTTCAAGGCAATATTGTGTTGATGATGGTAGTTCATGCCACTTGGGTTTCAAGGATGAAAGGTTGGAACATGGGCAATCATTTCCTGGAGATGGTAATGGTAATATTTCGGTTGGCAGGCAGAATTGGAACATGAAATTTAAGTATGCTACCTCTGCTGCTCAAGCAGTGGCTGAGTTTGCATAACATGCAAGTCTAGCTGCCAGAGCTGTTGTAGAACTTTCAAGGCAATATTGTGTTGATGATGGTGGTTCATACCACTTAGTTTTCAAGGATGAAAGGTTGGAACATGGGCAATCATTTCCTTGAGATGGTAATGGTAATTTTTCTGTTGGCAGGCAGAATTGGAACATGAAATTTAAGGATGCTACCTCTGCTGCTTAAGCAGCGGCTGACTTTGCAGAACATGCAAGCCTAGCCGCCAGAGATTTTGTAGAACTTTCAAGGCAATATTGTGTTGATGATGGTGGTTCATGGCACTTAGGTTTCAAGGTTGAAAGGCTGGAACATAGGAAATAATTTCCTGGAGATGGTAATGGTAATTTTTCTGTTGGTAGGCATAATTGGAACATGAAATTTAAGGATGCTACCTCTGCTGCTCAAGCAGCGGCTATGTTTGCAGAACATGCAAGCCTAGCTGCCAGAGCTGTTGTAGAACTTTCAAGGCAATATTGTGTTGATGATGGTGGTTCATGCCACTTGGGTTTCATGGATGAAAGGTTGGAACATGGGAAATCATTTAAGGATGCTACCTCTGCTGCTCAAGCAGCGATTGAGTTTGCATAACATGCAAGTCTAGCTGCCAAAGCTGTTGTAGAACTTTCAAGGCAATATTGTGTTGATGATGGTGGTTCATGCCACTAAGGTTTTAAGGATGAAAGGTTGGAACATAGGCAATCATTTCCTGGAGATGGTAATGGTAATTTTTCTGTTGGCAGACATAATATGAACATGAAATTTAAGGATGCTACCTCTGCTGCTCAAGCAGCGGCTGAGTTTGCATAACATGCAAGTCTAGCTGCCAGAGCTGTTGTAGAACTTTCAAGGCAATATTGTGTTGATGATGGTGGTTCATGCCACTTGGGTTTCAAGGATGAAAGGTTGGAACATGGGCAATCATTTCCTCGAGATGGTAATGGTAATTTTTTAGTTGGCAGGCAGAATTGGTACATGAAATTTAAGGATGCTACCTCTGCTGCTCAAGCAGCGGCTGAGTTTACAGAACATTCACGCATAGCTGCCAGAGCTGTTGTAGAACTTTCAAGGCAATATTGTGTTGATGAAGGTGGTTCATGCCACTAAGGTTTCAAGGATGAAAGGTTGGAACATGGGCAATCATTTCCTGGAGATGGTAATGGTAATTTTTCTGTTGGCAGACATAATATGAACATGAAATTTAAGGTTGCTACCTCTGCTGCTCAAGCAGCGGCTGAGTTTGCATAATATGCAAGTCTAGCTGCCAGAGCTGTTGTAGAACTTTCAAGGCAATATTGTGTTGATGATGGTGGTTCATGGCACTTAGGTTTCAAGGATGAAAGGCTGGAACATGGGCAATCATTTCCTGGAGACGGTAATGGTAATTTTTCTGTTGGCAGGCAGAATTGGAACATGAAATTTAAGGATGCTACCTCTGCTGCTCAAGCAGCGGCTGTGTTTGCAGAACATGCAAGCCTAGCTGCCAGAGCTGTTGTAGAACTTTCAAGGCAATATTGTGTTGATGATAGTGGTTCCTGCCACTTGGGTTTCAAGGATGAAAGGTTGGAACATGGGCAATCATTTCCTCGAGATGGTAATTGTAATTTTTTGGTTGGCAGGAAGAATTGGAACATGAAATTTAAGGATGCTACCTCTGCTGTTCAAGCAGCAGCTGAGTTTACAGAACATTCACGCCTAGCTGCCAGAGCTGTTGTAGAACTTTCAAGGCAATATTGTGTTGATGATGGTGGTTCATGCCACTAAGGTCTCAAGGATGAAAGGTTTTAACATGGGCAATCATTTCCTGGAGATGGTAATGGTAATTTTTCTGTTGGCAGACATAATATGAACATGAAATTTAAGGATGCTACCTCTGCTGCTCAAGCAGCGGCTGAGTTTGCATAATATGCAAGTCTAGCTGCCAGAGCTGTTGTAGAACTTTCAAGGCAATATTGTGTTGATGATGGTGGTTCATGCCACTAAGGTTTCAAGGATGAAAGGTTGGAACATGGGCAATCATTTCCTGGAGATGGTAATAGTAATTTTTCTGTTGGCAGGCATAATATGAACATGAAATTTAAGGATGCTACCTCTGCTGCTCAAGCAGCGGCTGAGTTTGCATAACATGCAAGTCTAGCTGCCAGAGCTGTTGTAGAGCTTCCAAGGCAATATTGTGTTGATGATGGTGGTTCATGCCACTTGGATTTCAAGGATGAAAGGTTGGAACATAGGCAATCATTTCCTGGAGGCGGTAATGGTAATTTTTCTGTTGGCAGGGAGAATTGGAACATGAAATTTAAGGATGCTACCTCTGCTGCTCAAGCAGCGGCTGTGTTTGCAGAACATGCAAGCCTAGCTGCCAGAGCTGTTGTAGAACTTTCAAGGCAATATCGTGTTGATGATGGTGGTTCATGCCACTTGGGTTTCAAGGATGAAAGGTTGGAACATGGGCAATCATTTCCTCGAGATGGTAATGGTAATTTTTTAGTTGGCAGGCAGAATTGGAACATGAAATTTAAGGATGCTACCTCTGCTGCTCAAGCAGCGGCTGAGATTACAGAACATTCACGCCAAGCTGCCAGAGCTGTTGTAGAACTTTCAAGGCAATATTGTGTTGATGATGGTGGTTCATGCCACTAAGGTTTCAAGGATGAAAGGTTGGAACATGGGCAATCATTTCCTGGAGATGGTAATGGTAATTTTTCTGTTGGCAGACATAATATGAACATGAAATTTAAGGTTGCTACCTCTGCTGCTCAAGCAGCGGCTGAGTTTGCATAATATGCAAGTCTAGCTGCCAGAGCTGTTGTAGAACTTTCAAGGCAATATTGTGTTCATGATGGTGGTTCATGCCACTTGGGTTTCAAGGATGAAAGTTTGGAACATGGGCAATCATTTAAGGATGCTACCTCTCCTGCTCAAGCAGCGGCTGAGTTTGCATAACATGCAAGTCTAGCTGCCAGAGCTGTTGTAGAAGTTTCAAGGCAATATTGTGTTGATGATGGTGGTTCATGCCACTAAGGTTTCAAGGATGAAAGGTTGGAACATGGGCAATCATTTCCTGGAGATGGTAATGGTAATTTTTCTGTTGGCAGACATAATATGAACATGAAATTTAAGGATGCTACCTCTGCTGCTCAAGCAGCGGCTGAGTTTGCATAACATGCAAGTCTAGCTGCCAGAGGTGTTGTAGAACTTTCAAGGCAATATTGTGTTGATGATGGTGGTTCATGGCACTAAGGTCTCAAGGATGAAAGGTTTTAACATGGGCAATCATTTCCTGGAGATGGTAATGGTAATTTTTCTGTTGGCAGACATAATATGAACATGAAATTTAAGGACGCTACCTCTGCTGCTCAAGCAGCGGCTGAGTTTGCATAACATGCAAGTCTAGCTGCCAGAGGTGTTGTAGAACTTTCAAGGCAATATTGTGTTGATGATGGTGGTTCATGCCACTAAGGTTTCAAGGATGAAAGGTTGGAACATGTGCAATCATTTCCTAGAGATGGTAATAGTAATTTTTCTGTTGGCAGACATAATATGAACATGAAATTTAAGTATGCTACCTCTGCTGCTCAAGCAGCGGCTGAGTTTGCATAACATGCAAGTCTAGCTGCTAGAGCTGTTGTAGAACTTCCACGGCAATATTGTGTTGATGATGGTGGTTCATGCCACTTGGATTTCAAGGATAAAAGGTTGGAACATAGGCATTCATTTCCTGGAGGCGGTAATGGTAATTTTTCTGTTGGCAGGGAGAATTGGAACATGAAATTTAAGGATGCTACCTCTGCTGCTCAAGCAGCAGCTGTGTTTGCAGAACATGCAAGCCTAGCTGCCAGAGCTGTTGTAGAACTTTCAAGGCAATATCGTGTTGATGATGGTGGTTCATGCCACTTGGGTTTCAAGGATGAAAGGTTGGAACATGGGCAATCATTTCCTCGAGATGGTAATGGTAATTTTTTAGTTGGCAGGCAGAATTGGAACATGAAATTTAAGGATGCTACCTCTGCTGCTCAAGCAGCGGCTGAGATTATAGAACATTCACGCCAAGCTGCCAGAGCTGTTGTAGAACTTTCAAGGCAATATTGTGTTGATGATGGTGGTTCATGCCACTAAGGTTTCAAGGATGAAAGGTTGGAACATGGGCAATCATTTCCTGGAGATGGTAATGGTAATTTTTCTGTTGGCAGACATAATATGAACATGAAATTTAAGGTTGCTACCTCTGCTGCTCAAGCAGCGGCTGAGTTTGCATAATATGCAAGTCTAGCTGCCAGAGCTGTTGTAGAACTTTCAAGGCAATATTGTGTTCATGATGGTGGTTCATGCCACTTGGGTTTCAAGGATGAAAGTTTGGAACATGGGCAATCATTTAAGGATGCTACCTCTGCTGCTCAAGCAGCGGCTGAGTTTGCATAACATGCAAGTCTAGCTGCCAGAGCTGTTGTAGAACTTTCAAGGCAATATTGTGTTGATGATGGTGGTTCATGCCACTAAGGTTTTAAGGATGAAAGGTTGGAACATGGGCAATCATTTCCTGGAGATGGTAATGGTAATTTTTCTGTTGGCAGACATAATATGAACATGAAATTTAAGGATGCTACCTCTGCTGCTCAAGCGGCGGCTGAGTTTGCATAACATGCAAGTCTAGCTGCCAGAGGTGTTGTAGAACTTTCAAGGCAATATTGTGTTGATGATGGTGGTTCATGGCACTAAGGTTTCAAGTATGAAAGGTTTTAACATGGGCAATCATTTCCTGGAGATGGTAATGGTAATTTTTCTGTTGGCAGACATAATATGAACATGAAATTTAAGGACGCTACCTCTGCTGCTCAAGCAGCGGCTGAGTTTGCATAACATGCAAGTCTAGCTGCCAGAGGTGTTGTAGAACCTTCAAGGCAATATTGTGTTGATGATGGTGGTTCATGCCACTAAGGTTTCAAGGATGAAAGGTTGGAACATGGGCAATCATTTCCTAGAGATGGTACTGGTAATTTTTCCGTTGGCAGACATAATATGAACATTAAATTTAAGGATGCTACCTCTATTGCTCAAGCAGTGGCTGAGGTTGCATAACATGCAAGTCTAGCTGCCAGAGCTGTTGTAGAACTTTCAAGGCAATATTGTGTTGATGATGGTGGTTCATGCCACTTGGATTTCAAGGATGAAAGGTTGGAACATGGGCAATCATTTCCTGGAGACGGTAATGGTAATTTTTCTGTTGGCAGGCAGAATTGGAACATGAAATTTAAGGTTGCTACCTCTGCTGCTCAAGCAGCGGCTGTGTTTGCAGAACATGCAAGCCTAGCTGCCAGAGCTGTTGTAGAACTTTCAAGGCAAAGATGTGTTGATGATGGTGGTTCATGCCACTTGGGTTTCAAGGATGAAAGGTTGGAACATGGGCAATCATTTCCTCGAGATGGTAATGGTAATTTTTTGGTTGGCAGGCAGAATTGGAACATGAAATTTAAGGATGCTACCTCTGCTGCTCAAGCAGCGGCTGAGTTTACAGAACATTCACGCCTAGCTGCCAGAGCTGTTGTAGAACTTTCAAGGCAATATTGTGTTGATGATGGTGGTTCATGCCACTAAGGTTTCAAGGATGAAAGGTTGGAACATGGGCAATCATTTCGTGGAGATGGTAATGGTAATTTTTCTGTTGGCAGACATAATATGAACATGAAATTTAAGGATGCTACCTCTGCTGCTCAAGCAGCGGCTGAGTTTGCATAATATGCAAGTCTAGCTGCCAGAGCTGTTGTAGAACATTCAAGGCAATATTGTGTTGATGATGGTGGTTCATGCCACTTGGGTTTCAAGGATGAAAGGTTGGAACATGGGCAATCATTTAAGGATGCTACCTCTGCTGCTAAAGCAGTGGCTGAGTTTGCATAACATTCAAGTCTAGCTGCCAGAGCTGTTGTAGAACTTTCAAGGCAATATTGTGTTGATGATGGTGGTTCATGCCACTTGGGTTGGCAGGCAGAATTGGAACATGAAATTTAAGGATGCTACCTCTGCTGCTCAAGCAGCGGCTGTGTTTGCAGAACATTCACGCCAAGCTGCCAGAGCTGTTGTAGAACTTTCAAGGCAATATTGTGTTGATGATGGTGGTTCATGCCACTAAGGTTTCAAGGATGAAAGGTTGGAACATGGGCAAATATTTCCTGGAGATGGTAATGGTAATTTTTCTGTTGGCAGACATAATATGAACATGAAATTTAAGGATGCTACCTCTGCTGCTCAAGCAGCGGTTGAGTTTGCATAACATGCATGTCTAGTTGCTAGAGCTGTTGTAGAACTTTCAAGGCAATATTGTGTTGATGATGGTGGTTCATGCCACTTGGGTTTCAAGGATGAAAGGTTGGAACATGGGCAATCATTTCCTGGAGATGGTAATGGTAATATTTCGGTTGGCAGGCTGAATTGGAACATGAAATTTAAGTATGCTACCTCTGTTGCTCAAGCAGCGGCTGAGTTTGTACAACATTCAAGCCTAGCTGCCAGAGCTATTGTAGAACTTTTAATGCAATATTGTGTTGATGATGGTGGTTCATGCCACTTAGGTTTCAAGTATTTGGAACATGGGCAATCAATTCCTGGAGATGGTAATGGTTATTTTTCGGTTGGCATGCCGAATTGGAACATGAAATTTAAGGATGCTACCTCCGCTGCTCAAGCAGTGGCTGAGTTTGTAGAACATTCAAGCCTAGCTGCCAGAGCTGTTGTAGAACATGAAAGGCAATATTGTGTGGAAGATGGTGGTTCATGCCACTTAGGTTTCAAGTATGAAAGGTTGGAACATGGGCAATCATTTCCTGGAGATGGTAATGGTAATTTTTCTGTTGGCAGGCAGAATTGGAACATGAAATTTAAGGATGCTACCTCTGCTGCTCAAGCAACGGCTGAGTTTGCAGAGCATGCAAGCCTAGCTGCCACAGCTGTTGTAGAACTTTCAAGGCAATATTGTGTGGATGATGGTGGTTCATGCCACTCAGGTTTCAAGGATGAAAGATTGGAACATGGGCAATCATTTCCTAGAGATGGTAATGGTAACTTTTCTGTTGGCAGGCAGAATTGGAACATGAAATTTAAGGATGCTACCTCTGCTGCTTAAGCAGCGGCTGACTTTGCAGAACATGCAAGCCTAGCCGCCAGAGATTTTGTAGAACTTTCAACGCAATATTGTGTTTATGATGGTGGTTCATGGCACTTAGGTTTCAAGGATGAAAGGCTGGAACATGGGAAATAATTTCCTGGAGATGGTAATGGTAATTTTTCTGTTGGTAGGCATAATTGGAACATGAAATTTAAGCATGCTACCTCTGCTGCTCAAGCAGCGGCTATGTTTGCAGAACATGCAAGCCAAGCTGCCAAAGCTGTTGTAGAACTTTCAAGGCAATATTGTGTTGATGATGGTGGTTCATGCCACTTGGGTTTCAAGGATGAAAGATATGAACATGAAATTTAAGGATGCTACCTCTGCTGCTCAAGCAGCGGCTGAGTTTGCATAACATGCAAGTCTAGCTGCCAGAGCTGTTGTAGTACTTTCAAGGCAATATTGTGTTGATGATGGTAGTTCATGCCACTTGGGTTTCAAGGATGAAAGGTTGGAACGTGGGCAATCATTTCCTGGAGATGGTAATGGTAATATTTCGGTTGGCAGGCAGAATTGGAACATGAAATTTAAGTATGCTACCTCTGCTGCTCAAGCAGCGGCTGAGTTTGTAGAACATTCAAGCCTAGCTGCCAGAGCTATTGTAGAATTTTTAATGCAATATTGTGTTGATGATGGTGGTTCATACCACTTAGGTTTCAAGTATGAAAGGTTGGAAAATGGGCAAGGCAATATTGTGTTGATGATGGTGGTTCATGCCACTTGGATTTCAAGGATGAAAGGTTGGAACATGGGCAATCATTTCCTGGAGACGGTAATGGTAATATTTCTGTTGGCAGGTAGAATTGGAACATGAAATTTAAGGATGCTACCTCTGCTGCTCAAGCAGCGGCTGTGTTTGCAGAACATTCACGCCAAGCTGCCAGAGCTGTTGTAGAACTTTCAAGGCAATATTGTGTTGATGATGGTGGTTCATGCCACTAAGGTTTCAAGGATGAAAGGTTGGAACATGGGCAATCATTTCCTGGAGATGGTAATGGTAATTTTTCTGCTGGCAGGCAGAATTGGAACATGAAATTTAAGGATGCTACCTCTGCTGCTCAAGCAGCGGCTGAGTTTGCATAACATGCAAGTCTAGCTGCCAGAGCTGTTGTAGTACTTTCAAGGCAATATTGTGTTGATGATAGTAGTTCATGCCACTTGGGTTTCAAGGATGAAAGGTTGGAACATGGGCAATCATTTCCTGGAGATGGTAATGGTAATATTTCGGTTGGCAGGCAGAATTGGAACATGAAATTTAAGTATGCTACCTCTGCTGCTCAAGCAGTGGCTGAGTTTGCATAACATGCAAGTCTAGCTGCCAGAGCTGTTGTAGAACTTTCAAGGCAATATTGTGTTGATGATGGTGGTTCATACCACTTAGTTTTCAAGGATAAAAGGTTGGAACATGGGCAATCATTTCCTTGAGATGGTAATGGTAATTTTTCTGTTGGCAGGCAGAATTGGAACATGAAATTTAAGGATGCTACCTCTGCTGCTTAAGCAGCGGCTGACTTTGCAGAACATGCAAGCCTAGCCGCCAGAGATTTTGTAGAACTTTCAAGGCAATATTGTGTTGATGATGGTGGTTCATGGCACTTAGGTTTCAAGGATGAAAGGCTGGAACATGGGAAATAATTTCCTGGAGATGGTAATGGTAATTTTTCTGTTGGTAGGCATAATTGGAACATGAAATTTAAGGATGCTACCTCTGCTGCTCAAGCAGCGGCTATGTTTGCAGAACATGCAAGCCTAGCTGCCAGAGCTGTTGTAGAACTTTCAAGGAAATATTGTGTTGATGATGGTGGTTCGTGCCACTTGGGTTTCAAGGATGAAAGGTTGGAACATGGGAAATCATTTAAGGATGCTACCTCTGCTGCTCAAGCAGCGGCTGAGTTTGCATAACATGCAAGTCTAGCTGCCAAAGCTGTTGTAGAACTTTCAAGGCAATATTGTGTTGATGATGGTGGTTCATGCCACTAAGGTTTTAAGGATGAAAGGTTGGAACATGGGCAATCATTTCCTGGAGATGGTAATGGTAATTTTTCTGTTGGCAGACATAATATGAACATGAAATTTAAGGATGCTACCTCTGCTGCTCAAGCAGCGGCTGAGTTTGCATAACATGCAAGTCTAGCTGCCAGAGCTGTTGTAGAACTTTCAAGGCAATATTATGTTGATGATGGTGGTTCATGCCACTTGGGTTTCAAGGATGAAAGGTTGGAACATGGGCAATCATTTCCTGGAGATGGTAATGGTAATATTTCGGTTGGCAGGCAGAATTGGAACATGAAATTTAAGTTTGCTACCTCTGCTGCTCAAGCAGCGGCTGAGTTTGTAGAACATTCAAGCCTAGCTGCCAGAGCTATTGTAGAACTTTTAATGCAATATTGTGTTGATGATGGTGGTTCATGCCACTTAGGTTTCAAGTATGAAAGGTTGGAACATGGGCAAGGCAATATTGTGTTGATGATGGTGGTTCATGCCACTTGGATTTCAAGGATGAAAGGTTGGAACATGGGCAATCATTTCCTGGAGACGGTAATGGTAATATTTCTGTTGGCAGGTAGAATTGGAACATGAAATTTAAGGATGCTACCTCTGCTGCTCAAGCAGCGGCTGTGTTTGCAGAACATTCACGCCAAGCTGCCAGAACTGTTGTAGAACTTTCAAGGAAATATTGTGTTGATGATGGTGGTTCATGCCACTAAGGTTTCAAGGATGAAAGGTTAGAACATGGGCAATCATTTCCTGGAGATGGTAATGGTAATTTTTCTGTTGGCAGACATAATATGAACATGAAATTTAAGGATGCTACCTCTGCTGCTCAAGCAGCGGCTGAGTTTGCATAACATGCAAGTCTAGCTGCCAGAGCTGTTGTAGTACTTTCAAGGCAATATTGTGTTGATGATGGTAGTTCATGCCACTTGGGTTTCAAGGATGAAAGGTTGGAACATGGGCAATCATTTCCTGGAGATGGTAATGGTAATATTTCGGTTGGCAGGCAGAATTGGAACATGAAATTTAAGTATGCTACCTCTGCTGCTCAAGCAGTGGCTGAGTTTGCATAACATGCAAGTCTAGCTGCCAGAGCTGTTGTAGAACTTTCAAGGCAATATTGTGTTGATGATGGTGGTTCATACCACTTAGTTTTCAAGGATGAAAGGTTGGAACATGGGCAATCATTTCCTTGAGATGGTAATGGTAATTTTTCTGTTGGCAGGCAGAATTGGAACATGAAATTTAAGGATGCTACCTCTGCTGCTTAAGCAGCGGCTGACTTTGCAGAACATGCAAGCCTAGCCGCCAGAGATTTTGTAGAACTTTCAAGGCAATATTGTGTTGATGATGGTGGTTCATGGCACTTAGGTTTCAAGGTTGAAAGGCTGGAACATGGGAAATAATTTCCTGGAGATGGTAATGGTAATTTTTCTGTTGGTAGGCATAATTGGAACATGAAATTTAAGGATGCTACCTCTGCTGCTCAAGCAGCGGCTATGTTTGCAGAACATGCAAGCCTAGCTGCCAGAGCTGTTGTAGAACTTTCAAGGCAATATTGTGTTGATGATGGTGGTTCATGCCACTTGGGTTTCATGGATGAAAGGTTGGAACATGGGAAATCATTTAAGGATGCTACCTCTGCTGCTCAAGCAGCGATTGAGTTTGCATAACATGCAAGTCTAGCTGCCAAAGCTGTTGTAGAACTTTCAAGGCAATATTGTGTTGATGATGGTGGTTCATGCCACTAAGGTTTTAAGGATGAAAGGTTGGAACATAGGCAATCATTTCCTGGAGATGGTAATGGTAATTTTTCTGTTGGCAGACATAATATGAACATGAAATTTAAGGATGCTACCTCTGCTGCTCAAGCAGCGGCTGAGTTTGCATAACATGCAAGTCTAGCTGCCAGAGCTGTTGTAGAACTTTCAAGGCAATATTGTGTTGATGGTGGTGGTTCATGCCACTTGGGTTTCAAGGATGAAAGGTTGGAACATGGGCAATCATTTCCTGGAGATGGTAATGGTAATATTTCGGTTGGCAGGCAGAATTGGAACATGAAATTTAAGTATGCTACCTCTGCTGCTCAAGCAGCGGCTGAGTTTGTAGAACATTCAAGCCTAGCTGCCAGAGCTATTGTAGAACTTTTAATGCAATATTGTGTTGATGATGGTGGTTCATGCCACTTAGGTTTCAAGTATGAAAGGTTGGAACATGGGCAAGGCAATATTGTGTTGATGATGGTGGTTCATGCCACTTGGATTTCAAGGATGAAAGGTTGGAACATGGGCAATCATTTCCTGGAGACGGTAATGGTAATATTTCTGTTGGCAGGTAGAATTGGAACATGAAATTTAAGGATGCTACCTCTGCTGCTCAAGCAGCGGCTGTGTTTGCAGAACATTCACGCCAAGCTGCCAGAACTGTTGTAGAACTTTCAAGGCAATATTGTGTTGATGATGGTGGTTCATGCCACTAAGGTTTCAAGGATGAAAGGTTAGAACATGGGCAATCATTTCCTGGAGATGGTAATGGTAATTTTTCTGTTGGCAGACATAATATGAACATGAAATTTAAGGATGCTACCTCTGCTGCTCAAGCAGCGGCTGAGTTTGCATAACATGCAAGTCTAGCTGCCAGAGCTGTTGTAGTACTTTCAAGGCAATATTGTGTTGATGATGGTAGTTCATGCCACTTGGGTTTCAAGGATGAAAGGTTGGAACATGGGCAATCATTTCCTGGAGATGGGAATGGTAATATTTCGGTTGGCAGGCAGAATTGGAACATGAAATTTAAGTATGCTACCTCTGCTGCTCAAGCAGTGGCTGAGTTTGCATAACATGCAAGTCTAGCTGCCAGAGCTGTTGTAGAACTTTCAAGGCAATATTGTGTTGATGATGGTGGTTCATACCACTTAGTTTTCAAGGATGAAAGGTTGAACATGGGCAATCATTTCCTTGAGATGGTAATGGTAATTTTTCTGTTGGCAGGCAGAATTGGAACATGAAATTTAAGGATGCTACCTCTGCTGCTTAAGCAGCGGCTGACTTTGCAGAACATGCAAGCCTAGCCGCCAGAGATTTTGTAGAACTTTCAAGGCAATATTGTGTTGATGATGGTGGTTCATGGCACTTAGGTTTCAAGGATGAAAGGCTGGAACATGGGAAATAATTTCCTGGAGATGGTAATGGTAATTTTTCTGTTGGTAGGCATAATTGGAACATGAAATTTAAGGATGCTACCTCTGCTGCTCAAGCAGCGGCTATGTTTGCAGAACATGCAAGCCTAGCTGCCAGAGCTGTTGTAGAACTTTCAAGGCAATATTGTGTTGATGATGGTGGTTCATGCCACTTGGGTTTCAAGGATGAAAGGTTGGAACATGGGAAATCATTTAAGGATGCTACCTCTGCTGCTCAAGCAGCGATTGAGTTTGCATAACATGCAAGTCTAGCTGCCAAAGCTGTTGTAGAACTTTCAAGGCAATATTGTGTTGATGATGGTGGTTCATGCCACTAAGGTTTTAAGGATGAAAGGTTGGAACATAGGCAATCATTTCCTGGAGATGGTAATGGTAATTTTTCTGTTGGCAGACATAATATGAACATGAAATTTAAGGATGCTACCTCTGCTGCTCAAGCAGCGGCTGAGTTTGCATAACATGCAAGTCTAGCTGCCAGAGCTGTTGTAGAACTTTCAAGGCAATATTGTGTTGATGGTGGTGGTTCATGCCACTTGGGTTTCAAGGATGAAAGGTTGGAACATGGGCAATCATTTCCTGGAGATGGTAATGGTAATATTTCGGTTGGCAGGCAGAATTGGAACATGAAATTTAAGTATGCTACCTCTGCTGCTCAAGCAGCGGCTGAGTTTGTAGAACATTCAAGCCTAGCTGCCAGAGCTATTGTAGAACTTTTAATGCAATATTGTGTTGATG
Source organism: Nicotiana tabacum (assembly GCF_000715075.1). Taxonomy (NCBI): domain Eukaryota; kingdom Viridiplantae; phylum Streptophyta; class Magnoliopsida; order Solanales; family Solanaceae; genus Nicotiana; species Nicotiana tabacum. Next base: position 38,123,027 of record NC_134083.1, read on the forward strand.
ATGGTGGTTCATGCCACTTAGGTTTCAAGTATGAAAGGTTGGAACATGGGCAATCAATTCCTGGAGATGGTAATGGTTATTTTTCGGTTGGCATGCCGAATTGGAACATGAAATTTAAGGATGCTACCTCTGCTGCTCAAGCAGTGGCTGAGTTTGTAGAACATTCAAGCCAAGCTACCAGAGCTGTTGTAGAACTTGAAAGGCAATATTGTGTGGAAGATGGTGGTTCATGCCACTTAGGTTAAAGTATGAAAGGTTGGAACATGGGCAATCATTTCCTGGAGATGGTAATGGTAATTTTTCTGTTGGCAGACATAATATGAACATGAAATTTAAGGATGCTACCTCTGCTGCTCAAGCAGCGGCTGAGTTTGCATAACATGCAAGTCTAGCTGCCAGAGCTGTTGTAGAACTTTTAAGGAAATATTATGTTGATGATGGTGGTTCATGCCACTAAGGTTTCAAGGATGAAAGGTTGGAACATGGGCAATCATTTCCTAGAGATGGTAATGGTAATTTTTCTGTTGGCAGACATAATATGAACATGAAATTTAAGGATGCTACCTCTGCTGCTCAAGCAGCGGCTGAGTTTGCATAACATGCAAGTCTAGCTGCCAGAGCTGTTGTAGAACTTTCAAGGCAATATTGTGTTGATGATGGTGGTTCATGCCACTTGGATTTCCAGGATGAAAGGTTGGAACATGGGCAATCATTTCCTGGAGACGGTAATGGTAATTTTTCTGTTGGCAGGCAGAATTGGAACATGAAATTTAAGGATGCTACCTCTGCTGCTCAAGCAGCGGCTGTGTTTGCAGAACATTCACGCCAAGCTGCCAGAGCTGTTGTAGAACTTTCAAGGCAATATTGTGTTGATGATGGTGGTTCATGCCACTAAGGTTTCAAGGATGAAAGGTTGGAACATGGGCAATCATTTCCTGGAGATGGTAATGGTAATTTTTCTGTTGGCAGACATAATATGAACATGAAATTTAAGGATGCTACCTCTGCTGCTCAAGCAGCGGCTGAGTTTGCATAATATGCAAGTCTAGCTGCCAGAGCTGTTGTAGAACTTTCAAGGAAATATTGTGTTGATGATGGTGGTTCATGCCACTTGGGTTTCAAGGATGAAAGGATGGAACATGGGCAATCTTTTAAGGATGCTACCTCTGCTGCTCAAGCAGCGGCTGAGTTTGCATAACATGCAAGTCTAGCTGCCAGAGCTGTTATAGAACTTTCAAGGTAATATTGTGTTGATGATGGTGGTTCATGCCACTAAGGTTTCAAGGATGAAAGGTTGGAACATGGGAAATCATTTCCTGGAGATGGTAATGGTAATTTTTCTGTTGGCAGACATAATATGAACATGAAATTTAAGGATGTTACCTCTGCTGCTCAAGTAGCGGCTGAGTTTGCATAATATGCAAGTCTAGCTGCCAGAGCTGTTGTAGAACTTTCAAGGCAATATTGTGTTGATGATGGTGGTTCATGCCACTTAGGTTTCAAGTATGAAAGGTTGGAACATGGGCAATCATTTCCTAGAGATGGTAATGGTAATTTTTCTGTTGGCAGACATAATATGAACATGAAATTTAAGGATGCTACCTCTGCTGCTCAAGCAGCGGCTGAGTTTGCATAATTTGCAAGTCTAGCTGCCAGAGCTGTTGTAGAACTTTTAAGGAAATATTGTGTTGATGATGGTGGTTCATGCCATTAAGGTTTCAAGGATGAAAGGTTGGAACATGGGCAATCATTTCCTAGAGATGGTAATGGTAATTTTTCTGTTGGCAGACATAATATGAACATGAAATTTAAGGATGCTACCTCTGCTGCTCAAGCAGCGGCTGAGTTTGCATAACATGCAAGTCTAGCTGCCAGAGCTGTTGTAGAACTTTCAAGGCAATATTGTGTTGATGATGGTGGTTCATGCCACTTGGATTTCAAGGATGAAAGGTTGGAACATGGGCAATCATTTCCTGGAGACGGTAATGGTAATTTTTCTGTTGGCAGGCAGAATTGGAACATGAAATTTAAGGATGCTACCTCTGCTGCTCAAGCAGCGGCTGTGTTTGCAGAACATTCACGCCAAGCTGCCAGAGCTGTTGTAGAACTTTCAAGGCAATATTGTGTTGATGATGGTGGTTCATGCCACTAAGGTTTCAAGGATGAAAGGTTGGAACATGGGCAATCATTTCCTGGAGATGGTAATGGTAATTTTTCTGTTGGCAGACATAATATGAACATGAAATTTAAGGATGCTACCTCTGCTGCTCAAGCAGCGGCTGAGTTTGCATAATATGCAAGTCTAGCTGCCAGAGCTGTTGTAGAACTTTCAAGGCAATATTGTGTTGATGATGGTGGTTCATGCCACTTGGGTTTCAAGGATGAAAGGTTGGAACATGGGCAATCATTTAAGGATGCTACCTCTGCTGCTCAAGCAGCGGCTGAGTTTGCATAACATGCAAGTCTAGCTGCCAGAGCTGTTATAGAACTTTCAAGGTAATATTGTGTTGATGATGGTGGTTCATGCCACTAAGGTTTCAAGGATGAAAGGTTGGAACATGGGAAATCATTTCCTGGAGATGGTAATGGTAATTTTTCTGTTGGCAGACATAATATGAACATGAAATTTAAGGATGCTACCTCTGCTGCTCAAGTAGCGGCTGAGTTTGCATAATATGCAAGTCTAGCTGCCAGAGCTGTTGTAGAACTTTCAAGGCAATATTGTGTTGATGATGGTGGTTCATGCCACTTGGGTTTCAAGGATGAAAGGTTGGAACATGGGTAATCATTTCCTGGAGATGGTAATGGTAATATTTCGGTTGGCAGGCAGAATTGGAACATGAAATTTAAGTATGCTACCTCTGCTGCTCAAGCAGCGGCTGAGTTTGTAGAACATTCAAGCCTAGCTGCCAGAGCTATTGTAGAACTTTTAATTCAATATTGTGTTGATGATGGTGGTTCATGCCACTTAGGTTTCAAGTATGAAAGGTTGGAACATGGGTAATCAATTCCTGGAGATGGTAATGGTTATTTTTCGGTTGGCATGCCGAATTGGAACATGAAATTTAAGGATGCTACCTCTGCTGCTCAAGCAGTGGCTGAGTTTGTAGAACATTCAAGCCTAGCTGCCAGAGCTGTTGTAGAACTTGAAAGGCAATATTGTGTGGAAGATGGTGGTTCATGCCACTTAGGTTTCAAGTATGAAAGGTTGGAACATGGGCAATCATTTCCTGGAGATGGTAATGGTAATTTTTCTGTTGGCAGGCAGAATTGGAACATGAAATTTAAGGATGCCACCTCTACTGCTCAAGCAGCGGCTGAGTTTGCAGAGCATGCAAGCCTAGCTGCCACAGCTGTTGTAGAACTTTCAAGGCAATATTGTGTTGATGATGGTAGTTCATGCCACTTAGGTTTCAAGGATGAAAGGTAGGAACATGGGCAATCATTTCCTAGAGATGGTAATTGTAATTTTTCAGTTGGCAGGCAGAATTGGAACATGAAATTTAAGGATGCTACCTCTGTTGCTCAAGTAGCGGCTGAGTTTGTAGAACATGCAAGCCTAGCCGCCAGAGATTTTGTAGAACTTTCAAGGCAATATTGTGTTGATGATGGTGGTTCATGGCACTTAGGTTTCAAGGATGAAAGGCTGGAACATGGGAAATAATTTCTTGGAGATGGTAATGGTAATTTTTCTGTTGGTAGGCATAATTTGAACATGAAATTTAAGGATGCTACCTCTGCTGCTCAAGCAGCGGCTGTGTTTGCAGAACATGCAAGCCTAGCTGCCAGAGCTGTTGTAGAACTTACAAGGCAATATTGTGTTGATGATGGTGGTTCATGCCACTTGGGTTTCAAGGATGAAAGGTTGGAACATGGGCAATCATTTCCTCGAGATGGTAATGGTAATTTTTTGGTTGGCAGGCAGAATTGGAACATGAAATTTAAGAATGCTACCTCTGCTGCTCAAGCAGCGGCTGAGTTTACAGAACATTCACGCCTAGCTGCCAGAGCTGTTGTAGAACTTTCAAGGCAATATTATGTTGATGATGGTGGTTCATGCCACTAAGGTTTCAAGGATGAAAGGTTGGAACATGGGTAATCATTTCCTGGAGATGGTAATGGTAATTTTTCTGTTGGCAGAAATAATATGAACATGAAATTTAAGGATGCTACCTCTGCTGCTCAAGCAGCGGCTGAGTTTGTAGAACATTCAAGCCTAGCTGCCAGAGCTATTGTAGAACTTTTAATTCAATATTGTGTTGATGATGGTGGTTCATGCCACTTAGGCTTCAAGTATGAAAGGTTGGAACATGGGCAATCATTTAAGGATGCTACCTCTGCTGCTCAAGCAGCGGCTGAGTTTGCATAACATGCAAGTCTAGCTGCCAGAGCTGTTGTAGAACTTTCAAGGCAATATTGTGTTGATGATGGTGGTTCATGCCCCTAAGGTTTCAAGGATGAAAGGTTGGAACATGGGAAATAATTTCCTGGAGATGGTAATGATAATTTTTCTGTTGGCAGACATAATATGAACATGAAATTTAAGGATGCTACCTCTTCTGCTCAAGCAGCGGCTGAGTTTGCATAACATGCAAGTCTAGCTGCCAGAGCTGTTGTAGAACTTTCAAGGCAATATTGTGTTGATGATGGAGGTTCATGCCACTTAGGTTTCAAGTATGAAAGGTTGGAACATGGGCAATCAATTCCTGGAGATGGTAATGGTTATTTTTTGGTTGGCATGCCGAATTGGAACATGAAATTTAAGGATGCTACCTCTGCTGCTCAAGCAGTGGCTGAGTTTGTAGAACATTCAAGCCTAGCTGCCAGAGCAGTTGTAGAACTTGAAAGGCAATATTGTGTGTAAGATGGTGGTTCATGCCACTTAGGTTTCAAGTATGAAAGGTTGGAACATGGGCAATCATTTCCTGGAGATGGTAATGGAAATTTTTCTGTTGGCAGGCAGAATTGGAACATGAAATTTAAGGATGCTACCTCGGCTGCTCAAGCAGCGGCTGAGTTTGCAGAGCATGCAAGCCTAGGTGCCAGAGCTGTTGTAGAACTTTCAAGGCAATATTGTGTTGATGATGGTGGTTCATGCCACTTAGGTTTCAAGGATGAAAGGTTGGAACATGGGCAATCATTTATTGGAGATGGTAATGGTAATTTTTCTGTTGGTAGGCAGAATTGGAACATGAAATTTAAGGATGCTACCTCTGCTGCTCAAGCAGTGGCTGAGTTTGCAGAACATGCAAGCCTAGCTGCCAGAGCTGTTGTAGAACTTTCAAGGCAATATTGTATTGATGATGGTGGTTCATGCCACTTAGGTTTCAAGGATGAAAGGCTAGAACATGGGCAATCATTTCCTGGAGATGGTAATGGTAAATTGTTTTGTTGCAGGAAGAATTAGAACATGAAATTTAAGGATGCTACCTGTACTGCTCAAGCAGCGACTGAGTTTACAGAACATGCAAGCCTAGCTGCTAGAGCTATTGTAGAACTTTTAATGCAATATTGTGTTGATGATGGTGGTTCATGCCACTTAGGTTTCAAGTATGAAAGGTTGTAACATGGGTAATCATTTCCTGGAGATGGTAATGGTAATTTTTCTGTTGGCAGGCGGAATTGGAACATGAAATTTAAGGATGCTACCTCTGCTGCTCAAGCAGCGGCTGAGTTTGCAGAGCATGCAAGCCTAGCTGCCACTGCTGTTGTAGAACTTTGAAGGCAATATTGTGTTGATGATGGTGGTTCATGCCACTTAGGTTTCAAGGATGAAAGGTTGGAACATGGGCAATCATTTCCTAGAGATGGTAATGGTAATTTTTCTGTTGGCAGGCAGAATTGGAACATGAAATTTAAGGATGCTACCTCTGATGCTCAAGCAGCAGCTGAGTTTGCAGAACATGCAAGCCTAGCTGCCAGAGCTATTGTAGAACTTTCAAGGCAATATTGTGTTGATGATGGTGGTTCCTGCCACTTTGGTTTCAAGGATAAAAGGTTGGAATATGGGCAATCATTTCCTGGAGATGGTAATTTTTCTATTGGCAGGCAGAATTGGAACATAAATTTTAAGGATGCTACCTCTGCTGCTCAAGCAGCGGCTGACTTTGCAGAACATGCAAGCCTAGGTGCCAGAGCTGTTGTAGAACTTTCAAGGCAATGTTGTGTTGATGATGGTGGTTCATGCCACTTAGGTTTCAAGGATGAAAGGCTAGAACATGTGCAATCATTTCCTGGAGATGGTAATGGTAAATTGTTTTGTCGCAGGAAGAATTAGAACATGAAATTTAAGGATGCTACCTCTGCTGCTCAAGCAGCGGCTGACTTTGCAGAACATACAAGCCTAGCTGCCAGAGCTGTTGTAGAACTTTCAAGGCAATATTGTATTGATGATGGTGGTTCATGCCACTTAGGTTTCAAGGATGAAAGGCTAGAACATGTGCAATCATTTCCTGGAGATGGTAATGGTAAATTGTTTTGTTGCAGGAAGAATTAGAACATGAAATTTAAGGATACTACCTGTACTGCTCAAGCAGCGACTAAGTTTACAGAACATGCAAGCCTAGCTGCCAGAGCTATTGTAGAACTTTTAATGCAATATTGTGTTGATGATGGTGGTTCATGCCACTTAGGTTTCAAGTGTGAAAGGTTGTAACATGGGTAATCATTTCCTCGAGATGGTAATGGTAATTTTTCTATTGGCAGGCGGAATTGGAACATGAAATTTAAGGATGCTACCTCTGCTACTCAAGCAGCGGCTGAGTTTACAGAGCATGCAAGCCTAGCTGCCACAGCTGTTGTAGAACTTTGAAGGCAATATTGTGTTGATGATGGTGGTTCATGCCACTTAGGTTTCAAGTATGAAAGGTTGGAACATGGGCAATCAATTCCCGGAGATGGTAATGGTTATTTTTCGGTTGGCATGCCGAATTGGAACATGAAATTTAAGGATGCTACCTAGCTGCCAGAGCTGTTGTAGAACTTGATAGGCAATATTGTGTGGAAGATGGTGGTTCATGCCACTTAGGTTTCAAGTATGAAAGGTTGGAACATGGGCAATCATTTCCTGGAGATGGTAATGGTAATTTTTCTGTTAGCAGGCAGAATTGGAACATGAAATTTAAGGATGCCACCTCTACTGCTCAAGCAGCGGCTGTGTTTGCAGAACATGCAAGCCTAGCTGCCAGAGCTGTTGTAGAACTTACAAGGCAATATTGTGTTGATGATGGTGGTTCATGCCACTTGGGTTTCAAGAATGAAAGGTTGGAACATGGGCAATCATTTCCTCGAGATGGTAATGGTAATTTTTTGGTTGGCAGGCAGAATTGGAACATGAAATTTAAGGATGCTACCTCTGCTGCTCAAGCAGCGGCTGAGTTTACAGAACATTCACGCCTAGCCGCCAGAGATTTTGTAGAACTTTCAAGGCAATATTGTATTGATGATGGTGGTTCATGGCACTTAGGTTTCAAGGATGAAAGGCTGGAACATGGGAAATAATTTCTTGGAGTTGGTAATGGTAATTTTTCTGTTGGTAGGCATAATTGGAACATGAAATTTAAGGATGCTACCTCTGCTGCTCAAGCAGCGGCTGTGTTTGCAGAACATGCAAGCCTAGCTGCTAGAGCTGTTGTAGAACTTACAAGGCAATATTGTGTTGATGATGGTGGTTCATGCCAGTTGGGTTTCAAGGATGAAAGGTTGGAACATGGGCAATCATTTCCTCGAGATGGTAATGGTAATTTTTTGGTTGGCAGGCAGAATTGGAACATGAAATTTAAGGATGCTACCTCTGCTGCTCAAGCAGCGGCTGAGTTTACAGAGCATTCACGCCTAGCTGCCAGAGCTGTTGTAGAACTTTCAAGGCAATATTATATTGATGATGGTGGTTCATGCCACTAAGGTTTCAAGGATGAAAGGTTGGAACATGGGTAATCATTTCCTGGAGATGGTAATGGTAATTTTTCTGTTGGCAGACATAATATGAACATGAAATTTAAGGATGCTACCTCTGCTGCTCAAGCAGCTACTGAGTTTGCATAATATGCAAGTCTAGCAACCAGAGCTGTTGTAGAACATTCAAGGCAATATTGTGTTGATGATGGTGGTTCATGCCACTTGGGTTTCAAGGATGAAAGATTGGAACATGGGAAATCATTTAAGGATGCTACCTCTGTGGCTCAAGCAGCGGCTGAGTTTGCATAACATGCAAGTCTAGCTGCCAGAGCTGTTGTAGAACTTTCAAGGCAATATTGTGTTGATGATGGTGGTTCATGCCCCTAAGGTTTCAAGGATGAAAGGTTGGAACATGGGAAATAATTTCCTGGAGATGGTAATGATAATTTTTCTGTTGGCAGACATAATATGAACATGAAATTTAAGGATGCTACCTCTTCTGCTCAAGCAGCGGCTGAGTTTGCATAACATGCAAGTCTAGCTGCCAGAGCTGTTGTAGAACTTTCAAGGCAATATTGTGTTGATGATGGAGGTTCATGCCACTTAGGTTTCAAGTATGAAAGGTTGGAACATGGGCAATCAATTCCTGGAGATGGTAATGGTTATTTTTTGGTTGGCATGCCGAATTGGAACATGAAATTTAAGGATGCTACCTCTGCTGCTCAAGCAGTGGCTGAGTTTGTAGAACATTCAAGCCTAGCTGCCAGAGCAGTTGTAGAACTTGAAAGGCAATATTGTGTGTAAGATGGTGGTTCATGCCACTTAGGTTTCAAGTATGAAAGGTTGGAACATGGGCAATCATTTCCTGGAGATGGTAATGGAAATTTTTCTGTTGGCAGGCAGAATTGGAACATGAAATTTAAGGATGCTACCTCGGCTGCTCAAGCAGCGGCTGAGTTTGCAGAGCATGCAAGCCTAGGTGCCAGAGCTGTTGTAGAACTTTCAAGGCAATATTGTGTTGATGATGGTGGTTCATGCCACTTAGGTTTCAAGGATGAAAGGTTGGAACATGGGCAATCATTTATTGGAGATGGTAATGGTAATTTTTCTGTTGGTAGGCAGAATTGGAACATGAAATTTAAGGATGCTACCTCTGCTGCTCAAGCAGTGGCTGAGTTTGCAGAACATGCAAGCCTAGCTGCCAGAGCTGTTGTAGAACTTTCAAGGCAATATTGTATTGATGATGGTGGTTCATGCCACTTAGGTTTCAAGGATGAAAGGCTAGAACATGGGCAATCATTTCCTGGAGATGGTAATGGTAAATTGTTTTGTTGCAGGAAGAATTAGAACATGAAATTTAAGGATGCTACCTGTACTGCTCAAGCAGCGACTGAGTTTACAGAACATGCAAGCCTAGCTGCTAGAGCTATTGTAGAACTTTTAATGCAATATTGTGTTGATGATGGTGGTTCATGCCACTTAGGTTTCAAGTATGAAAGGTTGTAACATGGGTAATCATTTCCTGGAGATGGTAATGGTAATTTTTCTGTTGGCAGGCGGAATTGGAACATGAAATTTAAGGATGCTACCTCTGCTGCTCAAGCAGCGGCTGAGTTTGCAGAGCATGCAAGCCTAGCTGCCACTGCTGTTGTAGAACTTTGAAGGCAATATTGTGTTGATGATGGTGGTTCATGCCACTTAGGTTTCAAGGATGAAAGGTTGGAACATGGGCAATCATTTCCTAGAGATGGTAATGGTAATTTTTCTGTTGGCAGGCAGAATTGGAACATGAAATTTAAGGATGCTACCTCTGATGCTCAAGCAGCAGCTGAGTTTGCAGAACATGCAAGCCTAGCTGCCAGAGCTATTGTAGAACTTTCAAGGCAATATTGTGTTGATGATGGTGGTTCCTGCCACTTTGGTTTCAAGGATAAAAGGTTGGAATATGGGCAATCATTTCCTGGAGATGGTAATTTTTCTATTGGCAGGCAGAATTGGAACATAAATTTTAAGGATGCTACCTCTGCTGCTCAAGCAGCGGCTGACTTTGCAGAACATGCAAGCCTAGGTGCCAGAGCTGTTGTAGAACTTTCAAGGCAATGTTGTGTTGATGATGGTGGTTCATGCCACTTAGGTTTCAAGGATGAAAGGCTAGAACATGTGCAATCATTTCCTGGAGATGGTAATGGTAAATTGTTTTGTCGCAGGAAGAATTAGAACATGAAATTTAAGGATGCTACCTCTGCTGCTCAAGCAGCGGCTGACTTTGCAGAACATACAAGCCTAGCTGCCAGAGCTGTTGTAGAACTTTCAAGGCAATATTGTATTGATGATGGTGGTTCATGCCACTTAGGTTTCAAGGATGAAAGGCTAGAACATGTGCAATCATTTCCTGGAGATGGTAATGGTAAATTGTTTTGTTGCAGGAAGAATTAGAACATGAAATTTAAGGATACTACCTGTACTGCTCAAGCAGCGACTAAGTTTACAGAACATGCAAGCCTAGCTGCCAGAGCTATTGTAGAACTTTTAATGCAATATTGTGTTGATGATGGTGGTTCATGCCACTTAGGTTTCAAGTGTGAAAGGTTGTAACATGGGTAATCATTTCCTCGAGATGGTAATGGTAATTTTTCTATTGGCAGGCGGAATTGGAACATGAAATTTAAGGATGCTACCTCTGCTACTCAAGCAGCGGCTGAGTTTACAGAGCATGCAAGCCTAGCTGCCACAGCTGTTGTAGAACTTTGAAGGCAATATTGTGTTGATGATGGTGGTTCATGCCACTTAGGTTTCAAGTATGAAAGGTTGGAACATGGGCAATCAATTCCCGGAGATGGTAATGGTTATTTTTCGGTTGGCATGCCGAATTGGAACATGAAATTTAAGGATGCTACCTAGCTGCCAGAGCTGTTGTAGAACTTGATAGGCAATATTGTGTGGAAGATGGTGGTTCATGCCACTTAGGTTTCAAGTATGAAAGGTTGGAACATGGGCAATCATTTCCTGGAGATGGTAATGGTAATTTTTCTGTTAGCAGGCAGAATTGGAACATGAAATTTAAGGATGCCACCTCTACTGCTCAAGCAGCGGCTGTGTTTGCAGAACATGCAAGCCTAGCTGCCAGAGCTGTTGTAGAACTTACAAGGCAATATTGTGTTGATGATGGTGGTTCATGCCACTTGGGTTTCAAGAATGAAAGGTTGGAACATGGGCAATCATTTCCTCGAGATGGTAATGGTAATTTTTTGGTTGGCAGGCAGAATTGGAACATGAAATTTAAGGATGCTACCTCTGCTGCTCAAGCAGCGGCTGAGTTTACAGAACATTCACGCCTAGCCGCCAGAGATTTTGTAGAACTTTCAAGGCAATATTGTATTGATGATGGTGGTTCATGGCACTTAGGTTTCAAGGATGAAAGGCTGGAACATGGGAAATAATTTCTTGGAGTTGGTAATGGTAATTTTTCTGTTGGTAGGCATAATTGGAACATGAAATTTAAGGATGCTACCTCTGCTGCTCAAGCAGCGGCTGTGTTTGCAGAACATGCAAGCCTAGCTGCTAGAGCTGTTGTAGAACTTACAAGGCAATATTGTGTTGATGATGGTGGTTCATGCCAGTTGGGTTTCAAGGATGAAAGGTTGGAACATGGGCAATCATTTCCTCGAGATGGTAATGGTAATTTTTTGGTTGGCAGGCAGAATTGGAACATGAAATTTAAGGATGCTACCTCTGCTGCTCAAGCAGCGGCTGAGTTTACAGAGCATTCACGCCTAGCTGCCAGAGCTGTTGTAGAACTTTCAAGGCAATATTATATTGATGATGGTGGTTCATGCCACTAAGGTTTCAAGGATGAAAGGTTGGAACATGGGTAATCATTTCCTGGAGATGGTAATGGTAATTTTTCTGTTGGCAGACATAATATGAACATGAAATTTAAGGATGCTACCTCTGCTGCTCAAGCAGCTACTGAGTTTGCATAATATGCAAGTCTAGCAACCAGAGCTGTTGTAGAACATTCAAGGCAATATTGTGTTGATGATGGTGGTTCATGCCACTTGGGTTTCAAGGATGAAAGATTGGAACATGGGAAATCATTTAAGGATGCTACCTCTGTGGCTCAAGCAGCGGCTGAGTTTGCATAACATGCAAGTCTAGCTGCCAGAGCTGTTGTAGAACTTTCAAGGCAATATTGTGTTGATGATGGTGGTTCATGCCCCTATGGTTTCAAGGATGAAAGGTTGGAACATGTGAAATCATTTCCTGGAGATGGTAATGGTAATTTTTCTGTTGGCAGACATAATATGAACATGAAATTTAAGGATGCTACCTCTGCTGCTCAAGCAGCGACTGAGTTTGCATAATATGCAAGTCTAGCTACCAGAGCTGTTGTAGAACTTTCAAGGCAATATTGTGTTGATGATGGTGGTTCATGCCACTTGGGTTTCAAGGATGAAAGATTGGAACATGGGAAATCATTTAAGGATGCTACCTCTGCTGCTCAAGCAGCGGCTGAGTTTGCATAACATGCAAGTCTAGCTGCCAGAGCTGTTGTAGAACTTTCAAGGCAATATTGTGTTGATGATGGTGGTTCATGCCCCTAAGGTTTCAAGGATGAAAGGTTGGAACATGGGAAATCATTTCCTGGAGATGGTAATGGTAATTTTTCTGTTGGCAGACATAATATGAACATGAAATTTAAGGATGCTACCTCTGCTGCTCAAGCAGCGGCTGAGTTTGCATAACATGCAAGTCTAGCTGCCAGAGCTGTTGTAGAACTTTCAAGGCAATATTGTGTTGATGATGGTGGTTCATGCCACTTAGGTTTCAAGTATGAAAGGTTGGAACATGGGCAATCAATTCCTGGAGATGGTAATGGTTATTTTTTGTTGGCATGCCGAATTGGAACATGAAATTTAAGGATGCTACCTCTGCTGCTCAAGCAGTGGCTGAGTTTGTAGAACATTCAAGCCTTGCTGCCAGAGCAGTTGTAGAACTTGAAAGGCAATATTGTGTGGAAGATGGTGATTCATGCCACTTAGGTTTCAAGTATGAAAGGTTGGAACATGGGCAATCATTTCCTGGAGATGGTAATGGTAATTTTTCTGTTGGCAGGCAGAATTGGAACATGAAATTTAAGGATGCTACCTCTGCTGCTCAAGCAGCGGCTGAGTTTGCAGAGCATGCAAGCCTAGGTGCCAGAGCTGTTGTAGAACTTTCAAGGCAATATTGTGTTGATGATGGTGGTTCATGCCAGTTGGGTTTCAAGGATGAAAGGTTGGAACATGGGCAATCATTTCCTCGAGATGGTAATGGTAATTTTTTGGTTGGCAGGCAGAATTGGAACATGAAATTTAAGGATGCTACCTCTGCTGCTCAAGCAGCGGCTGAGTTTACAGAGCATTCACGCCTAGCTGCCAGAGCTGTTGTAGAACTTTCAAGGCAATATTATATTGATGATGGTGGTTCATGCCACTAAGGTTTCAAGGATGAAAGGTTGGAACATGGGTAATCATTTCCTGGAGATGGTAATGGTAATTTTTCTGTTGGCAGACATAATATGAACATGAAATTTAAGGATGCTACCTCTGCTGCTCAAGCAGCGACTGAGTTTGCATAATATGCAAGTCTAGCTACCAGAGCTGTTGTAGAACTTTCAAGGCAATATTGTGTTGATGATGGTGGTTCATGCCACTTGGGTTTCAAGGATGAAAGATTGGAACATGGGAAATCATTTAAGGATGCTACCTCTGTGGCTCAAGCAGCGGCTGAGTTTGCATAACATGCAAGTCTAGCTGCCAGAGCTGTTGTAGAACTTTCAAGGCAATATTGTGTTGATGATGGTGGTTCATGCCCCTATGGTTTCAAGGATGAAAGGTTGGAACATGGGAAATCATTTCCTGGAGACGGTAATGGTAATTTTTCTGTTGGCAGACATAATATGAACATGAAATTTAAGGATGCTACCTCTGCTGCTCAAGCAGCGACTGAGTTTGCATAATATGCAAGTCTAGCTACCAGAGCTGTTGTAGAACTTTCAAGGCAATATTGTGTTGATGATGGTGGTTCATGCCACTTGGGTTTCAAGGATGAAAGATTGGAACATGGGAAATCATTTAAGGATGCTACCTCTGCTGCTCAAGCAGCGGCTGAGTTTGCATAACATGCAAGTCTAGCTGCCAGAGCTGTTGTAGAACTTTCAAGGCAATATTGTGTTGATGATGGTGGTTCATGCCCCTAAGGTTTCAAGGATGAAAGGTTGGAACATGGGAAATCATTTCCTGGAGATGGTAATGGTAATTTTTCTGTTGGCAGACATAATATGAACATGAAATTTAAGGATGCTACCTCTGCTGCTCAAGCAGCGGCTGAGTTTGCATAACATGCAAGTCTAGCTGCCAGAGCTGTTGTAGAACTTTCAAGGCAATATTGTGTTGATGATGGTGGTTCATGCCACTTAGGTTTCAAGTATGAAAGGTTGGAACATGGGCAATCAATTCCTGGAGATGGTAATGGTTATTTTTTGTTGGCATGCCGAATTGGAACATGAAATTTAAGGATGCTACCTCTGCTGCTCAAGCAGTGGCTGAGTTTGTAGAACATTCAAGCCTTGCTGCCAGAGCAGTTGTAGAACTTGAAAGGCAATATTGTGTTGATGATGGTGGTTCATGCCACTTAGGTTTCAAGTATGAAAGGTTGGAACATGGGCAATCATTTCCTGGAGATGGTAATGGTAATTTTTCTGTTGGCAGGCAGAATTGGAACATGAAATTTAAGGATGCTACCTCTGCTGCTCAAGCAGCGGCTGAGTTTGCAGAGCATGCAAGCCTAGGTGCCAGAGCTGTTGTAGAACTTTCAAGGCAATATTGTGTTGATGATGGTGGTTCATGCCACTTAGGTTTCAAGGATGAAAGGTTGGAACATGGGCAATCATTTATTGGAGATGGTAATGGTAATTTTTCTGTTGGTAGGCAGAATTGGAACATGAAATTTAAGGATGCTACCTCTGCTGCTCAAGCAGCGGCTGAGTTTGCAGAACATGCAAGCCTAGCTGCCAGAGCTGTTGTAGAACTTTCAAGGCAATATTGTATTGATGATGGTGGTTCATGCCACTTAGGTTTCAAGGATGAAAGGCTAGAACATGGGCAATCATTTCCTGGAGATGGTAATGGTAAATTGTTTTGTTGCAGGAAGAATTAGGACATGAAATTTAAGGATGCTACCTGTACTGCTCAAGCAGCGACTGAGTTTACAGAACATGCAAGCCTAGCTGCTAGAGCTATTGTAGAACTTTTAATGCAATATTGTGTTGATGATGGTGGTTCATGCCACTTAGGTTTCAAGTATGAAAGGTTGTAACATGGGTAATCATTTCCTGGAGATGGTAATGGTAATTTTTCTATTGGCAGGCGGAATTGGAACCTGAAATTTAAGGATGCTACCTCTGCTGCTCAAGCAGCGGCTGAGTTTGCAGAGCATGCAAGCCTAGCTGCCACTGCTGTTGTAGAACTTTGAAGGCAATATTGTGTTGATGATGGTGGTTCATGCCACTTAGGTTTCAAGTATGAAAGGTTGGAACATGGGCAATCATTTCCTGGAGATGGTAATGGTAATTTTTCTGTTGGCAGGCAGAATTGGAACATGAAATTTAAGGATGCTACCTCTGCTGCTCAAGCAGCGGCTGAGTTTGCAGAGCATGCAAGCCTAGGTGCCAGAGCTGTTGTAGAACTTTCAAGGCAATATTGTGTTGATGATGGTGGTTCATGCCAGTTGGGTTTCAAGGATGAAAGGTTGGAACATGGGCAATCATTTCCTCGAGATGGTAATGGTAATTTTTTGGTTGGCAGGCAGAATTGGAACATGAAATTTAAGGATGCTACCTCTGCTGCTCAAGCAGCGGCTGAGTTTACAGAGCATTCACGCCTAGCTGCCAGAGCTGTTGTAGAACTTTCAAGGCAATATTATATTGATGATGGTGGTTCATGCCACTAAGGTTTCAAGGATGAAAGGTTGGAACATGGGTAATCATTTCCTGGAGATGGTAATGGTAATTTTTCTGTTGGCAGACATAATATGAACATGAAATTTAAGGATGCTACCTCTGCTGCTCAAGCAGCGACTGAGTTTGCATAATATGCAAGTCTAGCTACCAGAGCTGTTGTAGAACTTTCAAGGCAATATTGTGTTGATGATGGTGGTTCATGCCACTTGGGTTTCAAGGATGAAAGATTGGAACATGGGAAATCATTTAAGGATGCTACCTCTGTGGCTCAAGCAGCGGCTGAGTTTGCATAACATGCAAGTCTAGCTGCCAGAGCTGTTGTAGAACTTTCAAGGCAATATTGTGTTGATGATGGTGGTTCATGCCCCTATGGTTTCAAGGATGAAAGGTTGGAACATGGGAAATCATTTCCTGGAGACGGTAATGGTAATTTTTCTGTTGGCAGACATAATATGAACATGAAATTTAAGGATGCTACCTCTGCTGCTCAAGCAGCGACTGAGTTTGCATAATATGCAAGTCTAGCTACCAGAGCTGTTGTAGAACTTTCAAGGCAATATTGTGTTGATGATGGTGGTTCATGCCACTTGGGTTTCAAGGATGAAAGATTGGAACATGGGAAATCATTTAAGGATGCTACCTCTGCTGCTCAAGCAGCGGCTGAGTTTGCATAACATGCAAGTCTAGCTGCCAGAGCTGTTGTAGAACTTTCAAGGCAATATTGTGTTGATGATGGTGGTTCATGCCCCTAAGGTTTCAAGGATGAAAGGTTGGAACATGGGAAATCATTTCCTGGAGATGGTAATGGTAATTTTTCTGTTGGCAGACATAATATGAACATGAAATTTAAGGATGCTACCTCTGCTGCTCAAGCAGCGGCTGAGTTTGCATAACATGCAAGTCTAGCTGCCAGAGCTGTTGTAGAACTTTCAAGGCAATATTGTGTTGATGATGGTGGTTCATGCCACTTAGGTTTCAAGTATGAAAGGTTGGAACATGGGCAATCAATTCCTGGAGATGGTAATGGTTATTTTTTGTTGGCATGCCGAATTGGAACATGAAATTTAAGGATGCTACCTCTGCTGCTCAAGCAGTGGCTGAGTTTGTAGAACATTCAAGCCTTGCTGCCAGAGCAGTTGTAGAACTTGAAAGGCAATATTGTGTGGAAGATGGTGATTCATGCCACTTAGGTTTCAAGTATGAAAGGTTGGAACATGGGCAATCATTTCCTGGAGATGGTAATGGTAATTTTTCTGTTGGCAGGCAGAATTGGAACATGAAATTTAAGGATGCTACCTCTGCTGCTCAAGCAGCGGCTGAGTTTGCAGAGCATGCAAGCCTAGGTGCCAGAGCTGTTGTAGAACTTTCAAGGCAATATTGTGTTGATGATGGTGGTTCATGCCACTTAGGTTTCAAGGATGAAAGGTTGGAACATGGGCAATCATTTATTGGAGATGGTAATGGTAATTTTTCTGTTGGTAGGCAGAATTGGAACATGAAATTTAAGGATGCTACCTCTGCTGCTCAAGCAGCGGCTGAGTTTGCAGAACATGCAAGCCTAGCTGCCAGAGCTGTTGTAGAACTTTCAAGGCAATATTGTATTGATGATGGTGGTTCATGCCACTTAGGTTTCAAGGATGAAAGGCTAGAACATGGGCAATCATTTCCTGGAGATGGTAATGGTAAATTGTTTTGTTGCAGGAAGAATTAGAACATGAAATTTAAGGATGCTACCTGTACTGCTCAAGCAGCGACTGAGTTTACAGAACATGCAAGCCTAGCTGCTAGAGCTATTGTAGAACTTTTAATGCAATATTGTGTTGATGATGGTGGTTCATGCCACTTAGGTTTCAAGTATGAAAGGTTGTAACATGGGTAATCATTTCCTGGAGATGGTAATGGTAATTTTTCTATTGGCAGGCGGAATTGGGACATGAAATTTAAGGATGCTACCTGTACTGCTCAAGCAGCGACTGAGTTTACAGAACATGCAAGCCTAGCTGCCACTGCTGTTGTAGAACTTTGAAGGCAATATTGTGTTGATGATGGTGGTTCAAGCCACTTAGGTTTCAAGGATGAAAGGTTGGAACATGGGCAATCATTTCCTAGAGATGGTAATGGTAATTTTTCTGTTGGCAGGCAGAATTGGAACCTGAAATTTAAGGATGCTACCTCTGCTGCTCAAGCAGCGGCTGAGTTTGCAGAGCATGCAAGCCTAGCTGCCACTGCTGTTGTAGAACTTTGAAGGCAATATTGTGTTGATGATGGTGGTTCATGCCACTTAGGTTTCAAGTATGAAAGGTTGGAACATGGGCAATCATTTCCTGGAGATGGTAATGGTAATTTTTCTGTTGGCAGGCAGAATTGGAACATGAAATTTAAGGATGCTACCTCTGCTGCTCAAGCAGCGGCTGAGTTTGCAGAGCATGCAAGCCTAGGTGCCAGAGCTGTTGTAGAACTTTCAAGGCAATATTGTGTTGATGATGGTGGTTCATGCCAGTTGGGTTTCAAGGATGAAAGGTTGGAACATGGGCAATCATTTCCTCGAGATGGTAATGGTAATTTTTTGGTTGGCAGGCAGAATTGGAACATGAAATTTAAGGATGCTACCTCTGCTGCTCAAGCAGTGGCTGAGTTTGCAGAACATGCAAGCCTAGCTGCTAGAGCTATTGTAGAACTTTTAATGCAATATTGTGTTGATGATGGTGGTTCATGCCACTTAGGTTTCAAGGATGAAAGGTTGGAACATGGGCAATCATTTATTGGAGATGGTAATGGTAATTTTTCTGTTGGTAGGCATAATTGGAACATGAAATTTAAGGATGCTACCTCTGCTGCTCAAGCAGCGGCTGAGTTTGCAGAACATGCAAGCCTAGCTGCCAGAGCTGTTGTAGAACTTTCAAGGCAATATTGTATTGATGATGGTGGTTCATGCCACTTAGGTTTCAAGGATGAAAGGCTAGAACATGGGCAATCATTTCCTGGAGATGGTAATGGTAAATTGTTTTGTTGCAGGAAGAATTAGGACATGAAATTTAAGGATGCTACCTGTACTGCTCAAGCAGCGACTGAGTTTACAGAACATGCAAGCCTAGCTGCTAGAGCTATTGTAGAACTTTTAATGCAATATTGTGTTGATGATGGTGGTTCATGCCACTTAGGTTTCAAGTATGAAAGGTTGTAACATGGGTAATCATTTCCTGGAGATGGTAATGGTAATTTTTCTATTGGCAGGCGGAATTGGAACCTGAAATTTAAGGATGCTACCTCTGCTGCTCAAGCAGCGGCTGAGTTTGCAGAGCATGCAAGCCTAGCTGCCACTGCTGTTGTAGAACTTTGAAGGCAATATTGTGTTGATGATGGTGGTTCATGCCACTTAGGTTTCAAGTATGAAAGGTTGGAACATGGGCAATCATTTCCTGGAGATGGTAATGGTAATTTTTCTGTTGGCAGGCAGAATTGGAACATGAAATTTAAGGATGCTACCTCTGCTGCTCAAGCAGCGGCTGAGTTTGCAGAGCATGCAAGCCTAGGTGCCAGAGCTGTTGTAGAACTTTCAAGGCAATATTGTGTTGATGATGGTGGTTCATGCCAGTTGGGTTTCAAGGATGAAAGGTTGGAACATGGGCAATCATTTCCTCGAGATGGTAATGGTAATTTTTTGGTTGGCAGGCAGAATTGGAACATGAAATTTAAGGATGCTACCTCTGCTGCTCAAGCAGCGGCTGAGTTTACAGAGCATTCACGCCTAGCTGCCAGAGCTGTTGTAGAACTTTCAAGGCAATATTATATTGATGATGGTGGTTCATGCCACTAAGGTTTCAAGGATGAAAGGTTGGAACATGGGTAATCATTTCCTGGAGATGGTAATGGTAATTTTTCTGTTGGCAGACATAATATGAACATGAAATTTAAGGATGCTACCTCTGCTGCTCAAGCAGCGACTGAGTTTGCATAATATGCAAGTCTAGCTACCAGAGCTGTTGTAGAACTTTCAAGGCAATATTGTGTTGATGATGGTGGTTCATGCCACTTGGGTTTCAAGTATGAAAGGTTGTAACATGGGTAATCATTTCCTGGAGATGGTAATGGTAATTTTTCTATTGGCAGGCGGAATTGGAACCTGAAATTTAAGGATGCTACCTCTGCTGCTCAAGCAGCGGCTGAGTTTGCAGAGCATGCAAGCCTAGCTGCCACTGCTGTTGTAGAACTTTGAAGGCAATATTGTGTTGATGATGGTGGTTCATGCCACTTAGGTTTCAAGTATGAAAGGTTGGAACATGGGCAATCATTTCCTGGAGATGGTAATGGTAATTTTTCTGTTGGCAGGCAGAATTGGAACATGAAATTTAAGGATGCTACCTCTGCTGCTCAAGCAGCGGCTGAGTTTGCAGAGCATGCAAGCCTAGGTGCCAGAGCTGTTGTAGAACTTTCAAGGCAATATTGTGTTGATGATGGTGGTTCATGCCACTTAGGTTTCAAGGATGAAAGGTTGGAACATGGGCAATCATTTATTGGAGATGGTAATGGTAATTTTTCTGTTGGTAGGCAGAATTGGAACATGAAATTTAAGGATGCTACCTCTGCTGCTCAAGCAGCGGCTGAGTTTGCAGAACATGCAAGCCTAGCTGCCAGAGCTGTTGTAGAACTTTCAAGGCAATATTGTATTGATGATGGTGGTTCATGCCACTTAGGTTTCAAGGATGAAAGGCTAGAACATGGGCAATCATTTCCTGGAGATGGTAATGGTAAATTGTTTTGTTGCAGGAAGAATTAGGACATGAAATTTAAGGATGCTACCTGTACTGCTCAAGCAGCGACTGAGTTTACAGAACATGCAAGCCTAGCTGCTAGAGCTATTGTAGAACTTTTAATGCAATATTGTGTTGATGATGGTGGTTCATGCCACTTAGGTTTCAAGTATGAAAGGTTGTAACATGGGTAATCATTTCCTGGAGATGGTAATGGTAATTTTTCTATTGGCAGGCGGAATTGGAACCTGAAATTTAAGGATGCTACCTCTGCTGCTCAAGCAGCGGCTGAGTTTGCAGAGCATGCAAGCCTAGCTGCCACTGCTGTTGTAGAACTTTGAAGGCAATATTGTGTTGATGATGGTGGTTCATGCCACTTAGGTTTCAAGTATGAAAGGTTGGAACATGGGCAATCATTTCCTGGAGATGGTAATGGTAATTTTTCTGTTGGCAGGCAGAATTGGAACATGAAATTTAAGGATGCTACCTCTGCTGCTCAAGCAGCGGCTGAGTTTGCAGAGCATGCAAGCCTAGGTGCCAGAGCTGTTGTAGAACTTTCAAGGCAATATTGTGTTGATGATGGTGGTTCATGCCACTTAGGTTTCAAGGATGAAAGGTTGGAACATGGGCAATCATTTATTGGAGATGGTAATGGTAATTTTTCTGTTGGTAGGCAGAATTGGAACATGAAATTTAAGGATGCTACCTCTGCTGCTCAAGCAGCGGCTGAGTTTGCAGAACATGCAAGCCTAGCTGCCAGAGCTGTTGTAGAACTTTCAAGGCAATATTGTATTGATGATGGTGGTTCATGCCACTTAGGTTTCAAGGATGAAAGGCTAGAACATGGGCAATCATTTCCTGGAGATGGTAATGGTAAATTGTTTTGTTGCAGGAAGAATTAGGACATGAAATTTAAGGATGCTACCTGTACTGCTCAAGCAGCGACTGAGTTTGCATAATATGCAAGCCTAGCTGCTAGAGCTATTGTAGAACTTTTAATGCAATATTGTGTTGATGATGGTGGTTCATGCCACTTAGGTTTCAAGTATGAAAGGTTGTAACATGGGTAATCATTTCCTGGAGATGGTAATGGTAATTTTTCTATTGGCAGGCGGAATTGGAACCTGAAATTTAAGGATGCTACCTCTGCTGCTCAAGCAGCGGCTGAGTTTGCAGAGCATGCAAGCCTAGCTGCCACTGCTGTTGTAGAACTTTGAAGGCAATATTGTGTTGATGATGGTGGTTCATGCCACTTAGGTTTCAAGTATGAAAGGTTGGAACATGGGCAATCATTTCCTGGAGATGGTAATGGTAATTTTTCTGTTGGCAGGCAGAATTGGAACATGAAATTTAAGGATGCTACCTCTGCTGCTCAAGCAGCGGCTGAGTTTGCAGAGCATGCAAGCCTAGGTGCCAGAGCTGTTGTAGAACTTTCAAGGCAATATTGTGTTGATGATGGTGGTTCATGCCACTTAGGTTTCAAGGATGAAAGGTTGGAACATGGGCAATCATTTATTGGAGATGGTAATGGTAATTTTTCTGTTGGTAGGCAGAATTGGAACATGAAATTTAAGGATGCTACCTCTGCTGCTCAAGCAGCGGCTGAGTTTGCAGAACATGCAAGCCTAGCTGCCAGAGCTGTTGTAGAACTTTCAAGGCAATATTGTATTGATGATGGTGGTTCATGCCACTTAGGTTTCAAGGATGAAAGGCTAGAACATGGGCAATCATTTCCTGGAGATGGTAATGGTAAATTGTTTTGTTGCAGGAAGAATTAGGACATGAAATTTAAGGATGCTACCTGTACTGCTCAAGCAGCGACTGAGTTTACAGAACATGCAAGCCTAGCTGCTAGAGCTATTGTAGAACTTTTAATGCAATATTGTGTTGATGATGGTGGTTCATGCCACTTAGGTTTCAAGTATGAAAGGTTGTAACATGGGTAATCATTTCCTGGAGATGGTAATGGTAATTTTTCTATTGGCAGGCGGAATTGGAACCTGAAATTTAAGGATGCTACCTCTGCTGCTCAAGCAGCGGCTGAGTTTGCAGAGCATGCAAGCCTAGCTGCCACTGCTGTTGTAGAACTTTGAAGGCAATATTGTGTTGATGATGGTGGTTCATGCCACTTAGGTTTCAAGTATGAAAGGTTGGAACATGGGCAATCATTTCCTGGAGATGGTAATGGTAATTTTTCTGTTGGCAGGCAGAATTGGAACATGAAATTTAAGGATGCTACCTCTGCTGCTCAAGCAGCGGCTGAGTTTGCAGAGCATGCAAGCCTAGGTGCCAGAGCTGTTGTAGAACTTTCAAGGCAATATTGTGTTGATGATGGTGGTTCATGCCAGTTGGGTTTCAAGGATGAAAGGTTGGAACATGGGCAATCATTTCCTCGAGATGGTAATGGTAATTTTTTGGTTGGCAGGCAGAATTGGAACATGAAATTTAAGGATGCTACCTCTGCTGCTCAAGCAGCGGCTGAGTTTACAGAGCATTCACGCCTAGCTGCCAGAGCTGTTGTAGAACTTTCAAGGCAATATTATATTGATGATGGTGGTTCATGCCACTAAGGTTTCAAGGATGAAAGGTTGGAACATGGGTAATCATTTCCTGGAGATGGTAATGGTAATTTTTCTGTTGGCAGACATAATATGAACATGAAATTTAAGGATGCTACCTCTGCTGCTCAAGCAGCGACTGAGTTTGCATAATATGCAAGTCTAGCTACCAGAGCTGTTGTAGAACTTTCAAGGCAATATTGTGTTGATGATGGTGGTTCATGCCACTTGGGTTTCAAGTATGAAAGGTTGTAACATGGGTAATCATTTCCTGGAGATGGTAATGGTAATTTTTCTATTGGCAGGCGGAATTGGAACCTGAAATTTAAGGATGCTACCTCTGCTGCTCAAGCAGCGGCTGAGTTTGCAGAGCATGCAAGCCTAGCTGCCACTGCTGTTGTAGAACTTTGAAGGCAATATTGTGTTGATGATGGTGGTTCATGCCACTTAGGTTTCAAGTATGAAAGGTTGGAACATGGGCAATCATTTCCTGGAGATGGTAATGGTAATTTTTCTGTTGGCAGGCAGAATTGGAACATGAAATTTAAGGATGCTACCTCTGCTGCTCAAGCAGCGGCTGAGTTTGCAGAGCATGCAAGCCTAGGTGCCAGAGCTGTTGTAGAACTTTCAAGGCAATATTGTGTTGATGATGGTGGTTCATGCCACTTAGGTTTCAAGGATGAAAGGTTGGAACATGGGCAATCATTTATTGGAGATGGTAATGGTAATTTTTCTGTTGGTAGGCAGAATTGGAACATGAAATTTAAGGATGCTACCTCTGCTGCTCAAGCAGCGGCTGAGTTTGCAGAACATGCAAGCCTAGCTGCCAGAGCTGTTGTAGAACTTTCAAGGCAATATTGTATTGATGATGGTGGTTCATGCCACTTAGGTTTCAAGGATGAAAGGCTAGAACATGGGCAATCATTTCCTGGAGATGGTAATGGTAAATTGTTTTGTTGCAGGAAGAATTAGGACATGAAATTTAAGGATGCTACCTGTACTGCTCAAGCAGCGACTGAGTTTACAGAACATGCAAGCCTAGCTGCTAGAGCTATTGTAGAACTTTTAATGCAATATTGTGTTGATGATGGTGGTTCATGCCACTTAGGTTTCAAGTATGAAAGGTTGTAACATGGGTAATCATTTCCTGGAGATGGTAATGGTAATTTTTCTATTGGCAGGCGGAATTGGAACCTGAAATTTAAGGATGCTACCTCTGCTGCTCAAGCAGCGGCTGAGTTTGCAGAGCATGCAAGCCTAGCTGCCACTGCTGTTGTAGAACTTTGAAGGCAATATTGTGTTGATGATGGTGGTTCATGCCACTTAGGTTTCAAGTATGAAAGGTTGGAACATGGGCAATCATTTCCTGGAGATGGTAATGGTAATTTTTCTGTTGGCAGGCAGAATTGGAACATGAAATTTAAGGATGCTACCTCTGCTGCTCAAGCAGCGGCTGAGTTTGCAGAGCATGCAAGCCTAGGTGCCAGAGCTGTTGTAGAACTTTCAAGGCAATATTGTGTTGATGATGGTGGTTCATGCCACTTAGGTTTCAAGGATGAAAGGTTGGAACATGGGCAATCATTTATTGGAGATGGTAATGGTAATTTTTCTGTTGGTAGGCAGAATTGGAACATGAAATTTAAGGATGCTACCTCTGCTGCTCAAGCAGCGGCTGAGTTTGCAGAACATGCAAGCCTAGCTGCCAGAGCTGTTGTAGAACTTTCAAGGCAATATTGTATTGATGATGGTGGTTCATGCCACTTAGGTTTCAAGGATGAAAGGCTAGAACATGGGCAATCATTTCCTGGAGATGGTAATGGTAAATTGTTTTGTTGCAGGAAGAATTAGGACATGAAATTTAAGGATGCTACCTGTACTGCTCAAGCAGCGACTGAGTTTGCATAATATGCAAGCCTAGCTGCTAGAGCTATTGTAGAACTTTTAATGCAATATTGTGTTGATGATGGTGGTTCATGCCACTTAGGTTTCAAGTATGAAAGGTTGTAACATGGGTAATCATTTCCTGGAGATGGTAATGGTAATTTTTCTATTGGCAGGCGGAATTGGAACCTGAAATTTAAGGATGCTACCTCTGCTGCTCAAGCAGCGGCTGAGTTTGCAGAGCATGCAAGCCTAGCTGCCACTGCTGTTGTAGAACTTTGAAGGCAATATTGTGTTGATGATGGTGGTTCATGCCACTTAGGTTTCAAGTATGAAAGGTTGGAACATGGGCAATCATTTCCTGGAGATGGTAATGGTAATTTTTCTGTTGGCAGGCAGAATTGGAACATGAAATTTAAGGATGCTACCTCTGCTGCTCAAGCAGCGGCTGAGTTTGCAGAGCATGCAAGCCTAGGTGCCAGAGCTGTTGTAGAACTTTCAAGGCAATATTGTGTTGATGATGGTGGTTCATGCCACTTAGGTTTCAAGGATGAAAGGTTGGAACATGGGCAATCATTTATTGGAGATGGTAATGGTAATTTTTCTGTTGGTAGGCAGAATTGGAACATGAAATTTAAGGATGCTACCTCTGCTGCTCAAGCAGCGGCTGAGTTTGCAGAACATGCAAGCCTAGCTGCCAGAGCTGTTGTAGAACTTTCAAGGCAATATTGTATTGATGATGGTGGTTCATGCCACTTAGGTTTCAAGGATGAAAGGCTAGAACATGGGCAATCATTTCCTGGAGATGGTAATGGTAAATTGTTTTGTTGCAGGAAGAATTAGGACATGAAATTTAAGGATGCTACCTGTACTGCTCAAGCAGCGACTGAGTTTACAGAACATGCAAGCCTAGCTGCTAGAGCTATTGTAGAACTTTTAATGCAATATTGTGTTGATGATGGTGGTTCATGCCACTTAGGTTTCAAGTATGAAAGGTTGTAACATGGGTAATCATTTCCTGGAGATGGTAATGGTAATTTTTCTATTGGCAGGCGGAATTGGAACCTGAAATTTAAGGATGCTACCTCTGCTGCTCAAGCAGCGGCTGAGTTTGCAGAGCATGCAAGCCTAGCTGCCACTGCTGTTGTAGAACTTTGAAGGCAATATTGTGTTGATGATGGTGGTTCATGCCACTTAGGTTTCAAGTATGAAAGGTTGGAACATGGGCAATCATTTCCTGGAGATGGTAATGGTAATTTTTCTGTTGGCAGGCAGAATTGGAACATGAAATTTAAGGATGCTACCTCTGCTGCTCAAGCAGCGGCTGAGTTTGCAGAGCATGCAAGCCTAGGTGCCAGAGCTGTTGTAGAACTTTCAAGGCAATATTGTGTTGATGATGGTGGTTCATGCCAGTTGGGTTTCAAGGATGAAAGGTTGGAACATGGGCAATCATTTCCTCGAGATGGTAATGGTAATTTTTTGGTTGGCAGGCAGAATTGG
Organism: Nicotiana tabacum; assembly: GCF_000715075.1. Taxonomy (NCBI): domain Eukaryota; kingdom Viridiplantae; phylum Streptophyta; class Magnoliopsida; order Solanales; family Solanaceae; genus Nicotiana; species Nicotiana tabacum. Next base: position 38,149,615 of record NC_134083.1, read on the forward strand.
AACATGAAATTTAAGGATGCTACCTCTGCTGCTCAAGCAGCGGCTGAGTTTACAGAGCATTCACGCCTAGCTGCCAGAGCTGTTGTAGAACTTTCAAGGCAATATTATATTGATGATGGTGGTTCATGCCACTAAGGTTTCAAGGATGAAAGGTTGGAACATGGGTAATCATTTCCTGGAGATGGTAATGGTAATTTTTCTGTTGGCAGACATAATATGAACATGAAATTTAAGGATGCTACCTCTGCTGCTCAAGCAGCGGCTGAGTTTGCAGAACATGCAAGCCTAGCTGCCAGAGCTGTTGTAGAAATTTCAAGGCAATATTGTGTTGATGATGGTGGTTCATTCCACTTTGGTTTCTAGGATGAAAGGTTGGAACATAGGCAATCATTTCCTGGAGATGGTAATGGTAATTTTTCTGTTGGCAAGCAGAATTGGAACATGAAAATTAAGGATGCTACCACTACTGCTCAAGCAGCGGCTGAGTTTGCAGAACATGCAAACCTAGCTACCAGAGCTGTTGTAGAACTTTCATGGCCATATTGTGTTGATGATGGTGGTTCGTGCCACTTAGGTTTCAAGGATGAAAGGTTGGAACATGTTAAATCATTTCCTGGAGATGGTAATGGTAATGTTTCTATTGGTAGGAAGAATAGGAACATGAAATTTAAGGATGCTACCTCTACTGCTCAAGCAGCGGCTGAGTTTGCAGAACATGCAAGCCTAGGTGCCAGAGCTGTTGTAGAACTTTCAAGGCAATATTGTGTTGATGATGGTGGTTCATGCCACTTAGGTTTCAAGGATGAAAGGTTGGAACATAGGCAATCATTTCCTGGAGATAGTAATGGTAATTTTTCTGTTGGCAGGCAGAATTGGAACATGAAATTTAAGGATGCTACCTCTGCTGCTTAAGCAGCGGCTGACTTTGCAGAACATGCAAGCCTAGCTGCCAAAGCTGTTGTAGAACTTTCAAGGCAATATTGTGTTGATGATGGTGGTTCATGCCACTTACGTTTCAAGGATGAAAGGTTGGAACATGGGCAATCATTTCCTGGAGATGGTAATAGTAATTTTTCTGTTGGCAGGCAGAATTGGAACATGAAAATTAAGGATGCTACCTCTGCTGCTCAAGCATCGGCTGAGTTTGCAAAACATGCAAGCCTAGTTGCCAGAGTTGTTGTAGAACTTTCAAGGCAATATTGTGTTGATGATGGTGGTTCATGCCACTTCGGTTTCAAGGATGAAAGGTTGGAACATAGGCAATCATTTCCTGGAGATAGTAATGGTAATTTTTCTGTTGGCAGGCAGAATTGGAACATGAAATTTAAGGATGCTACCTCTGCTGCTTAAGCAGCGGCTGACTTTGCAGAACATGCAAGCCTAGCTGCCAAAGCTGTTGTAGAACTTTGAAGGCAATATTGTGTTGATGATGGTGGTTCATGCCACTTAGGTTTCAAGGATGAAAGGTTGGAACATGGGCAATCATTTCCTGGAGATGGTAATAGTAATTTTTCTGTTGGCAGGCAGAATTGGAACATGAAAATTAAGGATGCTACCTCTGCTGCTCAAGCATCGGCTGAGTTTGCAAAACATGCAAGCCTAGCTGCCAGAGTTGTTGTAGAACATTCAAGGCAATATTGTGTTGATGATGGTGGTTCGTGCCACTTAGGTTTCAAGGATGAAAGGTTGGAATATGGGCAATCATTTCCTAGAGATGGTAATTTTTCTATTGGCAGGCAGAATTGGAACATGAAATTTAAGGATGCTACCTCTGCTGCTCAAGCAGCGGCTGACTTTGCAGAACATGCAAGCCTAGCTGCCAAAGCTGTTGTAGAACTTTCAAGGCAATATTGTGTTGATGATGGTGGTTCATGCCACTTAGGTTTCAAGGATGAAAGGTTGGAACATGGGCAATAATTTATTGGAGATGGTAATGGTAATTTTTTTGTTGGCAAGCAGAATTGGAACATGAAAATTTAAGGATGCTACCTCTGCTGCTCAAGCAGCGGCTGAGTTTGCAGAACATGCAAGCCTAGCTGCCAGAGTTGTTGTAGAACTTTCAAGGCAATATTGTGTTGATGATGGTGGTTCATGCCACTTAGGTTTCAAGGATGAAAGGTTGGAACATGGGCAATCATTTCCTTGAGATGGTAATGGTAATTTTTCTGTTGGCAAGCAGAATTGGAACATGAAATTTAAGGATGCTACCTCTGCTGCTCAAGCAGCGGCTGAGTTTGGAGAACATGCAAGCCTAGCTGCCAGAGCTGTTGGAGAAGTTTCAAGGCAATATTGTGTTGATGATGGTGGTTCGTGCCACTTAGGTTTCAAGGATGAAAGGTTGGAATATGGGCAATCATTTCCTAGAGATGGTAATTTTTCTATTGGCAGGCAGAATTGGAGCATGAAATTTAAGGATGCTACCTCTGCTGCTCAAGCAGCGGCTGACTTTGCAGAACATGCAAGCCTAGGTTCCAGAGCTGTTGTAGAACTTTCAAGGAAATATTGTGTTGATGATGGTGGTTCATGCCACTTAGGTTTCAAGGATGAAAGGTTGGAACATGGGCAATCATTTATTGGAGATGGTAATGGTAATTTTTTTGTTGGGAGGCAGAATTGGAACATGAAATTTAAGGATGCTACCTCTGCTGCTCAAGCAGTGGCTGAGTTTGCAGAACATGCAAGCCTAGCTGCCAGAGTTGTTGTAGAACTTTCAAAGCAATATTGTGTTGATGATGGTGGTTCATGCTACTTAGGTTTCAAGGATGAAAGGTTGGAACATGGGCAATCATTTCCTCGAAATGGTAATTGTAATTTTACTACTGGCAGGCAGAATTGGAACATGAAATTTAAGGATGCCACCTCTGCTGCTCAAGCAGGGGCTGAGTTTGCAGAACACGCAAGCCTAGCTACCGGAGCTGTTGTAGAACTTTCAAGACAATATTGTGTTGATGATGGTGGTTCATGCCACTTAGGTTTCAAGGATGAAAGGTTGGAACATAGGCAATCATTTTCTGAAGATAGTAATGGTAATTTTTCTGTTGGCAGGCAGAATTGGAACATGAAATTTAAGGATGCTACCTCTGCTGCTCAAGCAGCGGTTGACTTTGTAGAACATGCAAGCCTAGCTGCCAAAGGTGTTGTAGAACTTTCAAGGCAATATTGTGTTGATGATGGTGGTTCAAGCCTCTTAGGTTTCAAGGATGAAAGGTTGGAACATGGGCAATCATTTCCTAGAGATGGTAAAGGTAATTTTTCTGTTGGCAGGCAGAATTGGAACATGAAATTAAAGGATGCTACCTCTGCTACTCAAGCAGCGGTTGACTTTGTAGAACATGCAAGCCTAGCTGCCAAAGGTGTTGTAGAACTTTCAAGGCAATATTGTGTTGATGATGGTGGTTCAAGCCTCTTAGGTTTCTAGGATGAAAGGTTGGAACATAGGCAATCATTTCCTGGAGATGGTAATGGTAATTTTTCTGTTGGCAAGCAGAATTGGAACATGATAATTAAGGATGCTACCACTACTGCTCAAGTAGCGGCTGAGTTTGCAGAACATACAGCTACCAGAGCTGTTGTAGAACTTTCAAGGCCATATTGTGTTGATGATGGTGGTTCGTGCCACTTAGGTTTCAAGGATGAAAGGTTGGAACATGGGAAATCATTTCCTGGAGATGGTAATGGTAATGTTTCTGTTGGTAGGAAGAATTGGAACATGAAATTTAAGGATACTACCTCTGCTACTCAAGAAGCGGTTGAGTTTGCAGAACATGCAAGCCTAGGTGCCAGAGCTGTTGTAGAACTTTCAAGGCAATATTGTGTTGATGATGGTGGTTCATGCCACTTAGGTTTCAAGGATGAAAGGTTGGAACATAGGCAATCATTTCCTGGAGATAGTAATGGTAATATTTCTGTTGGCAGGCAGAATTGGAACATGAAATTTAAGGATGCTACCTCTGCTGCTTAAGCAGCGGCTGACTTTGCAGAACATGCAAGCCTAGCTGCCAAAGATGTTGTAGAACTTTCAAGGCAATATTGTGTTGATGATGGTGGTTCATGCCACTTAGGTTTCAAGGATGAAAGGTTGGAACATGGGCAATAATTTCCTCGAGATGGTAATGGTAATCTTTCTGTTGGCAAGCAGAATTGGAATATGAAATTTAAGGATGCTACCACTGCTGCTCAAGCAATGACTGAGTTTGCAGAACATGCAAGCCTAGCTGCCAGAGCTGTTGTAGAACTTTCAAGGCAATATTGTGTTGATGATGGTGGTTCATGCCACTTAGGTTTCAAGGATGAAAGGTTGGAACATGGGCAATCATTTCCTGGAGATGGTAATTTTTCTATTGGCAGGCAGAATTGGAACATGAAATTTAAGGATGCTACCTTCTGCTGCTCAAGCAGCGGCTGACTTTGCAGAACATGCAAGCCTAGGTGCCAGAGCTGTTGTAGAACTTTCAAGGAAATATTGTGTTGATGATGGTGGTTCATGCCACTTAGGTTTCAAGGATGAAAGGTTGGAAAATGGGCAATCATTTATTGGAGATGGTAATGGTAATTTTTTTGTTGGGAGGCAGAATTGGAACATGAAATTTAAGGATGCTACCTCTGCTGCTCAAGCAGCGGCTGAGTTTGCAGAACACGCAAGCCTAGCTGCCAGAGCTATTGTAGAACTTTCAAGGCAATATTGTGTTGATGATGGTGGTTCATGCTACTTAGGTTTCAAGGATGAAAGGTTGGAACATGGGCAATCAATTCCTGGAGATGGTAATTGTAATTTTTCTGCTGGCAGGCAGAATTGGAACATGAAATTTAAGGATGCTACCTCTGCTGCTCAAGCAGCGGCTGAGTTTGCAGAACACGCAAGCCTAGCTACCGGAGCTGTTGTAGAACTTTCAAGGCAATATTGTGTTGATGATGGTGGTTCATGCCACTTAGGTTTCAAGGATGAAAGGTTGGAACATAGGCATCATTTCCTGAAGATAGTAATGGTAATTTTTCTGTTGGCAGGCAGAATTGGAACATGAAATTTAAGGATGCTACCTCTGCTGCTCAAGCAGCGGCTGACTTTGTAGAACATGCAAGCCTAGCTGCCAGAGGTGTTGTAGAACTTTCAAGGCAATATTGTGTTGATGATGGTGGTTCAAGCCTCTTAGGTTTCACGGATTAAAGGTTGGAACATGGGCAATCATTTCCTAGAGATGGTAAAGGTAATTTTTCTGTTGGCAGGCAGAATTGGAACATGAAATTAAAGGATGCTACCTCTGCTACTCAAGCAGCGGCTGACTTTGCAGAACATGCAACACTAGCTGCCAGAGCTGTTGTAGAACTTTCAAGGCAATATTATGTTGATGATAGTGGTTTGTGCCACTTAGGTTTCAAGGATGAAAGGTTGGAACATGTGCCATCATTTCCTGGAGATGGTAATGGTAATTTTTCTGTTGGCAAGCAGAATTGGAACATGAAATTTAAGGATGCTACCTCTACTACTCAAGCAGCGGCTGAGTTTGCAGAACATGCAAGCCTAGCTGCCAGAGCTGTTGTAGAACTTTCAAGGCAATATTGTGTTGATGATGGTGGTTCATTCCACTTTGGTTTCTAGGATGAAAGGTTGGAACATAGGCAATCATTTCCTGGAGATGGTAATGGTAATTTTTCTGTTGGCAAGCAGAATTGGAACATGATAATTAAGGATGCTACCACTACTGCTCAAGTAGCGGCTGAGTTTGCAGAACATACAGCTACCAGAGCTGTTGTAGAACTTTCAAGGCCATATTGTGTTGATGATGGTGGTTCGTGCCACTTAGGTTTCAAGGATGAAAGGTTGGAACATGGGAAATCATTTCCTGGAGATGGTAATGGTAATGTTTCTGTTGGTAGGAAGAATTGGAACATGAAATTTAAGGATACTACCTTTGCTACTCAAGAAGTGGCTGAGTTTACACAATATGCAAGCCTAGGTGCCAGAGCTTTTGTAGAACTTTCAAGGCAATATTGTGTTGATGATGGTGGTTCATGCCACTTAGGTTTCAAGGATGAAAGGTTGGAACATGGGCAATCATTTCCTGGAGATAGTAATGGTAATTTTTCTATTGGCAGGCAGAATTGGAACATGAAATTTAAGGATGCTACCTCTGCTGCTCAAGCAGCGGCTGACTTTGCAGAACATGCAAGCCTAACTGCCAGAGGTGTTGTAGAACTTTCAAGGCAATATTGTGTTGATGATGGTTGTTCAAGCCTCTTAGGTTTCAAGGATGAATAGTTGGAACATGGGCAATCATTTCCTAGAGATGGTAATGGTAATTTTTCTTTTGGCAGGCAGAATTGAAACATGAAATTAAAGGATGCTACCTCTGCTCCTCAAGCAGCGGCTGACTTTGCAGAACATGCAACACTAGCTGCCAGAGCTGTTGTAGAACTTTCAAGGCAATATTGTGTTGATGATGGTGGTTCATGTCACTTAGGTTTCAAGGATGAAAGGTTGGAACATGGGCAATCATTTCCTCGAGATGGTTATGGTAATTTTTCTGTTAGCAGGCAGAATTGGAACATGAAATTTAAGGATACTACCTCTGCTACTCAAGAAGCGGCTGAGTTTGCAGAACATGCAAGCCTAGGTGCTAGAGCTTTTGTAGAACTTTCAAGGCAATATTGTGTTGATGATGGTGGTTCATGCCACTTAGGTTTCAAGGATGAAAGGTTGGAACATGGGCAATCATTTCCTGGAGATAGTAATGGTAATTTTTCTGTTGGCAGGCAGAATTGGAACATGAAATTTAAGGATGCTACCTCTACTACTCAAGCAGCGGCTGAGTTTGCAGAACATGCAAGCCTAGCTGCCAGAGCTGTTGTAGAACTTTCAAGGCAATATTGTGTTGATGATGGTGGTTCATTCCACTTTGGTTTCTAGGATGAAAGGTTGGAACATAGGCAATCATTTCCTGGAGATGGTAATGGTAATTTTTCTGTTGGCAAGCAGAATTGGAACATGATAATTAAGGATGCTACCACTACTGCTCAAGTAGCGGCTGAGTTTGCAGAACATACAGCTACCAGAGCTGTTGTAGAACTTTCAAGGCCATATTGTGTTGATGATGGTGGTTCGTGCCACTTAGGTTTCAAGGATGAAAGGTTGGAACATGGGAAATCATTTCCTGGAGATGGTAATGGTAATGTTTCTGTTGGTAGGAAGAATTGGAACATGAAATTTAAGGATACTACCTCTGCTACTCAAGAAGCGGTTGAGTTTGCAGAACATGCAAGCCTAGGTGCCAGAGCTGTTGTAGAACTTTCAAGGCAATATTGTGTTGATGATGGTGGTTCATGCCACTTAGGTTTCAAGGATGAAAGGTTGGAACATAGGCAATCATTTCCTGGAGATAGTAATGGTAATATTTCTGTTGGCAGGCAGAATTGGAACATGAAATTTAAGGATGCTACCTCTGCTGCTTAAGCAGCGGCTGACTTTGCAGAACATGCAAGCCTAGCTGCCAAAGATGTTGTAGAACTTTCAAGGCAATATTGTGTTGATGATGGTGGTTCATGCCACTTAGGTTTCAAGGATGAAAGGTTGGAACATGGGCAATAATTTCCTCGAGATGGTAATGGTAATCTTTCTGTTGGCAAGCAGAATTGGAATATGAAATTTAAGGATGCTACCACTGCTGCTCAAGCAATGACTGAGTTTGCAGAACATGCAAGCCTAGCTGCCAGAGCTGTTGTAGAACTTTCAAGGCAATATTGTGTTGATGATGGTGGTTCATGCCACTTAGGTTTCAAGGATGAAAGGTTGGAACATGGGCAATCATTTCCTGGAGATGGTAATTTTTCTATTGGCAGGCAGAATTTGAACATGAAATTTAAGGATGCTACCTTTGCTGCTCAAGCAGCGGCTGACTTTACAGAACATGCAAGCCTAGGTGCCAGAGCTGTTGTAGAACTTTCAAGGAAATATTGTGTTGATGATGGTGGTTCATGCCACTTAGGTTTCAAGGATGAAAGGTTGGAAAATGGGCAATCATTTATTGGAGATGGTAATGGTAATTTTTTTGTTGGGAGGCAGAATTGGAACATGAAATTTAAGGATGCTACCTCTGCTGCTCAAGCAGCGGCTGAGTTTGCAGAACACGCAAGCCTAGCTGCCAGAGCTATTGTAGAACTTTCAAGGCAATATTGTGTTGATGATGGTGGTTCATGCTACTTAGGTTTCAAGGATGAAAGGTTGGAACATGGGCAATCAATTCCTGGAGATGGTAATTGTAATTTTTCTACTGGCAGGCAGAATTGGAACATGAAATTTAAGGATGCTACCTCTGCTGCTCAAGCAGCGGCTGAGTTTGCAGAACACGCAAGCCTAGCTACCGGAGCTGTTGTAGAACTTTCAAGGCAATATTGTGTTGATGATGGTGGTTCATGCCACTTAGGTTTCAAGGATGAAAGGTTGGAACATAGGCATCATTTCCTGAAGATAGTAATGGTAATTTTTCTGTTGGCAGGCAGAATTGGAACATGAAATTTAAGGATGCTACCTCTGCTGCTCAAGCAGCGGCTGACTTTGTAGAACATGCAAGCCTAGCTGCCAGAGGTGTTGTAGAACTTTCAAGGCAATATTGTGTTGATGATGGTGGTTCAAGCCTCTTAGGTTTCACGGATGAAAGGTTGGAACATGGGCAATCATTTCCTAGAGATGGTAAAGGTAATTTTTCTGTTGGCAGGCAGAATTGGAACATGAAATTAAAGGATGCTACCTCTGCTACTCAAGCAGCGGCTGACTTTGCAGAACATGCAACACTAGCTGCCAGAGCTGTTGTAGAACTTTCAAGGCAATATTATGTTGATGATGGTGGTTTGTGCCACTTAGGTTTCAAGGATGAAAGGTTGGAACATGTGCCATCATTTCCTGGAGATGGTAATGGTAATTTTTCTGTTGGCAAGCAGAATTGGAACATGAAAATTAAGGATGCTACCTCTGCTACTCAAGCAGCGGCTGAGTTTGCAGAACATGCAATCCTAGCTGCCAGAGCTGTTGTAGAACTTTTAAGGCAATATTGTGTTGATGATGGTGGTTCATGCCACTTAGGTTTCAAGGATGAAAGGTTGGAACATGGGCAATCATTTCCTGGAGATGGTAATAGTAATTTTTCTGTTGGCAGGCAGAATTGGAACATGAAATTTAAGGATACTACCTCTGCTACTCAAGAAGCGGCTGAGTTTGACGAATATGCAAGCCTAGGTGCCAGACCTTTTGTAGAACTTTCAAGGCAATATTGTGTTGATGATGGTGGTTCATGCCACTTAGGTTTCAAGGATGAAAGGTTGGAACATGGGCAATCATTTCCCGGAGATAGTAATGGTTATTTTTCTGTTGGCAGGCAGAATTGGAACATGAAATTTAAGGATGCTACCTCTGCTGCTCAAGCAGCGGCTGACTTTGCAGAACATGCAAGCCTAGCTGCCAGAGGTGTTGTAGAACTTTCAAGGCAATATTGTGTAGATGATGGTTGTTCAAGCCTCTTAGGTTTCAAGGATGAAAGGTTGGAACATGGGCAATCATTTCCTAGAGATGGTAATGGTAATTTTTCTGTTGGCAGGCAGAATTGGAACATGAAATTAAAGGATGCTACCTCTGCTACTCAAGCAGCGGCTGACTTTGCAGAACATGCAACACTAGCTGCCAGAGCTGTTGTAGAACTTTCAAGGCAATATTGTGTTGATGATGGTGGTTCATGCCACTTAGGTTTCAAGGATGAAAGGTTGGAACATGGGCAATCATTTCCTGGAGATGGTAATAGTAATTTTTCTGTTGGCAGGCAGAATTGGAACATGAAATTTAAGGATACTACCTCTGCTACTCAAGAAGTGGCTGAGTTTGCAGAACATGCAAGCCTAGGTGCCAGAGCCTTTGTAGAACTTTCAAGGCAATATTGTGTTGATGATGGTGGTTCATGCCACTTAGGTTTGAAGGATGAAAGGTTGGAACAGATGCAATCATTTCCTGGAGATAGTAATGGTAATTTTTCTGTTGACAGGCAGAATTGGAACATGAAATTTAAGGATGCTACCTCTGCTGATCAAACAGCGACTGACTTTGCAGAACATGCAAGCCTAGCTGCCAGAGGTGTTGTAGAACTTTCAAGGCAATATTGTGTTGATGATGGTGGTTCAAGCCTCTTAGGTTTCAAGGATGAAAGGTTGGAACATGGGCAATCATTTCCTAGAGATGGTAATGGTAATTTTTCTGTTGGCATGCAGAATTGGAACATGAAATTAAAGGATGCTACCTCTGCTACTCAAGCAGCGGCTGACTTTGCAGAACATGCAACACTAGCTGCCAGAGCTATTGTAGAACTTTCAAGGCAATATTGTGTTGATGATGGTGGTTCATGCCACTTAGGTTTCAAGGATGAAAGGTTGGAACATGGGCAATCATTTCCTAGAGATGGTAATGGTAATTTTTCTGTTGGCAGGCAGAATTGGAACATGAAATTTAAGGATGCTACCTCTGCTACTCAAGAAGCGACTGAGTTTGCAGAACATGCAAGCCTAGCTGCCAGAGCTGTTGAAGAACTTTCAGGGCAATATTGTGTTGATGATGGTGGTTCATGCCACTTAGGTTTCAAGGATGAAAGGTTGGAACATGGGCAATTATTTCCTCGAGATGGTAATTGTAATTTTTCTGTTGGGCAGGCAGAATTGGAACATTAAATTTAAGGATGCTACCTCTGCTGCTCAAGCAGCGTCTGAGTTTGTAAAATATGCAAGCCTAGCTGCCAGAGCTGTTGTAGAACTTTCAAGGCAATATTGTGTTGATGATGGTGGTTCATGCCACTTTGGTTTCTAGGATAAAAGGTTGGAACATGGGCAATCATTTCCTGGAGATGGTAATGGTAATTTTTCTGTTGGCAAGCAGAATTAGAACATGAAAATTAAGGATGCTACCTCTGCTGCTCAAGCATCGGCTGAGTTTGCAGAACATGCAAGCCTAGCTGCCAGAGCTGTTGTAGAACTTTCAAGGCAATATTGTGTTGATGATGGTGGTTCATGCCACTTAGGTTTCAAGGATGAAAGGTTGGAACATGGGCAATCATTTCCTTGAGATGGTAATGGTAATTTTTCTGTTGGTAAGAAGAATTGGAACATGAAAATTAAGGATGCTACCTCTACTGCTCAAGCATCGGCTGAGTTTGCAGAACATGCAAGCCTAGCTGCCAGAGCTGTTGTAGAACTTCCAAGGCAATATTGTGTTGATGATGGTGGTTTATGTCACTTAGGTTTCAAGGATGAAAGGTTGGAACACGGGCAATCATTTCCTGGAGATGGTAATGGTAATTTTTCTGTTGGCAGGCATAATTGGAAAATGAAATTTAAGGATACTACCTCTGCTACTCAAGAAGCGGCTGAGTTTGCAGAACATGCAATCCTAGGTGCTAGAGCTTTTGTAGAACTTTCAAGGCAATATTGTGTTGATGATGGTGGTTCATGCCACTTAGGTTTCAAGGATGAAAGGTTGGAATATGGGCAATCATTTCCTGGAGATGGTAATGGTAATTTTTCTGTTGGCAGGCAGAATAGGAACATGAAATTTAAGGATACTACCTTTGCTACTCAGGAAGCGGCTGAGTTTACAGAACATGCAAGCCTAGGTGCCAGAGCTTTTGTAGAACTTTCAAGGCAATATTGTGTTGATGATGGTGGTTCATGCCACTTAGGTTTCAAGGATGAAAGGTTGGAACATGGGCAATTATTTCGTCGAGATGGTAATTGTAATTTTTCTGTTGGGCAGGCAGAATTGGAACATGAAATTTAAGGATGCTACCTCTGCTGCTCAAGCAGCGTCTGAGTTTGTAGAATATGCAAGCCTAGCTGCCAGAGCTGTTGTAGAACTTTCAAGGCAATATTGTGTTGATGATGGTGGTTCATGCCACTTTGGTTTCTAGGATGAAAGGTTGGAACATGGGCAATCATTTCCTGGAGATGGTAATGGTAATTTTTCTGTTGGCAAGCAGAATAGGAACATGAAATTTAAGGATACTACCTTTGCTACTCAAGAAGCGGCTGAGTTTACAGAACATGCAAGCCTAGGTGCCAGAGCTTTTGTAGAACTTTCAAGGCAATATTTTGTTGATGATGGTGGTTCATGCCACTTAGGTTTCAAGGATGAAAGGTTGGAACATAGACAATCATTTCCTGGAGATAGTAATGGTAATTTTTCTGTTGGCAGGCAGAATTGGAACATGAAATTTAAGGATGCTACCTCTGCTGCTCAAGCAGCGGCTGACTTTGCAGAACATGCAAGCCTAGCTGCCAGAGGTGTTGTAGAACTTTCAAGGCAATATTGTGTTGATGATGGTTGTTCAAGCCTCTTAGGTTTCAAGGATGAATAGGTTGGAACATGGGCAATCATTTCCTAGAGATGGTAATGGTAATTTTTCTGTTGGCATGCAGAATTGGAACATGAAATTAAAGGATGCTACCTCTGCTACTCAAGCAGCGGCTGACTTTGCAGAACATGCAACACTAGCTGCCAGAGCTGTTGTAGAACTTTCAAGGCAATATTGTGTTGATGATGGTGGTTCATGCCACTTTGGTTTCTAGGATGAAAGGTTGGAACATGGGCAATCATTTCCTGGAGATGGTAATGGTAATTTTTCTGTTGGCAAGCAGAATTGGAACATGAAAATTAAGGATGCTACCTCTACTGCTCAAGCATCGGCTGAGTTTGCAGAACATGCAAGCCTAGCTGCCAGAGCTGTTGTAGAACTTCCAAGGCAATATTGTGTTGATGATGGTGGTTTATGTCACTTAGGTTTCAAGGATGAAAGGTTGGAACACGGGCAATCATTTCCTGGAGATGGTAATGGTAATTTTTCTGTTAGCAGGCAGAATTGGAACATGAAATTTAAGGATACTACCTCTGCTACTCAAGAAGCGGTTGAGTTTGCAGAACATGCAAGCCTAGGTGCTAGAGCTTTTGTAGAACTTTCAAGGCAATATTGTGTTGATGATGGTGGTTCATGCCACTTAGGTTTCAAGGATGAAAGGTTGGAATATGGGCAATCATTTCCTGGAGATAGTAATGGTAATTTTTCTGTTGGCAGGCAGAATTGGAACATGAAATTTAAGGATGCTACCTCTGCTGCTCAAGCAGCGTCTGAGTTTGTAGAATATGCAAGCCTAGCTGCCAGAGCTGTTGTAGAACTTTCAAGGCAATATTGTGTTGATGATGGTGGTTCATGCCACTTTGGTTTCTAGGATGAAAGGTTGGAACATGGGCAATCATTTCCTGGAGATGGTAATGGTAATTTTTCTGTTGGCAAGCAGAATAGGAACATGAAATTTAAGGATACTACCTTTGATACTCAAGAAGCGGTTGAGTTTACAGAACATGCAAGCCTAGGTGCCAGAGCTTATATAGTACTTTCAAGGAAATATTGTGTTGATGATGGTGGTTTATGCCACTTAGGTTTCAAGGATGAAAGGTTGGAACATGGGCAATTATTTCCTCGAGATTGTAATTGTAATTTTTCTGTTGGGCAGGCAGAATTGGAACATGAAATTTAAGGATGCTACCTCTGCTGCTCAAGCAGCGTCTGAGTTTGTAGAATATGCAAGCCTAGCTGCCAGAGCTGTTGTAGAACTTTCAAGGCAATATTGTGTAGATGATGGTGGTTCATGCCACTTTGGTTTCTAGGATGAAAGGTTGGAACATGGGCAATCATTTCCTGGAGATGGTAATGGTAATTTTTCTGTTGGCAAGCAGAATTGGAACATGAAAATTAAGGATGCTACCTCTGCTTCTCAAGCATCGGCTGAGTTTGCAGAACATGCAAGCCTAGCTGCCAGAGCTGTTGTAGAACTTTCAAGGCAATATTGTGTTGATGATGGTGGTTCATGCCACTTAGGTTTCAAGGATGAAAGGTTGGAACATGGGCAATCATTTCCTAGAGATGGTAATGGTAATTTTTCTGTTGGCAGGCAGAATTGGAACATGAAATTTAAGGATACTACATTAGTTACTCAAGAAGCGGCTGAGTTTACAGAACATGCAAGCCTAGGTGCCAGAGCTTTTGTAGAACTTTCAAGGCAATATTGTGTTGATGATGGTGGTTCATGCCACTTAGGTTTCAAGGATGAAAGGTTGGAACATGGGCAATCATTTCCTGGAGATAGTAATGGTAATTTTTCTGTTGGCAGGCAGAATTGGAGCATGAAATTTAAGGATGCTACCTCTACTGCTCAAGCAGCGACTGACTTTGCAGAACATGCAAGCCTAGCTGCCGGAGGTGTTGTAGAACTTTCAAGGCAATATTGTGTTGATGATGGTTGTTCAAGCCTCTTAGGTTTCAAGGATGAATGGTTGGAACATGGGCAATCATTTCCTAGAGATGGTAATGGTAATTTTTCTGTTGGCAGGCAGAATTGGAACATGAAATTAAAGGATGCTACCTCTGCTACTCAAGCAGCGGCTGACTTTGCAGAACATGCAACACTAGCTGCCAGAGCTGTTGTAGAACTTTCAAGGCAATATTGTGTTGATGATGGTGGTTCATGCCACTTTGGTTTCTAGGATGAAAGGTTGGAACATGGGCAATCATTTCCTGGAGATGGTAATGGTAATTTTTCTGTTGGCAAGCAGAATTGGAACATGAAAATTAAGGATGCTACCTCTGCTTCTCAAGCATCGGCTGAGTTTGCAGAACATGCAAGCCAAGCTGCCAGAGCTGTTGTAGAACTTTCAAGGCAATATTGTGTTGATGATGGTGGTTCATGCCACTTAGGTTTCAAGGATGAAAGGTTGGAACATGGGCAATCATTTCCTAGAGATGGTAATGGTAATTTTTCTGTTGGCAGGCAGAGTAGGAACATGAAATTTAAGGATACTACCTTTGCTACTCAAGAAGCGGCTGAGTTACTCAAGAAGCGGCTGAGTTTACAGAACATGCAAGCCTAGGTGCCAGAGCTTTTGTAGAACTTTCAAGGCAATATTGTGTTGATGATGGTGGTTCATGCCACTTAGGTTTCAAGGATGAAAGGTTGGAACATGGGCAATCATTTCCTGGAGATAGTAATGGTAATTTTTCTGTTGGCAGGCAGAATTGGAACATGAAATTTAAGGATGCTACCTCTACTGCTCAAGCAGCGGCTGACTTTGCAGAACATGCAAGCCTAGCTGCCAGAGGTGTTGTAGAACTTTCTATGCAATATTGTGTTGATGATGGTTGTTCAAGCCTCTTAGGTTTCAAGGATGAATGGTTGGAACATGGGCAATCATTTCCTAGAGATGGTAATGGTAATTTTTTTGTTGGCAGGCAGAATTGGAACATGAAATTAAAGGATGCTACCTCTGCTACTCAAGCGGCGGCTGACTTTGCAGAACATGCAACACTAGCTGCCAGAGCTGTTGTAGAACTTTCAAGGCAATATTGTATTGATGATGGTGGTTCATGCCACTTTGGTTTCTAGGATGAAAGGTTGGAACATGGGCAATCATTTCCTGGAGATGGTAATGGTAATTTTTCTGTTGGCAAGCAGAATTGGAACATGAAAATTAAGGATGCTACCTCGACTGCTCAAGCATCGGCTGAGTTTGCAGAATATGCAAGACTAGCTGCCAGAGCTGTTTTAGAACATTCAAGGCAATATTGTGTTGATGATGGTGGTTCATGTTACTTAGGTTTCAAGGATGAAAGGTTGGAACACGGGCAATCATTTCCTGGAGATCGTAATGGTAATTTTTCTGTTAGCAGGCAGAATTGGAACATGAAATTTAAGGATACTACCTCTGCTACTCAAGAAGTGGCTGAGTTTGCAGAACATGCAAGCCTAGGTGCTAGAGCTTTTGTAGAACTTTCAAGGCAATATTGTGTTGATGATGGTGGTTCATGCCACTTAGGTTTCAAGGATGAAAGGTTGGAACATGGGCAATCATTTCCTGGAGATAGTAATGGTAATTTTTCTGTTGGCAGGCAGAATTGGAACATGAAATTTAAGGATGCTACCTCTGCTGCTCAAGCAGCGGCTGACTTTGCAGAACATGCAAGCCTAGCTGCCAGAGGTGTTGTAGAACTTTCAAGGCAATATTGTGTTGATGATGGTGGTTCAAGCCTCTTAGGTTTCAAGGATGAAAGGTTGGAACATGGGCAATCATTTCCTAGAGATGGTAAAGGTAATTTTTCTGTTGGCAGGCAGAATTGGAACATGAAATTAAAGGATGCTACCTCTGCTACTCAAGCAGCGGCTGACTTTGCAGAACATGCAACACTAGCTGCCAGAGCTGTTGTAGAACTTTCAAGGCAATATTATGTTGATGATGGTGGTTCGTGCCACTTAGGTTTCAAGGATGAAAGGTTGGAACATGTGCAATCATTTCCTGGAGATGGTAATGGTAATTTTTCTGTTGGCAAGCAGAATTGGAACATGAAAATTAAGGATGCTACCTCTGCTGCTCAAGCATCGGCTGAGTTTGCAGAACATGCAAGCCTAGCTGCCAGAGCTGTTGTAGAACTTTAAAGGCAATATTGTGTTGATGATGGTGGTTCATGCCACTTAGGTTTCAAGGATGAAAGGTTGGAACATGGGCAATCATTTCCTGGAGATGGTAATGGTAATTTTTCTGTTGGCAGGCAGAATTGGAACATGAAATTTAAGGATGCTACCTCTGCTGCTCAAGCAGCGGCTGAGTTTGCAGAACATGCAAGCCTAGCTGCCAGAGCTGTTGTAGAACTTTCAAGGCAATATTGTGTTGATGATGGTGGTTCATGCCACTTAGGTTTCAAGGATGAAAGGTTGGAACATGGGCAATCATTTCCTGGAGATGGTAATGGTAATTTTTCTGTTGGCAGGCAGAATTGGAACATGAAATTTAAGGATGCTACTTGTGCTACTCAAGCAGCGTCTGAGTTTGTAGAATATGCAAGCCTAGCTGCAAGAGCTGTTGTAGAACTTTCAAGGCAATATTGTGTTGATGAAGGTGGTTCATGCCACTTTGGTTTCTAGGATGAAAGGTTGGAACATGGGCAATCATTTCCTGGAGATGGTAATGGTAATTTTTCTGTTGGCAAGGTAGAATTGGAACATGAAATTTAAGGATGCTACCTCTGCTACTCAAGCAGCGGCTGAGTTTGCAAAACATGCAAGCCTAGCTGCCAGAGCTGTTGTAGAACTTTCAAGGCAATATTGTGTTGATGATGGTGGTTCATGCCACTTAGGTTTCAAGGATGAAAGGTTGGAACATGGGCAATCATTTCCTAGAGATGGTAATGGTAATTTTTCTGTTGGCAGGCAGAATAGGAACATGAAATTTAAGGATACTACCTTTGCTACTCAAGAAGCGGCTGAGTTTACACAACATGCAAGCCTAGGTGCCAGAGCTTTTGTAGAACTTTCAAGGCAATATTGTGTTGATGATGGTGGTTCATGCCACTTAGGTTTCAAGGATGAAAGGTTGGAACATGGGCAATCATTTCCTGGAGATAGTAATGGTAATTTTTCTGTTGGCAGGCAGAATTGGAACATGAAATTTAAGGATGCTACCTCTGCTGCTCAAGCAGCGGCTGACTTTGCAGAACATGCAAGCCTAGCTGCCAGAGGTGTTGTAGAACTTTCAAGGCAATATTGTGTTGATGATGGTTGTTCAAGCCTCTTAGGTTTCAAGGATGAATGGTTGGAACATGGGCAATCATTTCCTAGAGATGGTAATGGTATTTTTTCTGTTGGCAGGCAGAATTGGAACATGAAATTTAAGGATGCTACCTCTGCTGCTCAAGCAGCGGCTGACTTTGCAGAACATGCAACACTAGCTGCCAGAGCTGTTGTAGAACTTTCAAGGCAATATTGTGTTGATGATGGTGGTTCATGCCACTTTGGTTTCTAGGATGAAAGGTTGGAACATGGGCAATCATTTCCTGGAGATGGTAATGGTAATTTTTCTGTTGGCAAGCAGAATTGGAACATGAAAATTAAGGATGCTACCTCTGCTGCTCAAGCATCGGCTGAGTTTGCAGAACATGCAAGCCTAGCTGCCAGAGCTGTTGTAGAACTTTCAAGGCAATATTGTGTTGATGATTGTGGTTCATGCCACTTAGGTTTCAAGGATGAAAGGTTGGAACATGGGCAATCTTTTCCTGGAGATGGTAATGGTAATTTTTCTGTTAGCAGGCAGAATTGGAACATGAAATTTAAGGATACTACCTCTGCTACTCAAGAAGCGGCTGAGTTTGCAGAACATGCAAGCCTAGGTGCTAGAGCTTTTGTAGAACTTTCAAGGCAATATTGTGTTGATGATGGTGGTTCATGCCACTTAGGTTTCAAGGATGAAAGGTTGGAACATGGGCAATAATTTCCTGGAGATAGTAATGGTAATTTTTCTGTTGGCAGGCAGAATTGGAGCATGAAATTAAAGGATGCTACCTCTGCTACTCAAGCAGCGGCTGAGTTTGTAGAACATGCAAGCCTAGCTGCCAGAGCTGTTGTAGAACTTTCAAGGCAATATTGTGTTGATGATGGTGGTTCATTCCACTTTGGTTTCTAGGATGAAAGGTTGGAACATAGGCAATCATTTCCTGGAGATGGTAATGGTAATTTTTCTGTTGGCAAGCAGAATTGGAACATGAAAATTAAGGATGCTACCACTACTGCTCAAGCAGCGGCTGAGTTTGCAGAACATACAGCTACCAGAGCTGTTGTAGAACTTTCAAGGCCATATTGTGTTGATGATGGTGGTTCGTGCCACATAGGTTTCAAGGATGAAAGGTTGGAACATGGGAAATCATTTCCTGGAGATGGTAATGGTAATGTTTCTGTTGGTAGGAAGAATTGGAACATGAAATTTAAGGATACTACCTCTGCTACTCAAGAAGCGGCTGAGTTTGCAGAACATGCAAGCCTAGGTGACAGAGCTGTTGTAGAACTTTCAAGGCAATATTGTGTTGATGATGGTGGTTCATGCCACTTAGGTTTCAAGGATGAAAGGTTGGAACATAGGCAATCATTTCCTGGAGATAGTAATGGTAATTTTTCTGTTGGCAGGCAGAATTGGAACATGAAATTTAAGGATGCTACCTCTGCTGCTTAAGCAGCGGCTGACTTTGCAGAACATGCAAGCCTAGCTGCCAAAGCTGTTGTAGAACTTTCAAGGCAATATTGTGTTGATGATGTTGGTTCATGCCACTTAGGTTTCAAGGATGAAAGGTTGGAACATGGGCAATAATTTCCTCGAGATGGTAAAGGTAATCTTTCTGTTGGCAAGCAGAATTGGAATATGAAATTTAAGGATTCTACCACTGCTGCTCAAGCAGCAGCTGAGTTTGCAGAACATGCAAGCCTGGCTACCAGAGCTGTTGTAGAACTTTCAAGGCAATATTGTGTTGATGATGGTGGTTCGTGCCACTTAGGTTTCAAGGATGAAAGGTTGGAATATGGGCAATCATTTCCTAGAGATGGTAATTTTTCTATTGGCAGGCAGAATTGGAACAAGAAATTTAAGGATACTACCTCTGCTGCTCAAGCAGCGGCTGACTTTGCAGAACATGCAAGCCTAGGTGCCAGAGCTGTTGTAGAACTTTCAAGGAAATATTGTGTTGATGATGGTGGTTCATGCCACTTAGGTTTCAAGGATGAAAGGTTGGAACATGGGCAATCATTTATTGGAGATGGTAATGGTAATTTTTTTGTTGGGAGGCAGAATTGGAACATGAAATTTAAGGATGCTACCTCTGCTGCTCAAGCAGCGGCTGAGTTTGCAGAACATGCAAGCCTAGCTGCCAGAGCTGTTGTAGAACTTTCAAGGCAATATTGTGTTGATGATGGTGGTTCATGCTACTTAGGTTTCAAGGATGAAAGGTTGGAACATGGGCAATCATTTCCTCGAGATGGTAATTGTAATTTTTCTACTGGCAGGCAGAATTGGAACATGAAATTTAAGGATGCTACCTCTGCTGCTCAAGCAGCGGCTGAGTTTGCAGAACACGCAAGCCTAGCTACCGGAGCTGTTGTAGAACTTTCAAGGCAATATTGTGTTGATGATGGTGGTTCATGCCACTTAGGTTTCAAGGATGAAAGGTTGGAACATAGGCATCATTTCCTGAAGATAGTAATGGTAATTTTTCTGTTGGCAGGCAGAATTGGAACATGAAATTTAAGGATGCTACCTCTGCTGCTCAAGCAGCGGCTGACTTTGTAGAACATGCAAGCCTAGCTGCCAAAGGTATTGTAGAAATTTCAAGGCAATATTGTGTTGATGATGGTGGTTCAAGCCTCTTAGGTTTCAAGGATGAAAGGTTGGAACATGGGCAATCATTTCCTGGAGATGGTAATGGTAATTTTTCTGTTGGCAAGCAGAATTGGAACATGAAAATTAAGGATGCTACCTCTGCTGCTCAAGCATCGGCTGAGTTTGCAGAACATGCAAGCCTAGCTGCCAGAGCTGTTGTAGAACTTTCAAGGCAATATTGTGTTGATGATTGTGGTTCATGCCACTTAGGTTTCAAGGATGAAAGGTTGGAACATGGGCAATCATTTCCTGGAGATGGTAATAGTAATTTTTCTATTGGCAGGCAGAATTGGAACATGAAATTTAAGGATACTACCTCTGCTACTCAAGAAGCGGCTGAGTTTGCAGAACATGCAAGCCCAGGTGCCAGAGCTTTTGTAGAACTTTCAAGGCAATATTGTGCTGATGGTGGTGGTTCATGCCACTTAGGTTTCAAGGATGAAAGGTTGGAACATGGGCAATCATTTCCTGGAGATAGTAATGGTAATTTTTCTGTTGGCAGGCAGAATTGGAACATGAAATTTAAGGATGCTACCTCTGCTGCTCAAGCAGCGGCTGACTTTGCAGAACATGCAAGCCTAGCTGCCAGAGGTGTTGTAGAACTTTCAAGGCAATATTGTGTTGATGATGGTTGTTCAAGCCTCTTAGGTTTCAAGGATGAAAGGTTGGAACATGGGCAATCATTTCCTAGAGATGGTAATGGTAATTTTTCTGTTGGCAGGCAGAATTGGAACATGAAATTAAAGGATGCTACCTCTGCTACTCAAGCAGCGGCTGACTTTGCAGAACATGCAACACTAGCTGCCAGAGCTGTTGTAGAACTTTCAAGGCAATATTGTGTTGATGATGGTGGTTCATGTCACTTAGGTTTCAAGGATGAAAGGTTGGAACATGGGCAATCATTTCCTGGAGATGGTAATAGTAATTTTTCTGTTGGCAGGCAGAATTGGAACATGAAATTTAAGGATACTACCTCTGCTACTCAAGAAGCGGCTGAGTTTGCAGAACATGCAAACCTAGGTGCCAAAGCTTTTGTAGAACTTTCAAGGCAATATTGTGTTGATGATGGTGGTTCATGCCACCTAGGTTTCAAGGATGAAAGGTTGGAACAGATGCAATCATTTCCTGGAGATAGTAATGGTAATTTTTCTGTTGGCAGGCAGAATTGGAACATGAAATTTAAGGATGCTACCTCTGGTGATCAAACAGCGACTGATTTTGCAGAACATGCAAGCCTAGCTGCCAGAGGTGTTGTAGAACTTTCAAGGCAATATTGTGTTGATGATGGTGGTTCAAGCCTCATAGGTTTCAAGGATGAAAGGTTGGAACATGGGCAATCATTTCCTAGAGATGGTAATGGTAATTTTTCTGTTGGCATGCAGAATTGGAACATGAAATTAAAGGATGCTACCTCTGCTAGTCAAGCAGCGGCTGACTTTGCAGAACATGCAACACTAGCTGCCAGAGCTATTGTAGAACTTTCAAGGCAATATTGTGTTGATGATGGTGGTTCATGCCACTTAGGTTTCAAGGATGAAAGGTTGGAACATGGGCAATCATTTACTAGAGATGGTAATGGTAATTTTTTTGTTGGCAGGCAGAATTGGAACATGAAATTTAAGGATGCTACCTCTGCTACTCAAGAAGCGACTAAGTTTGCAGAACATACAAGCCTAGCTGCCAGAGCTTTTGAAGAACTTTCAAGGCAATATTGTGTTGATGATGGTGGTTCATGCCACTTAGGTTTCAAGGATGAAAGGTTGGAACATGGGCAATTATTTCCTCGAGATGGTAATTGTAATTTTTCTGTTGGGCAAGCAGAATTGGAACATGAAATTTAAGGATGCTACCTCTGCTGCTCAAGCAGCGTCTGAGTTTGTAGAATATGCAAGCCTAGCTGCCAAAGCTGTTGTAGAACTTTCAAGGCAATATTGTGTTGATGATGGTGGTTCATGCCACTTTGGTTTCTAGGATGAAAGGTTGGAACATGGGCAATCATTTCCTGGAGATGGTAATGGTAATTTTTTTGTTGGCAAGCAGAATTGGAACATGAAAATTAAGGATGCTACCTCTGCTGCTCAAGCATCGGCTGAGTTTGCAGAACATGCAAGCCTAGCTGCCAGAGCTATTGTAGAACTTTCAAGGCAATATTGTGTTGATGATGGTGGTTCATGCCACTTAGGTTTCAAGGATGAAAGGTTGGAACATGGGCAATAATTTCCTAGAGATGGTAATGGTAATTTTTCTATTGGCAGGCAGAATAGGAACATGAAATTTAAGGATACTACCTTTACTACTCAAGAAGCGGCTGAGTTTACAGAACATGCAAGCCTAGGTACCAGAGCTTTTGTAGAACTTTCAAGGCAATATTGTGTTGATGATGGTGGTTCATGTCACTTAGGTTTCAAGGATGAAAGGTTGGAACATGGGCAATCATTTCCTGGAGATGGTAATAGTAATTTTTCTGTTGGCAGGCAGAATTGGAACATGAAATTTAAGGATACTACCTCTGCTACTCAAGAAGCGGCTGAGTTTGCAGAACATGCAAACCTAGGTGCCAAAGCTTTTGTAGAACTTTCAAGGCAATATTGTGTTGATGATGGTGGTTCATGCCACCTAGGTTTCAAGGATGAAAGGTTGGAACAGATGCAATCATTTCCTGGAGATAGTAATGGTAATTTTTCTGTTGGCAGGCAGAATTGGAACATGAAATTTAAGGATGCTACCTCTGGTGATCAAACAGCGACTGATTTTGCAGAACATGCAAGCCTAGCTGCCAGAGGTGTTGTAGAACTTTCAAGGCAATATTGTGTTGATGATGGTGGTTCAAGCCTCATAGGTTTCAAGGATGAAAGGTTGGAACATGGGCAATCATTTCCTAGAGATGGTAATGGTAATTTTTCTGTTGGCATGCAGAATTGGAACATGAAATTAAAGGATGCTACCTCTGCTAGTCAAGCAGCGGCTGACTTTGTAGAACATGCAACACTAGCTGCCAGAGCTATTGTAGAACTTTCAAGGCAATATTGTGTTGATGATGGTGGTTCATGCCACTTAGGTTTCAAGGATGAAAGGTTGGAACATGGGCAATCATTTACTAGAGATGGTAATGGTAATTTTTTTGTTGGCAGGCAGAATTGGAACATGAAATTTAAGGATGCTACCTCTGCTACTCAAGAAGCGACTAAGTTTGCAGAACATACAAGCCTAGCTGCCAGAGCTTTTGAAGAACTTTCAAGGCAATATTGTGTTGATGATGGTGGTTCATGCCACTTAGGTTTCAAGGATGAAAGGTTGGAACATGGGCAATTATTTCCTCGAGATGGTAATTGTAATTTTTCTGTTGGGCAGGCAGAATTGGAACATGAAATTTAAGGATGCTACCTCTGCTGCTCAAGCAGCGTCTGAGTTTGTAGAATATGCAAGCCTAGCTGCCAGAGCTGTTGTAGAACTTTCAAGGCAATATTGTGTTGATGATGGTGGTTCATGCCACTTTGGTTTCTAGGATGAAAGGTTGGAACATGGGCAATCATTTCCTGGAGATGGTAATGGTAATTTTTTTGTTGGCAAGCAGAATTGGAACATGAAAATTAAGGATGCTACCTCTGCTGCTCAAGCATCGGCTGAGTTTGCAGAACATGCAAGCCTAGCTGCCAGAGCTGTTGTAGAACTTTCAAGGCAATATTGTGTTGATGATGGTGGTTCATGCCACTTAGGTTTCAAGGATGAAAGGTTGGAACATGGGCAATCATTTCCTAGAGATGGTAATGGTAATTTTTCTGTTGGCAGGCAGAATAGGAACATGAAATTTAAGGATACTACCTTTACTACTCAAGAAGCGGCTGAGTTTACAGAACATGCAAGCCTAGGTACCAGAGCTTTTGTAGAACTTTCAAGGCAATATTGTGTTGATGATGGTGGTTCATGCCACTTAGGTTTCAAGGATGAAAGGTTGGAACATGGGCAATAATTTCCTGGAGATAGTAATGGTAATTTTTTTATTGGCAGGCAGAATTGGAACATGAAATTTAAGGATGCTACCTCTGCTGCTCAAGCAGCGACTGACTTTGCAGAACATGCAAGCCTAGCTGCCGGAGGTGTTGTAGAACTTTCAAGGCAATATTGTGTTGATGATGGTTGTTCAAGCCTCTTAGGTTTCAAGGATGAATGGTTGGAACATGGGCAATCATTTCCTAGAGATGGTAATGGTAATTTTTCTGTTGGCAGGCAGAATTGGAACATGAAATTAAAGGATGCTACCTCTGCTACTCAAGCAGCGGCTGACTTTGCAGAAAATGCAACACTAGCTGCCAGAGCTGTTGTAGAACTTTCAAGGCAATATTGTGTTGATGGTGGTGGTTCATGCCACTTTGGTTTCTAGGATGAAAGGTTGGAACATGGGCAATCATTTCCTGGAGATGGTAATGGTAATTTTTCTGTTGGCAAGCAGAATTGGAACATGAAAATTAAGGATGCTACCTCTACTACTCAAGCATCGGCTGAGTTTGCAGAACATGCAAGCCTAGCTGCCAGTGCTGTTGTAGAACTTTCAAGGCAATATTGTGTTGATGATGGTGGTTCATGTCACTTAGGTTTCAAGGATGAAAGGTTGGAACACGGGCAATCATTTCCTGGAGATGGTAATGGTAATATTTCTGTTAGCAGGCAGAATTGGAACATGAAATTTAAGGATACTACCTCTGCTACTCAAGAAGCGGCTGAGTTTGCAGAACATGCAAGCCTAGGTGCTAGAGCTTTTGTAGAACTTTCAAGGCAATATTGTGTTGATGATGGTGGTTCATGCCACTTAGGTTTCAAGGATGAAAGGTTGGAACATGGGCAATCATTTCCTGGAGATAGTAATGGTAATTTTTCTGTTGGCAGGCAGAATTGGAACATGAAATTTAAGGATGCTACCTCTGCTGCTCAAGCAGCGGCTGACTTTGCAGAACATGCAAGCCTAGCTGCCAGAGGTGTTGTAGAACTTTCAAGGCAATATTGTGTTGAAGATGGTTGTTCAAGCCTCTTAGGTTTCAAGGATGAAAGGTTGGAACATGGGCAATCATTTCCTAGAGATGGTAATGGTAATTTTTCTGTTGGCAGGCAGAATTGGAACATGAAATTAAAGGATGCTACCTCTGCTACTCAAGCAGTGGCTGACTTTGCAGAACATGCAACACTAGCTGCCAGAGCTGTTGTAGAACTTTCAAGGCAATATTGTGTTGATGATGGTGGTTCATGCCACTTAGTTTTCAAGGATGAAAGGTTGGAACATGGGCAATCATTTCTTGGAGATGGTAATGGTAATTTTTCTGTTGGCAGGCAAAATTGGAACATGAAATTTAAGGATGCTACCTCTGCTACTCAAGAAGCGGCTGAGTTTGCAGAACAGGCAAGCCTAGCTGCCAGAGCTGTTGTAGAACCCTCAAGGAAATATTGTGTTGATGATGGTGGTTCCCACTTAGGTTTCAAGGATGAAAGGTTGGAATATGGGCAATCATTTCTTGGAGATGGTAATTTTTCTATTGGCAGGCAGAATTGGAACATGAAATTTAAGGATGCTACCTCTGCTGCTTAAGCAACGGCTGACTTTGCAGAACATGCAAGCCTAGCTGCCAGAGCTGTTGTAGAACCCTCAAGGCAATATTGTGTTGATTATGGTGGTTCGTGCCACTTAGGTTTCAAGGATGAAAGGTTGGAATATGGGCAATCATTTCTTGGAGATGGTAATTTTTCTATTGGCAGGCAGAATTGGAATATGAAATTTAAGGATGCTACCTCTGCTGCTTAAGCAGCGGCTGACTTTGCAGAACATGCAAGCCTAGGTGCCAGAGCTGTTGTAGAACTTTCAAGGCAATATTGTGTTGATGATGGTGGTTCATGCCACTTTGGTTTCTAGGATGAAAGGTTGGAACATGGGCAATCATTTCCTGGAGATGGTAATGGTAATTTTTCTGTTGGCAAGCAGAATTGGAACATGAAAATTAAGGATGCTACCTCGACTGCTCAAGCATCGGCTGAGTTTGCAGAATATGCAAGCCTAGCTGCCAGAGCTGTTGTAGAACTTTCAAGGCAATATTGTGTTGATGATGGTGGTTTATGCCACTTAGGTTTCAAGAATGAATGTTTGGAACATGGGCAATCATTTCCTGGAGATGGTAATGGTAATTTTTCTGTTAGCAGGCAGAATTGGAACATGAAATTTAAGGATACTACCTCTGCTACTCAAGAAGCGGCTGAGTTTGCAGAACATGCAAGCCTAGGTGCTAGAGCTTTTGTAGAACTTTCAAGGCAATATTGTGTTGATGATGGTGGTTCATGCCACTTAGGTTTCAAGGATGAAAGGTTGGAACATGGGCAATCATTTCCTGGAGATAGTAATGGTAATTTTTCTGTTGGCAGGCAGAATTGGAACATGAAATTTAAGGATGCTACCTCTGCTGCTCAAGCAGCGGCTGACTTTGCAGAACATGCAAGCCTAGCTGCCAGAGGTGTTGTAGAACTTTCAAGGCAATATTGTGTTGAAGATGGTTGTTCAAGCCTCTTAGGTTTCATGGATGAAAGGTTGGAACATGGGCAATCATTTCCTGGAGATGGTAATGGTAATTTTTCTGTTGGCAGGCAGAATTGGAACATGAAATTTAAGGATGCTACCTCTGCTACTCAAGAAGCGGCTGAGTTTGCAGAACATGCAACACTAGCTGCCAGAGCTGTTGTAGAACCCTCAAGGCAATATTGTGTTGATGATGGTGGTTCGTGCCACTTAGGTTTCAAGGATGAAAGGTTGGAATATAGGCAATCATTTCTTGGAGATGGTAATTTTTCTATTGGCAGGCAGAATTGGAACATGAAATTTAAGGATGCTACCTCTGCTGCTTAAGCAGCGGCTGACTTTGCAGAACATGCAAGCCTAGGTGCCAGAGTTGTTGTAGAACTTTCAAGGTAATATTGTGTTGTTGATGGTGGTTCATGCCACTTAGGTTTCAAGGATGAAAGTTTGGAACATGGGCAATAATTTCCTGGAGATGGTAATGGTAATTGTTTTGTTGGCAGGCAGAATTGGAACATGAAATTTAAGGATGCTACCTCTGCTGCTCAAGAAGCGGCTGACTTTGCAGAACATGCAAGCCTAGCTGCCAGAGCTGTTGTAGAACTTTCAAGGCAATATTGTGTTGATGATGGTGGTTCATGCCACTTAGGTTTCAAGGATGAAAGGTTGGAACATGGGCAATCAATTCCTGGAGATGGAAATGGTAATTTTACTGTTGGCAGGCAGAATTGGAACATGAAATTTAAGGATGGTACCTATTTTGCTCAGGCAGCGGCTGACTTTGTAGAACATGCAAGCCTAGCTGCCAGAGGTGTTGTAGAACTTTCAAGGCAATATTGTGTTGAAGATGGTTGTTCAAGCCTCTTAGGTTTCAAGGATGAAAGGTTGGAACTTGGGCAATCATTTCCTAGAGATGGTAATGGTAATTTTTATGTTGGCAGGCAGAATTGGAACATGAAATTAAAGGATGCTACCTCTGCTACTCAAGCAGTGGCTGACTTTGCAGAACATGCAACACTAGCTGCCAGAGCTATTGTAGAACTTTCAAGGCAATATTGTGTTGATGATGGTGGTTCATGCCACTTAGTTTTCAAGGATGAAAGGTTGGAACATGGGCAATCATTTCTTGGAGATGGTAATGGTAATTTTTCTGTTGGCAGGCAGAATTGGAACATGAAATTTAAGGATGCTACCTCTGCTACTCAAGAAGCGGCTGAGTTTGCAGAACAGGCAAGCCTAGCTGCCAGAGCTATTGTAGAACCCTCAAGGAAATATTGTGTTGATTATGGTGGTTCGTGCCACTTAGGTTTCAAGGATGAAAGGTTGGAATATGGGCAATCATTTCTTGGAGATGGTAATATTTCTATTGGCAGGCAGAATTGGAACATGAAATTTAAGGATGCTACCTCTGCTGCTTAAGCAGCGGCTGACTTTGCAGAACATGCAAGCCTAGCTGCCAGAGCTGTTGTAGAACCCTCAAGGCAATATTGTGTTGATGATGGTGGTTCGTGCCACTTAGGTTTCAAGGATGAAAGGTTGGAATATGGGCAATCATTTCTTGGAGATGGTAATTTTTCTATTGGCAGGCAGAATTGGAATATGAAATTTAAGGATGCTACCTCTGCTGCTTAAGCAGCGGCTGACTTTGCAGAACATGCAAGCCTAGGTGCCAGAGTTGTTGTAGAACTTTCCAGGCAATATTGTGTTGTTGATGGTGGTTCATGCCACTTAGGTTTCAAGGATGAAAGTTTGGAACATGGGCAATAATTTCCTGGAGATGGTAATGGTAATTGTTTTGTTGGCAGGCAGAATTGGAACATGAAATTTAAGGATGCTACCTCTACTGCTCAAGCAGCGGCTGACTTTGCAGAACATGCAAGCCTAGCTGCCAGAGCTGTTGTAGAACTTTCAAGGCAATATTGTGTTGATGATGGTGGTTCATGCCACTTAGGTTTCAAGGATGAAAGGTTGGAACATGGGCAATCAATTCCTGGAGATGGAAATGGTAATTTTACTGTTGGCAGGCAGAATTGGAACATGAAATTTAAGGATGGTACCTATTTTGCTCAGGTAGCGGCTGAGTTTGCAGAACAGGCAAGCCTAGCTGCCAGAGCTATTGTAGAACCCTCAAGGAAATATTGTGTTGATGATGGTGGTTCGTGCCACTTAGGTTTCAAGGATGAAAGGTTGGAATATGGGCAATCATTTCTTGGAGATGGTAATATTTCTATTGGCAGGCAGAATTGGAACATGAAATTTAAGGATGCTACCTCTGCTGCTTAAGCAGCGGCTGACTTTGCAGAACATGCAAGCCTAGCTGCCAGAGCTGTTGTAGAACCCTCAAGGCAATATTGTGTTGATGATGGTGGTTCGTGCCACTTAGGTTTCAAGGATGAAAGGTTGGAATATGGGCAATCATTTCTTGGAGATGGTAATTTTTCTATTGGCAGGCAGAATTGGAATATGAAATTTAAGGATGCTACCTCTACTGCTTAAGCAGCGGCTGACTTTGCAGAACATGCAAGCCTAGGTGCCAGAGTTGTTGTAGAACTTTCAAGGCAATATTGTGTTGTTGATGGTGGTTCATGCCACTTAGGTTTCAAGGATGAAAGTTTGGAACATGGGCAATAATTTCCTGGAGATGGTAATGGTAATTGTTTTGTTGGCAGGCAGAATTGGAACATGAAATTTAAGGATGCTACCTCTGCTGCTCAAGCAGCGGCTGACTTTGCAGAACATGCAAGCCTAGCTGCCAGAGCTATTGTAGAACTTTCAAGGCAATATTGTGTTGATGAGGGTGGTTCTTGCCACTTAGGTTTCAAGGATGAAAGGTTGGAACATGGGCAATCAATTCCTGGATATGGTAATGGTAATTTTTATGTTGGCAGGTAGAATTGGAACATGAAATTTAAGGATGCTACCTCTGCTACTCAAGAAGCTGTTGAGTTTGCAGAACATGCAAGCCTAGCTGCCAGAGCTGTTGTAGAACTTTCAAGGCAATATTGTGTTGATGAGGGTGGTTCTTGCCACTTAGGTTTCAAGGATGAAAGGTTGGAACATGGGCAATCAATTCCTGGATATGGTAATGGTAATTTTTATGTTGGCAGGCAGAATTGGAACATGAAATTTAAGGATGCTACCTCTGCTGCTCAAGCAGCGGCTGACTTTGCAGAACATGCAAGCCTAGCTGCCAGAGCTATTGTAGAACTTTCAAGGCAATATTGTGTTGATGAGGGTGGTTCTTGCCACTTAGGTTTCAAGGATGAAAGGTTGGAACATGGGCAATCAATTCCTGGATATGGTAATGGTAATTTTTATGTTGGCAGGTAGAATTGGAACATGAAATTTAAGGATGCTACCTCTGCTACTCAAGAAGCTGTTGAGTTTGCAGAACATGCAAGCCTAGCTGCCAGAGCTGTTGTAGAACTTTCAAGGCAATATTGTGTTGATGATGGTGGTTCGTGCCACTTAGGTTTCAAGGATGAAAGTTTGGAATATGGGCAATCATTTCCTGGAGATAATGATTTTTCTATTGGCAGGCAGAATTGGAACATGAAAATTAAGGATGCTGCCTCTGCTACTCAAGCATCGGCTGAGTTTGCAGAACATGCAAGCCTAGCTGCCAGAGTTGTTGTAGAACTTTCAAGGCAATATTGTGTTGATGATGGTGGTTTATGCCACTTAGGTTTCAAGGATGAAAGGTTGGAACATGGGCAATCATTTCCTCGAGATGGTAATTTTTCTATTGGCAGGAAGAATTGGAACATGAAATTTAAGGATGCTACCTCTGCTGCTCAAGAAGCGGCTGACTTTGCAGAACATGCAAGCCTAGCTGCCAGAGCTGTTGTAGAACTTTCAAGGCAATATTGTGTTGATGATGGTGGTTCAAGCCTCTTAGGTTTTAAGGATGAAAGGTTGGAACATGGGCAATCATTTCCTAGAGATGGTAATGGTAATTTTTCTGTTGGGAGGCAGAATTGGAACATGAAATTAAAGGATGCTACCTTTGCTACTCAAGCAGCGGCTGACTTTGCAGAACATGCAACACTAGCTGCCAGAGCGGTTGTAGAACTTTCAAGGCAATATTGTGTTGATGGTGGTGGTTCATGCCACATAGTTTTCAAGGATGAAAGGTTGGAACATGGGCAATCATTTCCTGGAGATGGTAATGGTAATTTTTCTGTTGGCAGGCAGAATTGGAACATGAAATTTAAGGATGCTACCTCTGCTACTCAAGCAGCGGCTGAGTTTGGTTGAACATGCAACACTAGCTGCCAGAGCTGTTGTAGAACCCTCAAGGCAATATTGTGTTGATGATGGTGGTTCGTGCCACTTAGGTTTCAAGGATGAAAGGTTGGAATATAGGCAATCATTTCTTGGAGATGGTAATTTTTCTATTGGCAGGCAGAATTGGAACATGAAATTTAAGGATGCTACCTCTGCTGCTTAAGCAGCGGCTGACTTTGCAGAACATGCAAGCCTAGGTGCCAGAGTTGTTGTAGAACTTTCAAGGTAATATTGTGTTGTTGATGGTGGTTCATGCCACTTAGGTTTCAAGGATGAAAGGTTGGAACATGGGCAATAATTTCCTGGAGATGGTAATGGTAATTGTTTTGTTAGCAGGCAGAATTGGAACATGAAATTTAAGGATGCTACCTCTACTGCTCAAGCAGCGGCTGACTTTGCAGAACATGCAAGCCTAGCTGCCAGAGCTGTTGTAGAACTTTCAAGGCAATATTGTGTTGATGATGGTGGTTCATGCCACTTAGGTTTCAAGGATGAAAGGTTGGAACATGGGCAATCAATTCCTGGAGATGGAAATGGTAATTTTACTGTTGGCAGGCAGAATTGGAACATGAAATTTAAGGATGGTACCTATTTTGCTCAGGTAGCGGCTGACTTTGCAGAACATGCAACCCTAGCTGCCACAGCTGTTGTAGAACTTTCAAGGCAATATTGTGTTGATGATGGTGGTTCGTGCCACTTAGGTTTCAAATATGTGATATCATTTCGTTGTAATGGTAATTTTTCTGTTGGCAGGCAGAATTGGAACATGAAAATTAAGGATGCTACCTCTGCTGCTCAAGCATCGGCTGAGTTTGCAGAACATGCAAGCCTAGCTGCCAGAGCTGTTGTAGAACTTTCAAGGCAATATTGTGTTGATGTTGGTGGTTCAAGCCTCATAGGTTTCTAGGTTGAAAGGCTTGGAACATGGGCAATAATTTCCTAGAGATGGTAATGGTAATTTATTTGTTGGCAAGCAGAATTGGAACATGAAATTTAAGGATGCTACCTCTGCTGCTGAAGCAGCGGCTGACTTTGCAGAACATGCAAGCCTAGCTTCCAGAACTATTGTAGAACTTTCAAGGCATTATTGTATTGATGATGGTGGTTCAAGCCTCTTAGGTTTCAAGGATGATAGGTTGGAACATGGGCAATCATTTCCTAGAGATGGTAATGGTAATTTTACTGTTGGCATGCAGAATTGGAACAAGAAATTTAAGGATGGTACCTATTTTGCTCAAGTAGTGGCTGACTTTGCAGAACATGCAACCCTAGCTGCCAGAGCTGTTGTAGAACTTTCGAGGCAATATTGTGTTGATGATGGTGGTTCAAGCCTAATAGGTTTCAAGGATGAAAGGCTTGGAACATGGGCAATCATTTCCTAGAGATGGTAATGGTAATTTATTTGTTGGCAGGCAGAATTGGAACATGAAATTTAAGGATGCTACCTCTGCTGCTCAAGCAGCGGCTGACTTTGTAGAACATGCAAGCCTAGCTGCCAGAACTATTGTAGAACTTTCAAGGCAATATTGTATTGATGATGGTGGTTCAAGCCTCTTAGGTTTCAAGGATGACAGGTTGGAACCTGGGCAATCATTTCCTAGAGATGGTAATGGTAATTTTACTGTTGGGAGGCAGAATTGGAACATGAAATTTAAGGATGGTACCTATTTTGCTCAAGTAGCGGCTGACTTTGCAGAACATGCAACCCTAGCTGCCAGAGCTGTTGTAGAACTTTCAAGGCAATATTGTGTTGATGATGGTGGTTCGTGCCACTTAGGTTTCAAGGATGAAAGGTTGGAATATGTGCAATCATTTCGTGGTAATGGTAATTTTTCTGTTCGCAGGCAGAATTGGAACATGAAATTTAAGGATGCTACCTCTGCTGCTCAAGCAGCGGCTGAGTTTGCAGAACATGCAAGCCTAGCTGCCAGAGCTGTTGTAGAACTTTCAAGGCGATATTGTGTTGATGATGGTGGTTCAAGCCTCATAGGTTTCAAGGTTGAAAGGCTTGGAACATGGGCAATCATTTCCTAGAGATGGTTATGGTAATTTTTTTGTTGGCAGGCAGAATTGGAACATGAAATTTAAGGATGGTACCTATTTTGCTCAAGTAGCGGCTGACTTTGCAGAACATGCAACCCTAGCTGCCAGAGCTATTGTAGAACTTTCAAGGCAATATTGTGTTAATGATGGTGGTTCGTGCCACTTAGGTTTCAAGGATGAAAGGTTGGAATATGTGCAATCATTTCGTGGTAATGGTAATTTTTCTGTTCGCAGGCAGAATTGGAACATGAAATTTAAGGATGCTACCTCTGTTGCTCAAACAGTGGCTGAGTTTGCAGAATATGCAAGCCTAGCTGCCAGAACTGTTGTAGAACTTTCAAGGCAATATTGTGTTGATGATGGTGGTTCAAGATTCTTAGGTTTCAAGGATGACAGGTTGGAACATGGGCAATCATTTCCTAGAAATGGTAATGGTAATTTTACTGTTGGCAGGCAGAATTGGAACATTAAATTTAAGGATGGTATCTATTTTGCTCAAGTAGTGGCTGACTTTGCAGAACATGCAACCCTAGCTGCAAGAGCTGTTGTAGAACTTTCAAGGCAATATTGTGTTAATGATGGTGGTTCGTGCCACTTAGGTTTCAAGGATGAAAGGTTGGAATATGTGCAATCATTTCGTGGTAATGGTAATTTTTCTGTTCGCAGGCAGAATTGGAACATGAAATTTAAGGATGCTACCTCTGTTGCTCAAGCAGTGGCTGAGTTTGCAGAACGTTCAAGCCTAGCTGCCAGAGCTGTTGTAGAACTTTCAAGGTAATAATGTGTTGATGATGGTGGTTCATGCCACTTAGGTTTCTAGGATGAAAGGTTGGAACATGGGCAATCATTTCCTCGAGATGGTAATTGTAATTTTTCTGTTGGGCAGGCAGAATTGGAACATGAAATTTAAGGATGCTACCTCTGCTGCTCAAGCAACGTCTGAGTTTGTAGAATATGCAAGCCTAGCTGCCAGAGTTGTTGTAGAACTTTCAAGGCAATATTGTGTTGATGATGGTGGTTCATGCCACTTTGGTTTCTAGGATGAAAGGTTGGAACATGGGCAATCATTTCCTGGAGATTGGAAATGGTAATTTTTCTGTTGGCACGCAGAATTGGAACATAATATTTAAGGATGGTACCTATTTTGCTTAAGTAGCGGCTGACTTTGCAGAACATGCAACCCTAGCTGCCAGAGCTGTTGTAGAACTTTCAAGGCAATATTGTGTTGATTATGGTGGTTCGTGCCACTTAGGTTTCAAGGATGAAAGGTTGGAATATGGGCAATCATTTCGTGGTAATGGTAATTTTTCTTTTCGCAGGTAGAATTGGAACATGTAATTTAAGGATGCTACCTCTGCTGCTCAAGCAGTGGCTGAGTTTGCAGAACATTCAAGCCTAGCTGCCAGAGCTGTTGTAGAACTTTCAAGACAATATTGTGTTGATGATGGTGGTTCATGCCACTTAGGTTTCTAGGATGAAAGGTTGGAACATGGGCAATCATTTCCTGGAGATGGTAATGGTAATTTTTCTGTTGGCAAGCAGAATTGGAACATGAAATTTAAGGATGCTACCTCTGCTGCTCAAGCAGCGGCTAATTTTGCAGAACATGCAAGCCTAGCTGCTAGAGCTGTTGTAGAACTTTCAAGGCAATATTGTGTTGATGATGGTGGTTCATGCCACTTAGGTTTCAAGGATAAAAGGTTGGAACATGGGCAATCATTTCCTGGAGATGGTAATGGTAATTTTTCAGTTGACAGGCAGAATTGGAACATGAAATTTAAGGATGCTACCTCTGCTGCTCAAGCAGCGGCTGACTTTGCAGAACAAGCAAGCCTAGCTGCCAGAGCTGTTGTAGAATTTTCAAGGCAATATTGTGTTGATGAGGGTGGTTCATGCCACTTAGGTTTCAAGGATGAAAGGTTGGAACATAGGCAATCAATTGCTGGAGATGGTAATGGTAATATTTATGTTGGCAGGCAGAATTGGAACATGAAATATAAGGATGCTACCTCTGCTACTCAAGAAGCGGCTGAGTTTGCAGAACATGCAAGCCTAGCTGCCAAAGCTGTTGTAGAACTTTCAAGGCAATATTATGTTGATGATGGTGGTTCATGCCACTTAGGCTGCAAGGATGAAAGGTTGGAACATGGGCAATCATTTCCTGGAGATGGTGATGGTAATATTTCTGTTGGCAGGCAGAATTGGAACATGAAATTTAAGGATGCTACCTCTGCTGCTCAAGTAGCGGCTGAGTTTGCAGAACATGCAAGCCTAGCTGCCAGAGCTGTTGTAAAACTTTCAAGGCAATATTATGTTGATGATGGTGGTTCATGCCACTTAGTTTTCAAGGATGAAAGGTTGGAACATGGGCAATCATTTCCTTGTGATGGTAATGGTAATTGTTTTGTTAGCAGGCAGAATTGGAACATGAAATTTAAGGATGCTACCTCTACTGCTCAAGCAGCGGCTGACTTTACAGAACATGCAAGCCTAGCTGCCAGAGCTTTTGTAGAACTTTCAAGGCAATATTGTGTTGATGATGGTGGTTCATGCCACTTAGGTTTCAAGGATGAAAGGTTGGAACATGGGCAATCAATTCCTGGAGATGGTAATGGTAATTTTACTGTTGGCAGGCAGAATTGGAACATGAAATTTAAGGATGGTACCTATTTTGCTCAGGTAGCGGCTGACTTTGCAGAACATGCAACCCTAGCTGCCAGAGCTGTTGTAGAACTTTCAAGGCAATATTGTGTTGATGATGGTGGTTCGTGCCACTTAGGTTTCAAATATGTGATATCATTTCGTTGTAATGGTAATTTTTCTGTTGGCAGGCAGAATTGGAACATGAAAATTAAGGATGCTACCTCTGCTGCTCAAGCATCGGCTGAGTTTGCAGAACATGCAAGCCTAGCTGCCAGAGCTGTTGTAGAACTTTCAAGGCAATATTGTGTTGATGTTGGTGGTTCAAGCCTCATAGGTTTCTAGGATGAAAGGCTTGGAACATGGGCAATCATTTCCTAGAGATGGTAATGGTAATTTATTTGTTGGCAGGCAGAATTGGAACATGAAATTTAAGGATGCTACCTCTGCTGCTGAAGCAGCGGCTGACTTTGCAGAACATGCAAGCCTAGCTTCCAGAACTATTGTAGAACATTCAAGGCAATATTGTATTGATGATGGTGGTTCAAGCCTCTTAAGTTTCAAGGATGACAGGTTGGAACATGGGCAATCATTTCCTAGAGATGGTAATGGTAATTTTACTGTTGGCATGCAGAATTGGAACAAGAAATTTAAGGATGGTACCTATTTTGCTCAAGTAGTGGCTGACTTTGCAGAACATGCAACCCTAGCTGCAAGAGCTGTTGTAGAACTTTCGAGGCAATATTGTGTTGATGATGGTGGTTCAAGCCTGATAGGTTTCAAGGATGAAAGGCTTGGAACATGGGCAATCATTTCCTAGAGATGGTAATGGTAATTTATTTGTAGGCAGGCAGAATTGGAACATGAAATTTAAGGATGCTACCTCTGCTGCTCAAGCAGCGGCTAACTTTGTAGAACATGCAAGCCTAGCTGCCAGAACTATTGTAGAACTTTCAAGGCAATATTGTATTGATGATGGTGGTTCAAGCCTCTTAGGTTTCAAGGATGACAGGTTGGAACATGGGCAATCATTTCCTAGAGATGGTAATGGTAATTTTACTGTTGGGAGGCAGAATTGGAACATGAAATTTAAGGATGGTACCTATTTTGCTCAAGTAGCGGCTGACTTTGCAGAACATGCAACCCTAGCTGCTAGAGCTGTTGTAGAACTTTCAAGGCAATATTGTGTTGATGATGGTGGTTCGTGCCACTTAGGTTTCAAGGATGAAAGGTTGGAATATGTGCAATCATTTCGTGGTAATGGTAATTTTTCTGTTCGCAGGCATAATTGGAACATGAAATTTAAGGATGCTACCTCGGCTGCTCAAGCAGCGGCTGAGTTTGCAGAACATGCAAGCCTAGCTGCCAGAGCTGTTGTAGAACTTTCAAGGCAATATTGTGTTGATGATGGTGGTTCAAGACTCTTAGGTTTCAAGGATGAAAGGTTGGAACATGGGCAATCAATTCCTGGAGATGGTAATGGTAATTTTACTGTTGGGAGGCAGAATTGGAACATGAAATTTAAGGATGGTACCTATTTTGCTCAAGTAGCGGCTGACTTTGCAGAACATGCAACCCTAGCTGCTAGAGCTGTTGTAGAACTTTCAAGGCAATATTGTGTTGATGATGGTGGTTCGTGCCACTTAGGTTTCAAGGATGAAAGGTTGGAATATGTGCAATCATTTCGTGGTAATGGTAATTTTTCTGTTCGCAGGCATAATTGGAACATGAAATTTAAGGATGCTACCTCGGCTGCTCAAGCAGCGGCTGAGTTTGCAGAACATGCAAGCCTAGCTGCCAGAGCTGTTGTAGAACTTTCAAGGCGATATTGTGTTGATGATGGTGGTTCAAGCCTCATAGGTTTCAAGGATGAAAGGCTTGGAACATGGGCAATCATTTCCTAGAGATGGTTATGGTAATTTTTTTGTTGGCAGGCAAAATTGGAACATGAAATTTAAGGATGCTACCTCTGCTGCTCAAGCAGCGGCTGACTTTGCAGAACATGCAAGCCTAGCTGCCAGAACTGTTGTAGAACTTTCAAGGCTATATTGTGTTGATGATGGTGGTTCAAGCCTCTTAGGTTTCAAGGATGACAGGTTGGAACATGGGCAATCATTTCCTAGAGATGGTAATGGTAATTTTACTGTTGGCAGGCAGAATTAGAACATTAAATTTAAGGATGGTACCTATTTTGCTCAAGTAGCGGCTGACTTTGCAGAACATGCAACCCTAGCTGCCAGAGCTGTTGTAGAACTTTCAAGGCAATATTGTGTTAATGATGGTGGTTCGTGCCACTTAGGTTTCAAGGATGAAAGGTTGGAATATGTGCAATCATTTCGTGGTAATGGTAATTTTTCTGTTCGCAGGCAGAATTGGAACATGAAATTTAAGGATGCTACCTCTGTTGCTCAAACAGTGGCTGAGTTTGCAGAATATGCAAGCCTAGCTGCCAGAACTGTTGTAGAACTTTCAAGGCAATATTGTGTTGATGATGGTGGTTCAAGACTCTTAGGTTTCAAGGATGAAAGGTTGGAACATGGGCAATCAATTCCTGGAGATGGTAATGGTAATTTTACTGTTGGCAGGCAGAATTGGAACATGAAATTTAAGGATGGTACCTATTTTGCTCAGGTAGCGGCTGACTTTGCAGAACATGCAACCCTAGCTGCCAGAGCTGTTGTAGAACTTTCAAGGCAATATTGTGTTGATGATGGTGGTTCAAGACTCTTAGGTTTCAAGGATGAAAGGTTGGAACATGGGCAATCAATTCCTGGAGATGGTAATGGTAATTTTACTGTTGGGAGGCAGAATTGGAACATGAAATTTAAGGATGGTACCTATTTTGCTCAAGTAGCGGCTGACTTTGCAGAACATGCAACCCTAGCTGCTAGAGCTGTTGTAGAACTTTCAAGGCAATATTGTGTTGATGATGGTGGTTCGTGCCACTTAGGTTTCAAGGATGAAAGGTTGGAATATGTGCAATCATTTCGTGGTAATGGTAATTTTTCTGTTCGCAGGCATAATTGGAACATGAAATTTAAGGATGCTACCTCGGCTGCTCAAGCAGCGGCTGAGTTTGCAGAACATGCAAGCCTAGCTGCCAGAGCTGTTGTAGAACTTTCAAGGCGATATTGTGTTGATGATGGTGGTTCAAGCCTCATAGGTTTCAAGGATGAAAGGTTGGAACATGGGCAATCAATTCCTGGAGATGGTAATGGTAATTTTACTGTTGGGAGGCAGAATTGGAACATGAAATTTAAGGATGGTACCTATTTTGCTCAAGTAGCGGCTGACTTTGCAGAACATGCAACCCTAGCTGCTAGAGCTGTTGTAGAACTTTCAAGGCAATATTGTGTTGATGATGGTGGTTCGTGCCACTTAGGTTTCAAGGATGAAAGGTTGGAATATGTGCAATCATTTCGTGGTAATGGTAATTTTTCTGTTCGCAGGCATAATTGGAACATGAAATTTAAGGATGGTACCTATTTTGCTCAAGTAGCGGCTGACTTTGCAGAACATGCAACCCTAGCTGCTAGAGCTGTTGTAGAACTTTCAAGGCAATATTGTGTTGATGATGGTGGTTCGTGCCACTTAGGTTTCAAGGATGAAAGGTTGGAATATGTGCAATCATTTCGTGGTAATGGTAATTTTTCTGTTCGCAGGCATAATTGGAACATGAAATTTAAGGATGCTACCTCGGCTGCTCAAGCAGCGGCTGAGTTTGCAGAATATGCAAGCCTAGCTGCCAGAACTGTTGTAGAACTTTCAAGGCAATATTGTGTTGATGATGGTGGTTCAAGACTCTTAGGTTTCAAGGATGAAAGGTTGGAACATGGGCAATCAATTCCTGGAGATGGTAATGGTAATTTTACTGTTGGGAGGCAGAATTGGAACATGAAATTTAAGGATGGTACCTATTTTGCTCAAGTAGCGGCTGACTTTGCAGAACATGCAACCCTAGCTGCTAGAGCTGTTGTAGAACTTTCAAGGCAATATTGTGTTGATGATGGTGGTTCGTGCCACTTAGGTTTCAAGGATGAAAGGTTGGAATATGTGCAATCATTTCGTGGTAATGGTAATTTTTCTGTTCGCAGGCATAATTGGAACATGAAATTTAAGGATGCTACCTCGGCTGCTCAAGCAGCGGCTGAGTTTGCAGAACATGCAAGCCTAGCTGCCAGAGCTGTTGTAGAACTTTCAAGGCGATATTGTGTTGATGATGGTGGTTCAAGCCTCATAGGTTTCAAGGATGAAAGGCTTGGAACATGGGCAATCATTTCCTAGAGATGGTTATGGTAATTTTTTTGTTGGCAGGCAGAATTGGAACATGAAATTTAAGGATGCTACCTCTGCTGCTCAAGCAGCGGCTGACTTTGCAGAACATGCAAGCCTAGCTGCCAGAACTGTTGTAGAACTTTCAAGGCTATATTGTGTTGATGATGGTGGTTCAAGCCTCTTAGGTTTCAAGGATGACAGGTTGGAACATGGGCAATCATTTCCTAGAGATGGTAATGGTAATTTTACTGTTGGCAGGCAGAATTAGAACATTAAATTTAAGGATGGTACCTATTTTGCTCAAGTAGCGGCTGACTTTGCAGAACATGCAACCCTAGCTGCCAGAGCTGTTGTAGAACTTTCAAGGCAATATTGTGTTAATGATGGTGGTTCGTGCCACTTAGGTTTCAAGGATGAAAGGTTGGAATATGTGCAATCATTTCGTGGTAATGGTAATTTTTCTGTTCGCAGGCAGAATTGGAACATGAAATTTAAGGATGCTACCTCTGTTGCTCAAACAGTGGCTGAGTTTGCAGAATATGCAAGCCTAGCTGCCAGAACTGTTGTAGAACTTTCAAGGCAATATTGTGTTGATGATGGTGGTTCAAGACTCTTAGGTTTCAAGGATGAAAGGTTGGAACATGGGCAA
Source organism: Nicotiana tabacum (assembly GCF_000715075.1). Lineage (NCBI taxonomy): Eukaryota > Viridiplantae > Streptophyta > Magnoliopsida > Solanales > Solanaceae > Nicotiana > Nicotiana tabacum. The sequence goes on from NC_134083.1 coordinate 38,190,322, forward strand.
TCAATTCCTGGAGATGGTAATGGTAATTTTACTGTTGGCAGGCAGAATTGGAACATGAAATTTAAGGATGGTACCTATTTTGCTCAGGTAGCGGCTGACTTTGCAGAACATGCAACCCTAGCTGCCAGAGCTGTTGTAGAACTTTCAAGGCAATATTGTGTTGATGATGGTGGTTCGTGCCACTTAGGTTTCAAATATGTGATATCATTTCGTTGTAATGGTAATTTTTCTGTTGGCAGGCAGAATTGGAACATGAAAATTAAGGATGCTACCTCTGCTGCTCAAGCATCGGCTGAGTTTGCAGAACATGCAAGCCTAGCTGCCAGAGCTGTTGTAGAACTTTCAAGGCAATATTGTGTTGATGTTGGTGGTTCAAGCCTCATAGGTTTCTAGGATGAAAGGCTTGGAACATGGGCAATCATTTCCTAGAGATGGTAATGGTAATTTATTTGTTGGGAGGCAGAATTGGAACATGAAATTTAAGGATGCTACCTCTGCTGCTGAAGCAGCGGCTGACTTTGCAGAACATGCAAGCCTAGCTTCCAGAACTATTGTAGAACTTTCAAGGCAATATTGTATTGATGATGGTGGTTCAAGCCTCTTAGGTTTCAAGGATGACAAGTTGGAACATGGGCAATCATTTCCTAGAGATGGTAATGGTAATTTTACTGTTGGCATGCAGAATTGGAACAAGAAATTTAAGGATGGTACCTATTTTGCTCAAGTAGTGGCTGACTTTGCAGAACATGCAACCCTAGCTGCCAGAGCTGTTGTAGAACTTTCGAGGCAATATTGTGTTGATGATGGTGGTTCAAGCCTGATAGGTTTCAAGGATGAAAGGCTTGGAACATGGGCAATCATTTCCTAGAGATGGTAATGGTAATTTATTTGTTGGCAGGCAGAATTGGAACATGAAATTTAAGGATGCTACCTCTGCTGCTCAAGCAGCGGCTGACTTTGTAGAACATGCAAGCCTAGCTGCCAGAACTATTGTAGAACTTTCAAGGCAATATTGTATTGATGATGGTGGTTCAAGCCTCTTAGGTTTCAAGGATGACAGGTTGGAACATGGGCAATCATTTCCTAGAGATGGTAATGGTAATTTTACTGTTGGGAGGCAGAATTGGAACATGAAATTTAAGGATGGTACCTATTTTGCTCAAGTAGCGGCTGACTTTGCAGAACATGCAACCCTAGCTGCTAGAGCTGTTGTAGAACTTTCAAGGCAATATTGTGTTGATGATGGTGGTTCGTGCCACTTAGGTTTCAAGGATGAAAGGTTGGAATATGTGCAATCATTTCGTGGTAATGGTAATTTTTCTGTTCGCAGGCAGAATTGGAACATGAAATTTAAGGATGCTACCTCGGCTGCTCAAGCAGCGGCTGAGTTTGCAGAACATGCAAGCCTAGCTGCCAGAGCTGTTGTAGAACTTTCAAGGCGATATTGTGTTGATGATGGTGGTTCAAGCCTCATAGGTTTCAAGGATGAAAGGCTTGGAACATGGGCAATCATTTCCTAGAGATGGTTATGGTAATTTCTTTGTTGGCAGGCAGAATTGGAACATGAAATTTAAGGATGCTACCTCTGCTGCTCAAGCAGCGGCTGACTTTGCAGAACATGCAAGCCTAGCTGTCAGAACTGTTGTAGAACTTTCAAGGCTATATTGTGTTGATGATGGTGGTTCAAGCCTCTTAGGTTTCAAGGATGACAGGTTGGAACATGGGCAATCATTTTCTAGAGATGGTAATGGTAATTTTACTGTTGGCAGGCAGAATTAGAACATTAAATTTAAGGATGGTACCTATTTTGCTCAAGTAGCGGCTGACTTTGCAGAACATGCAACCCTAGCTGCAAGAGCTGTTGTAGAACTTTCAAGGCAATATTGTGTTAATGATGGTGGTTCGTGCCACTTAGGTTTCAAGGATGAAAGGTTGGAATATGTGCAATCATTTCGTGGTAATGGTAATTTTTCTGTTCGCATGCAGAATTGGAACATGAAACTTAAGGATGCTACCTCTGTTGCTCAAGCAGTGGCTGAGTTTGCAGAACGTTCAAGCCTAGCTGCCAGAGCTGTTGTAGAACTTTCAAGGCAATATTGTGTTGATGATGGTGGTTCGTGCCACTAAGGTTTCTAGGATGAAAGGTTGGAATATGTGCAATCATTTCGTGGTAATGGTAATTTTTCTGTTCGCAGGCAGAATTAGAACATGAAATTTAAGGATGCTACCTCTGTTGCTCAAACAGTGGCTGAGTTTGCAGAATATGCAAGCCTAGCTGCCAGAACTGTTGTAGAACTTTCAAGGCAATATTGTGTTGATGATGGTGGTTCAAGACTCTTAGGTTTCAAGGATGACAGGTTGGAACATGGGCAATCATTTCCTAGAAATGGTAATGGTAATTTTACTGTTGGCAGGCAGAATTGGAACATTAAATTTAAGGATGGTATCTATTTTGCTCAAGTAGTGGCTGACTTTGCAGAACATGCAACCCTAGCTGCAAGAGCTGTTGTAGAACTTTCAAGGCAATATTGTGTTAATGATGGTGGTTCGTGCCACTTAGGTTTCAAGGATGAAAGGTTGGAATATGTGCAATCATTTCGTGGTAATGGTAATTTTTCTGTTCGCAGGCAGAATTGGAACATGAAATTTAAGGATGCTACCTCTGTTGCTAAGCAGTGGCTGAGTTTGCAGAACGTTCAAGCCTAGCTGCCAGAGCTGTTGTAGAACTTTCAAGGTAATAATGTGTTGATGATGGTGGTTCATGCCACTTAGGTTTCTAGGATGAAAGGTTGGAACATGGGCAATCATTTCCTCGAGATGGTAATTGTAATTTTTCTGTTGGGCAGGCAGAATTGGAACATGAAATTTAAGGATGCTACCTCTGCTGCTCAAGCAACGTCTGAGTTTGTAGAATATGCAAGCCTAGCTGCCAGAGTTGTTGTAGAACTTTCAAGGCAATATTGTGTTGATGATGGTGGTTCATGCCACTTTGGTTTCTAGGATGAAAGGTTGGAACATGGGCAATCATTTTCTGGAGATTGGAAATGGTAATTTTTCTGTTGGCACGTAGAATTGGAACATAATATATAAGGATGGTACCTATTTTGCTCAAGTAGCGGCTGACTTTGCTAAACATGCAACCCTAGGTGCCAGAGCTGTTGTAGAACTTTCAAGGCAATATTGTGTTGATGATGGTGGTTCGTGCCACTTAGGTTTCAAGGATGAAAGGTTGGAATATGGGCAATCATTTCGTGGTAATGGTAATTTTTCTTTTCGCAGGCAGAATTGGAACATGTAATTTAAGGATGCTACCTCTGCTGCTCAAGCAGTGGCTGAGTTTGCAGAACATTCAAGCCTAGCTGCCAGAGCTGTTGTAGAACTTTCAAGACAATATTGTGTTGATGATGGTGGTTCATGCCACTTAGGTTTCTAGGATGAAAGGTTGGAACATGGGCAATCATTTCCTGGAGATGGTAATGGTAATTTTTCTGTTGGCAAGCAGAATTGGAACATGAAATTTAAGGATGCTACCTCTGCTGCTCAAGCAGCGGCTAATTTTGCAGAACATGCAAGCCTAGCTGCTAGAGCTGTTGTAGAACTTTCAAGGCAATATTGTGTTGATGATGGTGGTTCATGCCACTTAGGTTTCAAGGATGAAAGGTGGGAACATGGGCAATCATTTCCTGGAGATGGTAATGGTAATTTTTCAGTTGACAGGCAGAATTGGAACATGAAATTTAAGGATGCTACCTCTGCTGCTCAAGCAGCGGCTGACTTTGCAGAACAAGCAAGCCTAGCTGCCAGAGCTGTTGTAGAATTTTCAAGGCAATATTGTGTTGATGAGGGTGGTTCATGCCACTTAGGTTTCAAGGATGAAAGGTTGGAACATAGGCAATCAATTGCTGGAGATGGTAATGGTAATATTTATGTTGGCAGGCAGAATTGGAACATGAAATATAAGGATGCTACCTCTGCTACTCAAGAAGCGGCTGAGTTTGCAGAACATGCAAGCCTAGCTGCCAAAGCTGTTGTAGAACTTTCAAGGCAATATTGTGTTGATGATGGTGGTTCATGCCACTTAGGTTTCAAGGATTAAAGGTTAGAATATGGGCAATCATTTCCAAGAGATAGTAATTTTTCTATTGGTAGGCAGAATTGGAACATGAAATTAAAGGATGCTACCTCTGCTGCTCAAGCAGCGGCTGAGTTTGCAGAACATGCAGGCCTAGATGCCACAGCTGCTGTAGAACTTTCAAGGCAATATTGTGTTGATGATGATGGTTCATACCACTTAGGTTTCAAGGATTAAAGGTTAGAATATGGGCAATCATTTCCTAGAGATAGTAATTTTTCTATTGGCAGGCAGAATTGGATCATGAAATTTAAGGATGCTACCTCTACTGCTCAAGCAGCGGCTGAGTTTGCAGAACATGCAAGCCTAGCTGCCACAGCTGTTGTAGAACTTTCAAGGCAATATTGTGTTGATGATGGTGGTTCAAGCCTCTTAGGTTTCAAGGATGACAGGTTGGAACATGGGCAATCATTTCCTAGAGATGGTAATGGTAATTTTACTGTTGGCAGGCAGAATTGGAACATTTAATTTAAGGATGGTACCTATTTTGCTCAAGTAGCGGCGGACTTTGCAGAACATGCAACCCTAGCTGCCAGAGCAGTTGTAGAACTTTCAAGGCAATATTGTGTTAATGATGGTGGTTCGTGCCACTTAGGTTTCAAGGATGAAAGGTTGGAATAAGTGCAATCATTTCGTGGTAATGGTAATTTTTCTGTTCGCAGGCAGAATTGGAACATAAAATTTAAGGATGCTACCTCTGTTGCTCAAGCAGTGGCTGAGTTTGCAGAACATTCAAGCCTAGCTGCCAGAGCTGTTGTAGAACTTTCAAGGTAATAATGTGTTGATGATGGTGGTTCATGCCACTTAGGTTTCTAGGATGAAAGGTTGGAACATGGGCAATCATTTCCTCGAGATGGTAATTGTAATTTTTCTGTTGGGCAGGCAGAATTGGAACATGAAATTTAAGGATGCTACCTCTGCTGCTCAAGCAACGTCTGAGTTTGTAGAATATGCAAGCCTAGCTGCCAGAGTTGTTGTAGAACTTTCAAGGCAATATTGTGTTGATGATGGTGGTTCATGCCACTTTGGTTTCTAGGATGAAAGGTTGGAACATGGGCAATCATTTCCTGGAGATTGGAAATGGTAATTTTTCTGTTGGCACGCAGAATTGGAACATGAAATTTAAGGATGGTACCTATTTTGCTCAAGTAGCGGCTGACTTTGCAGAACATGCAACCCTAGCTGCCAGAGCTGTTGTAGAACTTTCAAGGCAATATTGTGTTGATGATGGTGGTTCGTGCCACTTAGGTTTCAAGGATGAAAGGTTGGAATATGGGCAATCATTTCGTGGTAATGGTAATTTTTCTTTTCGCAGGCAGAATTGGAACATGTAATTTAAGGATGCTACCTCTGCTGCTCAAGCAGTGGCTGAGTTTGCAGAACATGCAAGCCTAGCTGCCAGAGCTGTTGTAGAACTTTCAAGACAATATTGTGTTGATGATGGTGGTTCATGCCACTTAGGTTTCTAGGATGAAAGGTTGGAACATGGGCAATCATTTCCTGGAGATGGTAATGGTAATTTTTCTGTTGGCAAGCAGAATTGGAACATGAAATTTAAGGATGCTACCTCTGCTGCTCAAGCAGCGGCTAATTTTGCAGAACAAGCAAGCCTAGCTGCTAGAGCTGTTGTAGAACTTTCAAGGCAATATTGTGTTGATGATGGTGGTTCATGCCACTTAGGTTTCAAGGATGAAAGGTGGGAACATGGGCAATCATTTCCTGGAGATGGTAATGGTAATTTTTCTGTTGACAAGCAGAATTGGAACATGAAATTTAAGGATGCTACCTCTGCTGCTCAAGCAGCGGCTGACTTTGCAGAACATGCAAGCCTAGCTGTCAGAGCTGTTGTAGATTTTTCAAGGCAATATTGTGTTGATGAGGGTGGTTCATGCCACTTAGGTTTCAAGGATGAAAGGATGGAACATATGCAATCAATTGCTGGAGATGGTAATGGTAATATTTATGTTGGCAGGCAGAATTGGAACATGAAATATAAGGATGCTACCTCTGCTACTCAAGAAGCGGCTGAGTTTGCAGAACATGCAAGCCTAGCTGCCAAAGCTGTTGTAGAACTTTCAAGGCAATATTGTGTTGATGATGGTGGTTCATGCCACTTAGGTTTGAAGGATAAAAGGTTGGACCATGGGCAATCATTTCCTGGAGATGGTAAATTTTCTATTGGCAGGCAGAATTGGAACATGAAATTTAAGGATGCGATCTCTGCTGCTCAAGCAGCGGCTGAGTTTGCAGAACATACAAGCTTAGCTTCCAGAGCTTTTGTAGAACTTTAAAGGCAATATTGTGTTGATGATGGTTGTTCATGCCACTTAGGATTCAAGGATGAAAGGTTGGAACATGGGCAATCATTTCCAAGAGATGGTAATGGTTATTTTTCTGTTGGCAGGCAGAATTGGAACATGATATTTAAGGATGCTACCTCTTTCGCTCAAGCAATGGCTGAGGTTGCAGAACATGCAAGCCTAGCTGCCAGAGCTGTTGGAGAACTTTCAAGTCAATATTGTGCTGATGATTGTGGTTCATGCCACTTAGGTTTCAAGGATGAAAGGTTGGAACATGGGTAATCATTTATTGGAGATGGTAATGGTAATTTTTCTGTTGGAAGAAGAATTGGAACATGAAATTTAAGGATGCTACCTCTGCTGCTCAAGCAGCGGCTGAGTTTGCAGAACATGCAAGCCTAGCTGCCAGAGCTGTTGTAGAACTTTCAAGCCAATATTTTGTTGATGATGGTGGTTCATGCCACTTAGTTTTCAAAGATGAAAGGTTGGAACATGGGCAATCATTTCCTGGAGATGGTAATGGTAAATTTGCTATTGGCAAGCAGAATTGGAACATGAAATTTAAGGATGCTACCTCTGCTGCTCAAGCAGCGGCTGAGTTTGCAAAACATGCAAGGCTAGCTGCCAGAGCTGTTGTAGAACTTTCAAGGCAATATTGTGTTGATGAGGGTGGTTCATGCCACTTAGGTTTCAAGGATGAAAGGTTGGAACATGGGCAATCATTTCCTGGAGATGGTGATGGTAATATTTCTGTTGGCAGGCAGAATTGGGTCATGAAATTTAAGGATGCTACCTCTGCTGCTCAAGAAGCGGCTGAGTTTGCAGAACATGCAAGGCTAGTTACCAGAGCTGTTGTAGAACTTTCTAAGCAATATTGTGCTAATAATGGTGGTTCATGCCACTTGGGTTTCAAGGATGAAAGGTTGAAACATGGGCAATCATTTCTTGGAGATGGTGATGGTAATATTTCTGTTGGCATGCAGAATTGGAACATGAAATTTAAGGATGCTACCTCTGCTGCTCAAGTAGCGGCTAAGTTTGCAGAACAAGCAAGCCTAACTGCCAGAGCTGTTGTAGAACTTTCAAGGCAATATTATGTTGATGATGGTGGTTCATACCACTTAGTTTTACAGGATGAAAGGTTGGAACATGGGCAATCTTTTCCTTGAGATGGTAATGGTAATTTTTCTGTTGGCAGGCAGAATTGGAACATCCAATTTAAGGATGCTACCTCTGCTGCTCAAGCAGCAGCTAAGTTTGCATAACATGCAAGCCTAGCTGCCAGAGTTGTTGTAGAACATTTCAGGCAATATTGAGTTGATGATGGTGGATCATGCCACTTAAGTTTCAAGGATGAAAGGTTGGAACACGGGCAATCATTTCCTGGAGATGGTAATGGTAATATTTCAATTGGCAGGCAGAATTGGAACATGAAATTTAAGGATGCTACGTTTGCTGCTCAAACAGCGGCTGAGTTTGCAGAACATGCAAGCCTAGCTGCCAGAGCTGTTGGAGAACATTCAAGGCAATATTATGTTAATGATGGTGGTTCATGCCACTTAGGTTTCAAGAATGAAAGGTTGGAACATGGGCAATCATTTCGTGGAGATTGTAATTTTTCGGTTGGGAAACAGAATTGGAACATGAAATTTAAGGATGCTACCTCTGTTGCTCAAGCAGCGGCTGAGTTTGCAGAACATGCAAGCCTAACTGCCAGAGCTGTTATAGAACTTTAAAGGCAATATTGTGTTGATGATGGTGCTTCATGCCACTTAGGTTTCAAGGATGAAAGGTTGGAACATGGGCAATCATTTCCTGGAGATGGTGATGGTAATATTTCTGTTGGCAGGCAGAATTGGATCATGAAATTTAAGGATACTACCTCTGCTGCTCAAGAAGCGGCTGAGTTTGCAGAACATGCAAGGCTAGCTGCCAGAGCTGTTGTAGAACTTTCTAAGCAATATTGTGCTAATGATGGTGGTTCATGCCACTTGGGTTTCAAGGATGAAAGGTTGGAACATGGGCAATCATTTCCTGGAGATGGTGATGGTAATATTTCTGTTGGCATCCAGAATTGGAACATGAAATTTAAGGATGCTACCTCTTTTGCTCAAGCAGCGGCTGAGTTTGCAGAACATGCAAGCCTAGATGCCAGAGCTGTTGGAGAACTTTCAAGGCAATATTGTGCTGATGATGGTTGTTCATGCCACTTAGGTTTCAAGGATGAAAGGTTGGAACATGGGCAATCATTTCCTGGAGATGGTAACTTTTCTGTTGGCAGGTAAAATTGGAACATGAAGTTTAAGGATGCTACCTCTGCTGCTCAAGCATCGGCTGAGTTTGCAGAACATGCAAGCCTAGTTGCCAGAGCTGTTGTAGAACTTTAAAGGCAATATTGTGTTGATGATGGTGGTTCATGCCACTTAGGTTTCAAGGATGAAATGTTGGAAAATGGGCAATCATTTCCTAGAGATGTTAATGGTAATTTTTCTGTTGGGAGGCAAAATTGGAACATGAAATTTAAGGATGCTACCTCTGTTGCTCAAGCAGCGGCTGATGTTGCAGAACATGCTAGCCTAGCTGCCAGAGCTGTTGGAGAACTTTCAAGGCAATATTGTGTTGATGATGGTGGTTCATGCCACTTAGTTTTCAAGGATAAAAGTTTGGAACATGGGCAATCATTTCCTGGAGATGGTGATGGTAATATTTCTATTGGCAGGTAGAATTGGAACATGAAATTTATGGATGCTACCTCTGCTGCTCAAGCAGCGGCTGAGTTTGCAGAATATGCAAGCCTAGCTGCCAGAGCTGTTGTAGAACTTTCAAGGCAATATTGTGTTGATGATGGTGGTTCATGCCACTTAGGTTTCAAGGATGAAAGGTTGGAACATGGGCAATCATTTCCTGGAGATGGTAATGGTAATTTTTCTGTTGGCAGGCAGAATTGGAACATGAAATTTAAGGATGCTACCTCTGCTGCTCAAGCAGCGGCTGAGTTTGCAGAACATGCAAGCCTAGCTGCCAGAGCTGTTGTAGAACTTTCAAGGCAATATTGTGTTGATGATGGTGGTTCATGCCACTTAGGTTTCAAGGATGAAAGGTTGGAACATGGGCAATCATTTCCTGGAGATGGTAATGGTAAATTTTCTGTTGGCAGGCAGAATTGGAACATGAAATTTAAGGATGCTACCTCTGCTGCTCAAGCAGCGGCTGAGTTTGCAGAACATGCAAGCCTAGCTGCCAAAGCTGTTGTAGAACTTTAAAGGCAATATTGTGTTGATGATGGTGGTTCATGCCACTTAGGTTTCAAGGATGAAAGGTTGGAACATGGGCAATCATTTCCTAGAGATGTTAATGGTAATTTTTCTGTTGGGAGGCAAAATTGGAACATGAAATTTAAGGATGCTACCTCTGTTGCTCAAGCAGCGGCTGAGGTTGCAGAACATGCAAACCTAGCTGCCAGAGCTGTTGGAGAACTTTCAAGGCAATATTGTATTGATGATGGTTGTTCATGCCACTTAGGTTTCAAGGATGAAAGGTTGGAACATGGGCAATCAATTCCTGGAGATGGTAATTGTAATTTTTCTGTTGGCAGGCAGAATTGGAACATGAAATTTAAGGATGCTACCTCTGCTACTCTAGCAGCGGCTGAGTTTGCAGAACATGCAAGCCTAGCTGCCAGAGCTGTTGTAGAACTTTCAAGGTAATATTTTGTTGATGATGGTGGTTCATGCCACTTAAATTTAAAGGATGAAAGGTTGGAACATGGGCAATCATTTCCTGGAGATGGTAATTTTTCTGTTGGCAAGCAGAAGTGGAACATGAAATTTAAGGATGCTATCTCTGCTGCTCAAGCAGCGGCTGAGTTTGCAGAACATGCAAGGCTAGCTGCCAGAGCTGTTTTAGAACTTTCAAGGCAATATTGTGTTAATGATGGTGGTTCATGCCACTTAGGTTTCAAGGATGAAAGGTTGAAACATGGGCAATCATTTCCTGGAGATGGTGATGGTAATATTTCTGTTGGCAAGTAGAATTGGAACATGAAATTTAAGTATGCTACCTCTGCTGCACAAGCAGCGGCTGAGTTTGCAGAACATGCAAGCCTAACTGCCAGAGCTGTTGTAGAACTTTCAAGGCAATATTATGTTGATGATGGTGGTTCATGCCACTTAGGTTTCAAGGATGAAAGGTTGGAACATGGGCAATCATTTCCTGGAGATGGTGATGGTAATATTTCTCTTGGCAGGCAGAATTGGAACATGAATTTTAAGGATGCTACCTCTGCTGCTCAGGAAGCGGCAGAGTTTGCAGAACATGCAAGGATAGCTGCCAGAGCTGTTGTAGAACTTTCAAGGCAATATTGTGTTAATGATGGTGGTTCAAGCCACTTAGGCTGCAAGGATGAAAGGTTGGAACATGGGCAATCATTTCCTAGAGATGGTGATGGTAATATTTCTGTTGGCTGGCAGAATTGAACATGAAATTTAAGGATGCTACCTCTGCTGCTCAAGCAGCGGCTGAGTTTGCACAACATGCAAGCCTAACTGCCAGAGCTGTTGTAGAACTTTCAAGGCAATATTATGTTGATGATGGTGGTTCATGCCACTTAGTTATCAAGGATGAAAGGTTGGAACACGGGCAATCATTTCCTTGAGATGGTAATGGTAATCTTTCTGTTGGCAGGCAGAATTGGAACATGTAATTTAAGGATGCTACCTCTGCTGCTCAAGCAGCGGCTGAGTTTGCATAACATGCAAGCCTAGCTGCCAGAGTTGTTGTAGAACTTTCACGGCAATATTGAGTTGATAATGGTGGTTTATGCCACTTAGGTTTCAAGGATGAAAGGTTGGAACATGGGCAATCATTTCCTGGAGATGGTGATGGTAATATTTCCCTTGGCAGGCAGAATTGGAACATGAAATTTAAGGATGCTACCTCTGCTGCTCAAGAAGCGGCTGAGTTTGCAGAACATGCAAGGATAGCTGCCAGAGTTGTTGTAGAACTTTCAAGGCAATATTTTGTTAATGATGGTGGTTCAAGCCACTTAGGCTGCAAGGATGAAAGGTTGGAACATGGGCAATCATTTCCTAGAGATGGTGATGGTAATATTTCTGTTGGCTGGCAGAATTGAACATGAAATTTAAGGATGCTACCTCTGCTGCTCAAGCAGCGGCTGAGTTTGCACAACATGCAAGCCTAACTGCCAGAGCTGTTGTAGAACTTTCAAGGCAATATTATGTTGATGACGGTGGTTCATGCCACTTAGTTATCAAGGATGAAAGGTTGGAACACGGGCAATCATTTCCTTGAGATGGTAATGGTAATCTTTCTGTTGGCAGGCAGAATTGGAACATGTAATTTAAGGATGCTACCTCTGCTGCTCAAGCAGCGGCTGAGTTTGCATAACATGCAAGCCTAGCTGCCAGAGTTGTTGTAGAACTTTCAAGGTAATATTTTGTTGATGATGGTGGTTCATGCCACTTAAATTTAAAGGATGAAAGGTTGGAACATGGGCAATCATTTCCTGGAGATGGTAATTTTTCTGTTGGCAAGCAGAAGTGGAACATGAAATTTAAGGATGCTATCTCTGCTGCTCAAGCAGCGGCTGAGTTTGCAGAACATGCAAGGCTAGCTGCCAGAGCTGTTTTAGAACTTTCAAGGCAATATTGTGTTAATGATGGTGGTTCATGCCACTTAGGTTTCAAGGATGAAAGGTTGAAACATGGGCAATCATTTCCTGGAGATGGTGATGGTAATATTTCTGTTGGCAAGTAGAATTGGAACATGAAATTTAAGTATGCTACCTCTGCTGCACAAGCAGCGGCTGAGTTTGCAGAACATGCAAGCCTAACTGCCAGAGCTGTTGTAGAACTTTCAAGGCAATATTATGTTGATGATGGTGGTTCATGCCACTTAGGTTTCAAGGATGAAAGGTTGGAACATGGGCAATCATTTCCTGGAGATGGTGATGGTAATATTTCTCTTGGCAGGCAGAATTGGAACATGAATTTTAAGGATGCTACCTCTGCTGCTCAGGAAGCGGCAGAGTTTGCAGAACATGCAAGGATAGCTGCCAGAGCTGTTGTAGAACTTTCAAGGCAATATTGTGTTAATGATGGTGGTTCAAGCCACTTAGGCTGCAAGGATGAAAGGTTGGAACATGGGCAATCATTTCCTAGAGATGGTGATGGTAATATTTCTGTTGGCTGGCAGAATTGAACATGAAATTTAAGGATGCTACCTCTGCTGCTCAAGCAGCGGCTGAGTTTGCACAACATGCAAGCCTAACTGCCAGAGCTGTTGTAGAACTTTCAAGGCAATATTATGTTGATGATGGTGGTTCATGCCACTTAGTTATCAAGGATGAAAGGTTGGAACACGGGCAATCATTTCCTTGAGATGGTAATGGTAATCTTTCTGTTGGCAGGCAGAATTGGAACATGTAATTTAAGGATGCTACCTCTGCTGCTCAAGCAGCGGCTGAGTTTGCATAACATGCAAGCCTAGCTGCCAGAGTTGTTGTAGAACTTTCACGGCAATATTGAGTTGATAATGGTGGTTTATGCCACTTAGGTTTCAAGGATGAAAGGTTGGAACATGGGCAATCATTTCCTGGAGATGGTGATGGTAATATTTCCCTTGGCAGGCAGAATTGGAACATGAAATTTAAGGATGCTACCTCTGCTGCTCAAGAAGCGGCTGAGTTTGCAGAACATGCAAGGATAGCTGCCAGAGTTGTTGTAGAACTTTCAAGGCAATATTTTGTTAATGATGGTTGTTCATGCCACTTAGGCTGCAAGGATGAAAGGTTGGACCATGGGCAATCATTTCCTGGAGATGGTGATGGTAATATTTCTGTTGGCAGGCAGAATTGGAACATGAAATTTAACGATGCTACCTCTGCTGCTCAAGCAGCGGCTGAGTTTGCAGAACATGCAAGCCTAGCTGCCAGAGCTGTTTTTGAACTTTCAAGGCAATATTTTGTTGATGATGGTGGTTCATGCCACTTAGGTTTAATGGATGAAAGGTTGGAACATGGGCAATCATTTCCTGGAGATGGTAATGGTAAATTTGCTGTTGGCAGACAGAATTGGAACATGAAATTTAAGGATGCTACCTCTGCTGCTCAAGCAGTGGCTGAGTTTGCAGAACATGCAAGCCTAGCTGCCAGAGCTGTTGTAGAACTTTAAAGGCAATATTGTGTTGATGATGGTGGTTCATGCCACTTAGGTTTCAAAGATGAAAGGTTGGAACATGGGCAATCATTTCCTAGAGATGGTAATTTTTCTGTTGGCATGGAGAATTGGAACATGAAATTTAAGGATGCTACCTCTGCTGCTCAAGCAGCGGCTGAGTTTGCAGAACATGCAAGCCTAGCTGCCAGAGCTATTGTAGAACTTTCAAGGCAATATTTTGTTGATGATGGTGGTTCATGCCACTTAGGTTTCAAGGATGAAAGGTTGGAACATGGGCAATCATTTCCTGGAGATGGTAAATTTTTTATTGGCGAGGAGAATTGGAACATGAAATTTAAGGATGCTACCTCTACTGCTCAAGCAGCGGCTGAGTTTTCAGAACATGCAAGCCTAGCTGCCAGAGCTGTTGTAGAACTTTCAAGGCAATATTTTGTTGATGATGGTGGTTCATGCCACTTAATTTTAAAGGATGAAAGGTTGGAACATGGGCAATCATTTCCTGGATATGATGATGGTAATATATCTGTTGGCAGGCAGAATTGGAACATGAAATTTAAGGATGCTACCTCTGCTGCTCAAGCAGCGGTTGAGTTTGCAGAACATGCAAGCCTAACTGCCAAAGCTGTTGTAGAACGTTCAAGGAAATATTATGTTGATGATGGTGGTTCATGCCACTTAGTTTTCAAGGATGAAAGGTTGGAACATGGGTAATCATTTCCTAGAGATGGTGATTTTAATATTTCTCTTGGCAGGCAGAATTGGAACATAAAAATTAAGGATGCTACCTCTGCTGCTAAAGAAGCGGCTAAGTTTGCAGAACATGCAGGGATAGCTGCCAGAGTTGTTGTAGAACTTTCAAGGCAATATTGTGTTAATGATGGTGGTTCATGCCACTTAGGCTGCAAGGATGAAAGGTTGGAACATGGGCAATCATTTCCTGGAGATGGTGATGGTAATATTTCTATTGGCAGGCAGAATTGGAACATGAAATTTAAGGATGCTACCTCTGCTGCTCAAGCAGCGGCTGAGTTTGCAGAACATGCAAGCCTAGCTGCCAGAGCTATTGTAGAACTTTCAAGGCAATATTTTGTTGATGATGGTGGTTCATGCCACTTAGGTTTCAAGGATGAAAGGTTGGAACATGGGCAATCATTTCCTGGAGATGGTAATGGTAAATTTGCTATTGGCAAGCAAAATTGGAACATGAAATTTAAGGATGCCACCTCTGCTGCTCAAGCAGCGGCTGAGTTTGCAGAACATGCAAGCCTAGCTGCCAGAGCTGTTGTAGAACTTTAAAGGCAATATTGTGTCGATGATGGTGGTTCATGCCACTTAGGTTTCAAGGATGAAAGGTTGGAACATGGGCAATCATTTCCTGGAGATGGTAATTTTTTTGTTGGCAAGCAGAAGTGGAACATGAAATAAAAGGATGCTACCTCTGCTGCTCAAGCAGCGGCTGAGTTTGCAGAACATGCAAGGCTAGCTGCCAGAGCTGTTGTAGAACATTCAAGGCAATATTGTGTTAATGATGGTGGTTCATGCCACTTAGGTTTCAAGGATGAAAGGTTGGAACATGGGCAATTATTTCGTGGAGATGGTGATGGTAATATATCTGTTGGCAGGCAGAATTGGAACATGAAATTTAAGGATGCTACCTCTGCTGCTCAAGCAGCGGCTCAGTTTGCAGAACATGCAAGCCTAACTGCCAGAGCTGTTGTAGAACTTTTAAGGCAATATTATTTTGATGATGGTGGTTCATGCCACTTAGTTTTCAAGGATGAAAGGTTGGAACACGGGCAATCATTTCCTGGAGATGGTGATGGTAATATATCTGTTGGCAGGCAGAATTGGAACATGAAATTTAAGGATCCTACCTCTGCTGCTCAAGCAGCGGCTGAGTTTGCAGAACATGCAAGGCTAGCTGCCAGAGCTGTTGTAGAACATTCAAGGCAATATTGTGTTAATGATGGTGGTTCATGCCACTTAGGTTTCAAGGATGAAAGGTTGGAACATAGGCAATCATTTCCTGGAGATGGTGATGGTAATATTTCTCTTGGCAGGCAGAATTGGAACATGAAATTTAAGGATGCTACCTCTGCTGCTCAAGAAGCGGCTGAGTTTGCAGAACGTACAAGGATAGCTGCCAGAGTTGTTGTAGAACTTTCAAGGCAATATTGTGTTAATGATGGTGGTTCATGCCACTTAGGCTGCAAGGATGAAAGGTTGGACCATGGGCAATCATTTCCTGGAGATGGTGATGGTAATTTTTCTGTTGGCATGGAGAATTGGAACATGAAATTTAAGGATGCTACCTCTGCTGCTCAAGCAGCGGCTGAGTTTGCAGAACATGCAAGCCTAGCTGCCAGAGCTATTGTAGAACTTTCAAGGCAATATTTTGTTGATGATGGTGGTTCATGCCACTTAGGTTTCAAGGATGAAAGGTTGGAACATGGGCAATCATTTCCTGGAGATGGTAATGGTAAATTTGCTATTGGCAAGCAAAATTGGAACATGAAATTTAAGGATGCCACCTCTGCTGCTCAAGCAGCGGCTGAGTTTGCAGAACATGCAAGCCTAGCTGCCAGAGCTGTTGTAGAACTTTAAAGGCAATATTGTGTCGATGATGGTGGTTCATGCCACTTAGGTTTCAAGGATGAAAGGTTGGAACATGGGCAATCATTTCCTGGAGATGGTAATTTTTTTGTTGGCAAGCAGAAGTGGAACATGAAATAAAAGGATGCTACCTCTGCTGCTCAAGCAGTGGCTGAGTTTGCAGAACGTGCAAGGCTAGCTGCCAGAGCTGTTGTAGAACATTCAAGGCAATATTGTGTTAATGATGGTGGTTCATGCCACTTAGGTTTCAAGGATGAAAGGTTGGAACATGGGCAATTATTTCGTGGAGATGGTGATGGTAATATATCTGTTGGCAGGCAGAATTGGAACATGAAATTTAAGGATGCTACCTCTGCTGCTCAAGCAGCGGCTCAGTTTGCAGAACATGCAAGCCTAACTGCCAGAGCTGTTGTAGAACTTTTAAGGCAATATTATTTTGATGATGGTGGTTCATGCCACTTAGTTTTCAAGGATGAAAGGTTGGAACACGGGCAATCATTTCCTGGAGATGGTGATGGTAATATATCTGTTGGCAGGCAGAATTGGAACATGAAATTTAAAGATCCTACCTCTGCTGCTCAAGCAGCGGCTGAGTTTGCAGAACATGCAAGGCTAGCTGCCAGAGCTGTTGTAGAACATTCAAGGCAATATTGTGTTAATGATGGTGGTTCATGCCACTTAGGTTTCAAGGATGAAAGGTTGGAACATAGGCAATCATTTCCTGGAGATGGTGATGGTAATATTTCTCTTGGCAGGCAGAATTGGAACATGAAATTTAAGGATGCTACCTCTGCTGCTCAAGAAGCGGCTGAGTTTGCAGAACGTACAAGGATAGCTGCCAGAGTTGTTGTAGAACTTTCAAGGCAATATTGTGTTAATGATGGTGGTTCATGCCACTTAGGCTGCAAGGATGAAAGGTTGGACCATGGGCAATCATTTCCTGGAGATGGTGATGGTAATATTTCTTTTGGCAGGCAGAATTGGAACATGAAATTTAACGATGCTACCTCTGCTGCTCAAGCAGCGGCTGAGTTTGCAGAACATGCAAGCCTAGCTGCCAGAGCTGTTGTTGAACTTTCAAGGCAATATCTTGTTGATGATGGTGGTTCATGCCACTTAGGTTTCAAGGATGAAAGGTTGGAACATGGGCAATCATTTCCTGGAGATGGTAATGGTAAATTTTCTGTTGGCAGGCAGAATTGGAACATGAAATTTAAGGATGCTACCTCTGCTGCTCAAGCAGCGGCTGAGTTTGCAGAACATGCAAGCCTAGCTGCCAGAGCTGTTGTAGAACTTTAAAGGCAATATTGTGTTGATGATGGTGGTTCATGCCACTTAGGTTTCAAGGATGAAAGGTTGGAACATGGGCAATCATTTCCTAGAGATGGTAATTTTTCTGTTGGCATGGAGAATTGGAACATGAAATTTAAGGATGCTACCTTTGCTGCTCAAGCAGCGGCTGAGTTTGCAGAACATGCAAGCCTAGCTGCCAGAGCTATTGTAGAACTTTTAAGGCAATATTGTGTTGATGATGGTGGTTCATGCCACTTAGGTTTCAAGGATGAAAGGTTGGAACATGGGCAATCATTTCCTGGAGATGGTAATGGTAATTTTTCTGTTGGCAGGCAGAATTGGAACATGAAATTTAAGGATGCTACCTCTGCTGCTCAAGCAGCGGCTGAGTTTGCAGAACATGCAAGCCTTGCTGCCAGAGCTGTTGTAGAACTTTCAAGGCAATATTTTGTTGATGATGGTGGTTCATTCCACTTAATTTTAAAGGATGAAAGGTTGGACCATGGGCAATCATTTCCTGGAGATGGTAATTGTTTTGTTGGCAAGCAGAAGTGGAACATGAAATATATGGATGCTACCTCTGCTGCTCAAGCAGCGGCTGAGTTTGCAGAACATGCAAGGCTAGCTGCCAGAGCTGTTGTAGAACATTCAAGGCAATATTGTGTTAATGAGGGTGGTTCATGCCACTTAGGTTTCAAGGATGAAAGGTTGGAACATGGGCAATCATTTCCTGGAGATGGTGATGGTAATATATCTGTTGGCAGGCAGAATTGGAACATGAAATTTAAGGATGCTACCTCTGCTGCTCAAGCAGCGGCTGAGTTTGCAGAACATGCAAGCCTAACTGCCAGAGCTGTTGTAGAACGTTCAAGGAAATATTATGTTGATGATGGTGGTTCATGCCACTTAGTTTTCAAGGATGAATGGTTGGAACATGGGCAATCATTTCCTGGAGATGGTGATTTTAATATTTCTCTTGGCAGGCAGAACCTCTGCTGCTCAAGAAGCGGCTGAGTTTGCAGAACATGCAGGGATAGCTGCCAGAGTTGTTGTAGAACATTCAAGGAAATATTGTGTTAATGATGGTGGTTCATGCCACTTAGGCTGCAAGGATGAAAGGTTGGAACATGGGCAATCATTTCCTGGAGATGGTGATGGTAATATTTCTGTTGGCAGGCAGAATTGGAACATGAAATTTAAGGATGCTACCTCTGCTGCTCAAGCAGCGGCTGAGTTTGCAGAACATGCAAGCCTAGCTGCCAGAGCTATTGTAGAACTTTCAAGGCAATATTTTGTTGATGATGGTGGTTCATGCCACTTAGGTTTCAAGGATGAAAGGTTGGAACATGGGCAATCATTTCCTGGAGATGGTAATGGTAAATTTGCTATTGGCAAGCAAAATTGGAACATGAAATTTAAGGATGCCACCTCTGCTGCTCAAGCAGCGGCTGAGTTTGCAGAACATGCAAGCCTAGCTGCCAGAGCTGTTGTAGAACTTTAAAGGCAATATTGTGTCGATGATGGTGGTTCATGCCACTTAGGTTTCAAGGATGAAAGGTTGGAACATGGGCAATCATTTCCTGGAGATGGTAATTTTTTTGTTGGCAAGCAGAAGTGGAACATGAAATAAAAGGATGCTACCTCTGCTGCTCAAGCAGCGGCTGAGTTTGCAGAACATGCAAGGCTAGCTGCCAGAGCTGTTGTAGAACATTCAAGGCAATATTGTGTTAATGATGGTGGTTCATGCCACTTAGGTTTCAAGGATGAAAGGTTGGAACATGGGCAATCATTTCGTGGAGATGGTGATGGTAATATATCCGTTGGCAGGCAGAATTGGAACATGAAATTTAAGGATGCTACCTCTGCTGCTCAAGCAGCAGCTCAGTTTGCAGAACATGCAAGCCTAACTGCCAGAGCTGTTGTAGAACTTTCAAGGCAATATTATGTTGATGATGGTGGTTCATGCCACTTAGTTTTCAAGGATGAAAGGTTGGAACACGGGCAATCATTTCCTGGAGATGGTGATGGTAATATATCTGTTGGCAGGCAGAATTGGAACATGAAATTTAAGGATGCTACCTCTGCTGCTCAAGCAGCGGCTGAGTTTGCAGAACATGCAAGCCTAACTGCCAGAGCTGTTGTAGAACGTTTCAAGGCAATATTGTGTTAATAATGGTGGTTCATGCCACTTAGGTTTCAAGGATGAAAGGTTGGAACATGGGCAATTATTTCCTGGAGATGGTAATCGTAATTTTTCTGTTGGCAGGCAGAATTGGAACATGAAATTTAAGGATGCTACCTCTGCTGCTCAAACAGCGGCTGAGTTTGCAGAACATGCAAGCCTAGCTGCCAAAGCTATTGTAGAACTTTAAAGGCAATATTTTGTTGATGATGGTGGTTCAACCAATTAAATTTAAAGGATAAAAGGTTGGAACATGGGCAATCATTTCCTGGAGATGGTAATTTTTCTGTTGGCAAGCAGAAGTGGAACATGATATTAATGGATGCTACCTCTGCTGCTCAAGCAGCGACTGAGTTTGCAGAACATGCAAGGCTAGCTGCCAGAGCTGTTGTAGAACTTTCAAGGCAATATTGTGTTAATAATGGTGGTTCATGCCACTTAGGTTTCAAGGATGAAAGGTTGGAATATGGGCAATCATTTCCTGGAGATGGTGATGGTAATATTTCTGTTGGCAGGAAGAATTGGAACATGAAATTTAAGGATGCTATCTCTGCTGCTCAAGCAGCGGCTGAGTTTGCAGAACATGCAAGCCTAACTGCCAGAGCTGTTGTAGAACTTTCAAGGCAATATTATGTTGATGATGGTGGTTCATGCCACTTAGTTTTCAAGGATGAAAGGTTGGAACACGGGCAATCATTTCCTGGAGATGGTGATGGTAATATTTCTCTTGGCAGGCAGAATTGGAACATGAAATTTAAGGATGCTACCTCTGCTGCTCAAGAAGCGGCTGAGTTTGCACAACATGCAAGGATAGCTGCCAGAGTTATTGTAGAACTTTCAAGGCAATATTGTGTTAATGGTGGTGGTTCATGCCACTTAGGCTGCAAGGATGAAAGGTTGGAACATGGGCAATCATTTCATGGAGATGGTGATGGTAATATTTCTGATGGCAGGCAGAATTGGAATATGAAATTTAACGATGCTACCTCTGCTGCTCAAGCAGCGGCTGAGTTTGCAGAACATGCAAGCCTAGCTGCCAGAGCTGTTGTTGAACTTTCAAGGCAATATTTTGTTGATGATGGTGGTTCATGCCACTTAGGTTTCAAGGATGAAAGGTTGGAACATGGGCAATCATTTCCTGGAGATGGTAATGGTATTTTTTCTATTGGCAGGCAGTATTGGAACATGAAATTTAAGGAATCTACCTCTGCTGCTCAAGCAGCGGCTGAGTTTGCAGAACATGCAAGCCTAGCTGCCAGAGCTGTTGTAGAACTTTAAAGGCAATATTGTGTTGATGATGGTGGTTCATGCCACTTAGGTTTCAAAGATGAAAGTTTGGAACATGGGCAATTATTTCCTGGAGATGGTAATCGTAATTTTTCTGTTGGCAGGCAGAATTGGAACATGAAATTTAAGGATGCTACCTCTGCTGCTAAAACAGCGGCTGAGTTTGCAGAACATGCAAGCCTAGCTGCCAAAGCTATTGTAGAACTTTAAAGGCAATATTTTGTTGATGATGGTGGTTCATGCCAATTAAATTTAAAGGATAAAAGGTTGGAACATGGGCAATCATTTCCTGGAGATGGTAATTTTTCTGTTGGCAAGCAGAAGTGGAACATGATATTAATGGATGCTACCTCTGCTGCTCAAGCAGCGACTGAGTTTGCAGAACATGCAAGGCTAGCTGCCAGAGCTGTTGTAGAACTTTCAAGGCAATATTGTGTTAATAATGGTGGTTCATGCCACTTAGGTTTCAAGGATGAAAGGTTGGAATATGGGCAATCATTTCCTGGAGATGGTGATGGTAATATTTCTGTTGGCAGGAAGAATTGGAACATGAAATTTAAGGATGCTATCTCTGCTGCTCAAGCAGCGGCTGAGTTTGCAGAACATGCAAGCCTAACTGCCAGAGCTGTTGTAGAACTTTCAAGGCAATATTATGTTGATGATGGTGGTTCATGCCACTTAGTTTTCAAGGATGAAAGGTTGGAACACGGGCAATCATTTCCTGGAGATGGTGATGGTAATATTTCTCTTGGCAGGCAGAATTGGAACATGAAATTTAAGGATGCTACCTCTGCTGCTCAAGAAGCGGCTGAGTTTGCACAACATGCAAGGATAGCTGCCAGAGTTATTGTAGAACTTTCAAGGCAATATTGTGTTAATGGTGGTGGTTCATGCCACTTAGGCTGCAAGGATGAAAGGTTGGAACATGGGCAATCATTTCATGGAGATGGTGATGGTAATATTTCTGATGGCAGGCAGAATTGGAATATGAAATTTAACGATGCTACCTCTGCTGCTCAAGCAGCGGCTGAGTTTGCAGAACATGCAAGCCTAGCTGCCAGAGCTGTTGTTGAACTTTCAAGGCAATATTTTGTTGATGATGGTGGTTCATGCCACTTAGGTTTCAAGGATGAAAGGTTGGAACATGGGCAATCATTTCCTGGAGATGGTAATGGTATTTTTTCTATTGGCAGGCAGTATTGGAACATGAAATTTAAGGAATCTACCTCTGCTGCTCAAGCAGCGGCTGAGTTTGCAGAACATGCAAGCCTAGCTGCCAGAGCTGTTGTAGAACTTTAAAGGCAATATTGTGTTGATGATGGTGGTTCATGCCACTTAGGTTTCAAGGATGAAAGGTTGGAACATGGGCAATCATTTCCTGGAGATGGTAATGGTAATTTTTCTGTTGGCAGGCAGAATTGGAACATGAAATTTATGGATGCTACCTCTGCTGCTCAAGCAGCGGCTGAGTTTGCAGAATATGCAAGCCTAGCTGCCAGAGCTGTTGTAGAACTTTCAAGGCAATATTGTGTTGATGATGGTGGTTCATGCCACTTAGGTTTCAAGGATGAAAGGTTGGAACATGGGCAATCATTTCCTGGAGATGGTAATGGTAATTTTTCTGTTGGCAGGCAGAATTGGAACATGAAATTTAAGGATGCTACCTCTGCTGCTCAAGCAGCGGCTGAGTTTGCAGAACATGCAAGCCTAGCTGCCAGAGCTGTTGTAGAACTTTCAAGGCAATATTTTGTTGATGATGGTGGTTCATGCCACTTAATTTTAAAGGATGAAAGGTTGGAACATGGGCAATCATTTCCTGGAGATGGTAATTGTTTTGTTGGCAAGCAGAAGTGGAACATGAAATATATGGATGCTACCTCTGCTGCTCAAGTAGCGGCTGAGTTTGCAGAACAAGCAAGGCTAGCTGCCAGAGCTATTGTAGAACATTCAAGGCAATATTGTGTTAATGATGGTGGTTCATGCCACTTAGGTTTCAAGGATGAAAGGTTGTAACATGGGCAATCATTTCCTGGAGATGGTGATGGTAATATATCTGTTGGCAGGCAGAATTGGAACATGAAATTTAAGGATGCTACCTCTGCTGTTCAAGCAGCGGCTGAGTTTGCAGAACATGCAAGCCTAACTGCCAGAGCTGTTGTAGAACGTTCAAGGAAATATTATGTTTATGATGGTGGTTCATGCCACTTAGTTTTCAAGGATGAAAGGTTGGAACATGGGCAATCATTTCCTTGAGATGGTGATTGTAATATTTCTCTTGGCAGGCAGAATTGGAACATGAAAATTAAGGATGCTACCTCTGCTGCTCAAGAGGCGGCTGAGTTTGCAGAACATGCAGGGATAGCCGCCAGAGTTGTTGTAGAACTTTCAAGGCAATATTGTGTTAATGATGGTGGTTCATGCCACTTAGGCTGCAAGGATGAAAGGTTGGAACTTGGGAAATCATTTCCTGGAGATGGTAATGGTAAATTTGCTATTGGCAAGCAGAATTGGAACATGAAATTTAAGGATGCCACCTCTGCTGCTCAAGCAGCGGCTGATTTTGCAGAACATGCAAGCCTAGCTGCCAGAGTTGTTGTAAAACTTTAAAGGCGATATTGTGTCGATGATGGTGGTTCATGCCACTTAGGTTTCAAGGATGAAAGGTTGGAACATGGGCAATCATTTCCTGGAGATGGTAATGGTAAATTTGCTATTGGCAAGCAGAATTGGAACATGAAATTTAAGGATGCCACCTCTACTGCTCAAGCAGCGGCTGAGTTTGCAGAACATGCAAGCCTAGCTGCCAGAGCTGTTGTAGAACTTTAAAGGCAAAATTGTGTCGATGATGGTGGTTCATGCCACTTAGGTTTCAAGGATGAAAGGTTGGAACATGGGCAATCATTTCCTGGAGATGGTAATTTTTTTGTTGGCAAGCAGAAGTGGAACATGAAATAAAAGGATGCTACCTCTGCTGCTCAAGCAGCGGCTGAGTTTGTAGAACATGCAAGGCTAGCTGCCAGAGCTGTTGTAGAACATTCAAGGCAATATTATGTTAATGATGGTGGTTCATGCCACTTAGGTTTCAAGGATGAAAGGTTGGAACATGGGCAATCATTTCGTGGTGATGGTGATGGTAATATATCTGTTGGCAGGCAGAATTGGAACATGAAATTTAAGGATGCTACCTCTGCTGCTCAAGCAGCGGCTGAGTTTGCAGAACATACAAGCCTAACTGCCAGAGCTGTTGTTGAACTTTAAAGGCAATATTGTGTTGATGATGGTGGTTCATGCCACTTAGGTTTCAAGGATGAAAGGTTGGAACATGGGCAATCATTTCCTAGAGATGTTAATGGTAATTTTTCTGTTGGGAGGCAAAATTGGAACATGAAATTTAAGGATGCTACCTCTGTTGCTCAAGCAGCGCCCGAGGTTGCAGAACATGCAAACCTAGCTGCCAGAGCTGTTGGAGAACTTTCAAGGCAATATTGTGTTGATGATGGTGGTTCATGCCACTTAGGCTGCAAGGATGAAAGGTTGGAACATGGGCAATCATTTCCTGGAGATGGTGATGGTAATATTTCTGTTGGCAGGCATAATTGGAACATGAAAATTAAGGATGCTACCTCTGCTGCTCAAGAGGCGGCTGAGTTTGCAGAACATGCAGGGATAGCTGCCAGAGTTGTTGTAGAACTTTCAAGGCAATATTGTGTTAATGATGGTGGTTCATGCCACTTAGGCTGCAAGGATGAAAGGTTGGAACTTGGGAAATCATTTCCTGGAGATGGTAATGGTAAATTTGCTATTGGCAAGCAGAATTGGAACATGAAATTTAAGGATGCCACCTCTGCTGCTCAAGCAGGGCTGATTTTTCAGAACATGCAAGCCTAGCTGCCAGAGCTGTTGTAAAACTTTAAAGGCGATATTGTGTCGATGATGGTGGTTCATGCCACTTAGGTTTCAAGGATGAAAGGTTGGAACATGGGCAATCATTTCCTGGAGATGGTAATGGTAAATTTGCTATTGGCAAGCAGAATTGGAACATGAAATTTAAGGATGCCACCTCTGCTGCTCAAGCAGCGGCTGAGTTTGCAGAACATGCAAGCCTAGCTGCCAGAGCTGTTGTAGAACTTTAAAGGCAATATTGTGTCGATGATGGTGGTTCATGCCACTTAGGTTTCAAGGATGAAAGGTTGGAACATGGGCAATCATTTCCTGGAGATGGTAATTTTTTTGTTGGCAAGCAGAAGTGGAACATGAAATAAAAGGATGCTACCTCTGCTGCTCAAGCAGCGGCTGAGTTTGCAGAACATGCAAGGCTAGCTGCCAGAGCTGTTGTAGAACATTCAAGGCAATATTATGTTAATGATGGTGGTTCATGCCACTTAGGTTTCAAGGATGAAAGGTTGGAACATGGGCAATCATTTCGTGGTGATGGTGATGGTAATATATCTGTTGGCAGGCAGAATTGGAACATGAAATTTAAGGATGCTACCCATGCTGCTCAAGCAGCGGCTGAGTTTGCAGAACATACAAGCCTAACTGCCAGAGCTATTGTTGAACTTTAAAGGCAATATTGTGTTGATGATGGTGGTTCATGCCACTTAGGTTTCAAGGATGAAAGGTTGGAACATGGGCAATCATTTCCTAGAGATGTTAATGGTAATTTTTCTGTTGGGAGGCAAAATTGGAACATGAAATTTAAGGATGCTACCTCTGTTGCTCAAGCAGCGCCCGAGGTTGCAGAACATGCAAACCTAGCTGCCAGAGCTGTTGGAGAACTTTCAAGGCAATATTGTGTTGATGATGGTGGTTCATGCCACTTAGGCTGCAAGGATGAAAGGTTGGAACATGGGCAATCGTTTCCTGGAGATGGTGATGGTAATATTTCTGTTGGCAGGCATAATTGGAACATGAAATTTAAGGATGCTACCTCTGCTGCTCAAGCAACGGCTGAGTTTGCAGAACATGCAAGCCTAGCTGCCATAGCTATTGTAGAACATTCAAGGCAATATTGTGTTAATGATGGTGGTTCATGCCACTTAGGTTTCAAGGATGAAAGGTTGTAACATGGGCAATCATTTCCTGGAGATGGTGATGGTAATATATCTGTTGGCAGGCAGAATTGGAACATGAAATTTAAGGATGCTACCTCTGCTGTTCAAGCAGCGGCTGAGTTTGCAGAACATGCAAGCCTAACTGCCAGAGCTATTGTAGAACGTTCAAGGAAATATTATGTTTATGATGGTGGTTCATGCCACTTAGTTTTCAAGGATGAAAGGTTGGAACATGGGCAATCATTTCCTTGAGATGGTGATTGTAATATTTCTCTTGGCAGGCAGAATTGGAACATGAAAATTAAGGATGCTACCTCTGCTGCTCAAGAGGCGGCTGAGTTTGCAGAACATGCAGGGATAGCCGCCAGAGTTGTTGTAGAACTTTCAAGGCAATATTGTGTTAATGATGGTGGTTCATGCCACTTAGGCTGCAAGGATGAAAGGTTGGAACTTGGGAAATCATTTCCTGGAGATGGTAATGGTAAATTTGCTATTGGCAAGCAGAATTGGAACATGAAATTTAAGGATGCCACCTCTGCTGCTCAAGCAGCGGCTGATTTTGCAGAACATGCAAGCCTAGCTGCCAGAGTTGTTGTAAAACTTTAAAGGCGATATTGTGTCGATGATGGTGGTTCATGCCACTTAGGTTTCAAGGATGAAAGGTTGGAACATGGGCAATCATTTCCTGGAGATGGTAATGGTAAATTTGCTATTGGCAAGCAGAATTGGAACATGAAATTTAAGGATGCCACCTCTACTGCTCAAGCAGCGGCTGAGTTTGCAGAACATGCAAGCCTAGCTTGCCAGAGCTGTTGTAGAACTTTAAAGGCAAAATTGTGTCGATGATGGTGGTTCATGCCACTTAGGTTTCAAGGATGAAAGGTTGGAACATGGGCAATCATTTCCTGGAGATGGTAATTTTTTTGTTGGCAAGCAGAAGTGGAACATGAAATAAAAGGATGCTACCTCTGCTGCTCAAGCAGCGGCTGAGTTTGTAGAACATGCAAGGCTAGCTGCCAGAGCTGTTGTAGAACATTCAAGGCAATATTATGTTAATGATGGTGGTTCATGCCACTTAGGTTTCAAGGATGAAAGGTTGGAACATGGGCAATCATTTCGTGGTGATGGTGATGGTAATATATCTGTTGGCAGGCAGAATTGGAACATGAAATTTAAGGATGCTACCTCTGCTGCTCAAGCAGCGGCTGAGTTTGCAGAACATACAAGCCTAACTGCCAGAGCTGTTGTTGAACTTTAAAGGCAATATTGTGTTGATGATGGTGGTTCATGCCACTTAGGTTTCAAGGATGAAAGGTTGGAACATGGGCAATCATTTCCTAGAGATGTTAATGGTAATTTTTCTGTTGGGAGGTAAAATTGGAACATGAAATTTAAGGATGCTACCTCTGTTGCTCAAGCAGCGCCCGAGGTTGCAGAACATGCAAACCTAGCTGCCAGAGCTGTTGGAGAACTTTCAAGGCAATATTGTGTTGATGATGGTGGTTCATGCCACTTAGGCTGCAAGGATGAAAGGTTGGAACATGGGCAATCATTTCCTGGAGATGGTGATGGTAATATTTCTGTTGGCAGGCATAATTGGAACATGAAAATTAAGGATGCTACCTCTGCTGCTCAAGAGGCGGCTGAGTTTGCAGAACATGCAGGGATAGCTGCCAGAGTTGTTGTAGAACTTTCAAGGCAATATTGTGTTAATGATGGTGGTTCATGCCACTTAGGCTGCAAGGATGAAAGGTTGGAACTTGGGAAATCATTTCCTGGAGATGGTAATGGTAAATTTGCTATTGGCAAGCAGAATTGGAACATGAAATTTAAGGATGCCACCTCTGCTGCTCAAGCAGGGCTGATTTTTCAGAACATGCAAGCCTAGCTGCCAGAGCTGTTGTAAAACTTTAAAGGCGATATTGTGTCGATGATGGTGGTTCATGCCACTTAGGTTTCAAGGATGAAAGGTTGGAACATGGGCAATCATTTCCTGGAGATGGTAATGGTAAATTTGCTATTGGCAAGCAGAATTGGAACATGAAATTTAAGGATGCCACCTCTGCTGCTCAAGCAGCGGCTGAGTTTGCAGAACATGCAAGCCTAGCTGCCAGAGCTGTTGTAGAACTTTAAAGGCAATATTGTGTCGATGATGGTGGTTCATGCCACTTAGGTTTCAAGGATGAAAGGTTGGAACATGGGCAATCATTTCCTGGAGATGGTAATTTTTTTGTTGGCAAGCAGAAGTGGAACATGAAATAAAAGGATGCTACCTCTGCTGCTCAAGCAGCGGCTGAGTTTGCAGAACATGCAAGGCTAGCTGCCAGAGCTGTTGTAGAACATTCAAGGCAATATTATGTTAATGATGGTGGTTCATGCCACTTAGGTTTCAAGGATGAAAGGTTGGAACATGGGCAATCATTTCGTGGTGATGGTGATGGTAATATATCTGTTGGCAGGCAGAATTGGAACATGAAATTTAAGGATGCTACCCATGCTGCTCAAGCAGCGGCTGAGTTTGCAGAACATACAAGCCTAACTGCCAGAGCTATTGTTGAACTTTAAAGGCAATATTGTGTTGATGATGGTGGTTCATGCCACTTAGGTTTCAAGGATGAAAGGTTGGAACATGGGCAATCATTTCCTAGAGATGTTAATGGTAATTTTTCTGTTGGGAGGCAAAATTGGAACATGAAATTTAAGGATGCTACCTCTGTTGCTCAAGCAGCGCCCGAGGTTGCAGAACATGCAAACCTAGCTGCCAGAGCTGTTGGAGAACTTTCAAGGCAATATTGTGTTGATGATGGTGGTTCATGCCACTTAGGCTGCAAGGATGAAAGGTTGGAACATGGGCAATCATTTCCTGGAGATGGTGATGGTAATATTTCTGTTGGCAGGCATAATTGGAACATGAAATTTAAGGATGCTACCTCTGCTGCTCAAGCAGCGGCTGAGTTTGCAGAACATGCAAGCCTAGCTGCCATAGCTATTGTAGAACATTCAAGGCAATATTGTGTTAATGATGGTGGTTCATGCCACTTAGGTTTCAAGGATGAAAGGTTGGAACATGGGCAATCATTTCCTGGAGATGGTGATGGTAATATATCTATTGGCAGGCAGAATTGGAACATGAAATTTAAGGATGCTACCTCTGCTGCTCAAGCAGCGGTTCAGTATGAAGAACATGCAAGCCTAACTGCCAGAGCTGTTATAGAACTTTCAAGGAAATATTATGTTGATGATGGTGGTTCATGCCACTTAGTTTTCAAGGATGAAAGGTTGGAACATGGGCAATCATTTCCTGGAGATGGTAATGGTAAATTTGCTATTGGCAAGCAGAATTGGAACATGAAATTTAAGGATGCTACCTCTGCTGCTCAAGCAGCGGCTGAGTTTGCAGAACAGGTAAGCCTAGCAGCCAGAGCTGTTGTAGAACTTTCAAGGCAATATTGTGTTGATGATGGTGGTTCATGCCACTTAGGTTTCAAGGATGAAAGGTTGGAACATGGGTAATCATTTCCTGGAGATGGTAATGGTAATTTTTCTGTTGGCAAGCAGAATTGGAAGATGAAATTTAAGGATGCTACCTCTGCTGCTCAAGCAATGGAAGAGTTTGCAGAACATGCAAGCCTAATTGCCAGAGCTGTTATAGAACAATATTTTGTTGATGATGGTGGTTCATGCCACTTAATTTGAAAGGATGAAAGGTTGGAACATGGGCAATCATTTCCTGGAGATGTTAATTTTTTTGTTGGCAAGCAGAAGTGGAACATGATGATGGTGGTTCATGCCACTTAGGCTGCAAGGATGAAAGGTTGGAACATGGGTAATCATTTCCAGGAGATGGTGATGATAATATTTCTCTTGGCAGGCAGAATTGGAACATGAAATTTAAGGATGCTACCTCTGCTGCTCAAGAAGCGGCTGAGTTTGCAGAACATGCAGGGATAGCTGCCAGAGTTGTTGTAGAACTTTCAAGGCAATATTGTGTTAATGATGGTGGTTCATGCCACTTAGGCTGCAAGGATGAAAGGTTTGAACATAGGCAATCATTTCCTGGAGATGGTGATGGTAATATTTCTGTTGGCAGGCAGAATTGGAACATGAAATTTAAGGATGCTACCTCTGCTGCTCAAGCAGCGGCTGAGTTTGCAGAACATGCAAGCCTAGCTGCCAGAGCTGTTGTAGAACTTTCAAGGCAATATTTTTTGTTGATGATGGTGGTTCATGCTACTTAGGTTTCAAGGATGAAAGGTTGGAACATGGGCAATCATTTCCTGGAGATGGTAATGGTAAATTTGCTATTGGCAGGCAGAATTGGAACATGAAATTTAAGGATGCCACCTCTGCTGCTCAAGCAGCGGCTGAGTTTACAGAACATGCAAGCCTAGCTGCCAGAGCTGTTGTAGAACTTTAAAGGCAATATTGTGTTGATGATGGTGGTTCATGCCACTTAGGTTTCAAGGATGAAAGGTTGGAACATGGGCAATCATTTCCTGGAGATGGTAATGGTAAGTTTTCTGTTGGCAGGCAAAATTGGAACATGAAATTTAAGGATGCTACCTCTGCTGCTCAAGCAGCGGCTGAGTTTGCAGAACATGCAAGCCTAGCTGCCAGAGCTGTTGTAGAACTTTCAAGGCAATATTTGGTTGATGATGGTGGCTCATGCCACTTAGTTTTCAAGGATGAAAGGTTAGAACATGGGCAATCATTTCCTGGATATGGTGATGGTAATATTTCTATTGGCAGGCAGAATTGGAACATGAAATTTAAGGATGCTACCTCTGCTGCTCAAGCAGCGGCTGAGTTTGCAGAACATGCAAGCCTAACTACCAGAGCTTTTGTAGAACTTTCAAGGCAATATTATGTTGATGATGGTGGTTCATGCCACTTAGTTTTCAAGGATGAAAGGTTTGAACATGGGCAATCATTTCCGTGAGATGGTAATGGTAATTTTTCTGTTGGTAGGCAGAATTGGAACATGCAATTTAAGGATGCTACCTCTGCTGCTCAAGCAGCGACTGAGTTTGCATAACATGCAAGCCTAGCTGCCAGAGTTGTTGTAGAACTTTCATGGCAATATTGAGTTGATGGTGGTGGTTCATGCCACTTAGGTTTCAAGGATGAAAGGTTGGAACATGGGCAATCATTTCCTGGAGATGGTGATGGTAATATTTCTCTTGGCAGCCAGAATTAGACCATGAAATTTAAGGATGATACCTCTGCTGCTCAAGAAGCGGCTGAGTTTGCAGAACATCCAAGCTTAGCTGCCAGAGCTTTTGTATAACTTTAAAGGCAATATTATGTTGATGATGGTGGTTCATGCCACTTAGGCTGCAAGGATGAAAGGTTGGAACATGGGCAATCATTTCCTGGAGATGGTGATGGTAATATTTCTGTTGGCAGGCAGAATTGGAACATGAAATTTAAGGATGCTACCTCTGCTGCTCAAGTAGCGGCTGAGTTTGCAGAACATGCAAGCCTAGCTGCCAGAGCTGTTGTAAAACACTTTCAAGGCAATATTATGTTGATGATGGTGGTTCATGCCACTTAGTTTTCAAGGATGAAAGGTTGGAACATGGGCAATCATTTCCTTGTGATGGTAATGGTAATTTTTCTGTTGGCAGGCAGAATTGGAACATGCAATTTAAGGATGCTACCTCTGCTGCTCAAGCAGCGGCTGAGTTTGCAGAACATGCAAGCCTAGCTGCCAGAGTTGTTGTAGAACTTTCAAGGCAATATTGTGTTGATGATGGTGGTTCATGCCACTTAGGTTTCAAGGATGAAAGGTTGGAACATGGGCAATCATTTCCTAGAGATGGGAATGGCAATTTTTCTGTTGGCAGGCAGAATTGGAACATGAAATTTAAGGATGCTACCTCTATTGCTCAAGCAGTGGCTGAGGTTGCAGAACATGCAAGCCTAGCTGCCAGAGCTGTTGGAGAACTTTCAAGGCAATATTGTGTTGATGATGGTGGTTCATGCCACATAGTTTTCAAGGATAAAAGGTTGGAACATGGGCAATCATTTCCTACAGATGGTAATGGTAATTTTTTTGTTGGCAGGTAGAATTGGAACATGAAATTTAAGGATGCTACCTCTTTTACTCAAGCAGCAGATGAGTTTGCAGAATATGCAAGCCTAGCTGCAAGAGCTGTTGTAGAACTTTCAAGGCAATATTGTGTTGATGATAGTGGTTCATGCCACTTAGGTTTCAAGGATAAAAGGTTGAACCATGGGCAATCATTTCCTGGAGATGGTAAATTTTTTATTGGCGAGGAGAATTGGAACATGAAATTTAAGGATGCTATCTCTGCTGCTCAAGCAGCGGCTGAGTTTGCAGAACATCCAAGCTTAGCTGCCAGTGCTTTTGTAGAACTTTAAAGGCAATATTGTGTTGATGATGGTGGTTCATGCCACTTAGGCTGCAAGGATGAAAGGTTGGAACATGGGCAATCATTTCCTGGAGATGGTGATGGTAATATTTCTGTTGGCAGGCAGAATTGGAACATGAAATTTAAGGATGCTACCTCTGTTGCTAAAGTAGCGCCTGAGGTTGTAGAACATGCAAGCCTAGCTGCCAGAGCTGTTGGAGAACTTTCAAGGAAATATTGTGTTGATGATGGTGGTTCATGCCACTTGGTTTTCAAGGATAAAAGGTTGGAACATGGGCAATCATTTCCTACAGATGGTAATGGTAATTTCTTTGTTGGCAGGTAGAATCCGAACATGAAATTTAAGGATGCTACCTCTTCTACTCAAGCAGCAGATGAGTTTGCAGAATATGCAAGCCTAGCTACAAGAGCCGTTGTAGAACTTTCAAGGCAATATTGAGTTGATGATGGTGGTTCATGCCACTTAGGTTTCAAGAATAAAAGGTTGGACCATGGGCAATCATTTCCTGGAGATGGTAAATTTTTTATTGGCAGGGAGAATTGGATCATGAAATTTAAGGATGCTATCTCTGCTGCTGAAGCAGCGGCTGAGTTTGCAGAACATCCAAGCTTAGCTGCCAGTGCTTTTGTAGAACTTTAAAGGCAATATTGTGTTGATGATGGTGGTTCATGCCACTTAGGCTACAAGGATGAAAGGTTGGAACATGGGCAATCATTTCCTGGAGATGGTGATGGTAATATTTCTATTGGCAGGCAGAATTTGAACATGAAATTTAAGGATGCTACCTCTGCTGCTCAAGCAGCGGCTGAGTTTGCAGAACATGCAAGCCTAACTGCCAGAGTTGTTGTAGAACTTTCAAGGAAATATTATGTTGATGATGGTGGTTCATGCCACTTAGTTTTCAAGGATGAAAGGTTGGACATTGGGCAATCATTTCCTTATGATGGTAATTGTAATTTTTCTGTTGGCAGGCAGAATTGGAACATGCAATTTAAGAATGCTACCTCTGCTGCTCAAGCAGCGGCTGAGTTTGCATAACATGCAAGCCTAGCTGCCAGAGTTGTTGTAGAACTTTCAAGGCAATATTGAGTTGATGATGGTGGTTCATGCCACTTAGGTTTCAAGGATGAAAGGTTGGAACATGGGCAATCATTTCCTAGAGATGGTAATGGCATTTTTTCTATTGGAAGGCAGAATTGGAACATGAAATTTAAGGATGCTACCTCTGTTGCTCAAGCAGCGGCTGAGGTTGCAGAACATGCAAGCCTAGCTGCCAGAGCTGTTGGAGAACTTTCAAGGCAATATTGTGTTGATGATGGTGGTTCATGCCACTTAGTTTTCAAGGATGAAAGGTTGGAACATGGGCAATCATTTCCTACAGATGGTAATGGTAATTTTTTTGTTGGCAGGTAGAATTGGACAATGAAATTTAAGGATGCTACCTATTCTACTCAAGCAGCAGATGAGTTTGCAGAATATGCAAGCCTAGCTGCAAGAGTTGTTGTAGAACTTTCAAGGCAATATTGTGTTGATGATGGTGGTTCATGCCACTTAGGTTTCAAGGATAAACGGTTGGACCATGGGCAATCATTTCCTGGAGATGGTAAATTTTCTATTGGCAGGCAGAATTGGAACATGAAATTTAAGGATGCTATTTCTGCTGCTAAAGCAGCGGCTGTGTTTGCAGAACATCCAAGCTTAGCTGCCAGAGCTTTTGTAGACTTTAAAGACAATATTGTGTTGATGATGGTGGTTCATGCCACTTAGGTTTCAAGGATGAAAGGTTGGAACATGGGCAATCATTTCCTAGAGATGGGAATGGCAATTTTTCTGTTGGCAGGCAGAATTGGAACATGAAATTTAAGGATGCTACCTCTGTTGCTCAAGCAGCGGCTGAGGTTGCAGAACATGCAAGCCTAGCTGCCAGAGCTGTTGGAGAACTTTCAAGGCAATATTGTGTTGATGATGGTGGTTCATGCCACTTAGTTTTCAAGGATGAAAGGTTGGAACATGGGCAATCATTTCCTACAGATGGTAATGGTAATTTTTTTTGTTGGCAGGTAGAATTGGACAATGAAATTTAAGGATGCTACCTATTCTACTCAAGCAGCAGATGAGTTTGCAGAATATGCAAGCCTAGCTGCAAGAGTTGTTGTAGAACTTTCAAGGCAATATTGTGTTGATGATGGTGGTTCATGCCACTTAGGTTTCAAGGATAAACGGTTGGACCATGGGCAATCATTTCCTGGAGATGGTAAATTTTCTATTTGCAGGCAGAATTGGAACATGAAATTTAAGGATGCTATTTCTGCTGCTAAAGCAGCGGCTGTGTTTGCAGAACATCCAAGCTTAGCTGCCAGAGCTTTTGTAGACTTTAAAGACAATATTTTGTTGATGATGGTGGTTCATGCCACTTAGGTTTCAAGGATGAAAGGTTGGAACATGGGCAATCATTTCCTAGAGATGGGAATGGCAATTTTTCTGTTGGCAGGCAGAATTGGAACATGAAATTTAAGGATGCTACCTATGTTGCTCAAGCAGCGGCTTAGGTTGCAGAACATGCAAGCCTAGCTGCCAGAGCTGTTGGAGAACTTTCAAGGCAATATTGTGTTGATGATGGTGGTTCATGCCACTTAGGTTTCAAGGATGAAAGGTTGGAACATGGGCAATCATTTCCTAGAGATTGTAATGGTAATTTTTCTGTTGGCAGGCAAAATTGGAACACGAAATTTAAGGATGCTACCTCTGCTGCTCAAGCAGCGGCTGAGTTTGCAGAACATGCAAGCCTAGCTGCCAGAGCTGTTGTAGAACTTTCAAGGCAATATTTTGTTGATGATGGTGGTTCATGCCACTTAGTTTTCAAGGATGAAAGGTTTGAACATGGGCAATCAATTCATTGAGATGGTAATGGTAATTTTTTTGTTGGCAGGCAGAGTTGGAACATGAAATTTAAGGATGCTACCTCTACTGCTCAAGCAGTGGCTTAGATTGCAAAACATGCAAGCCTAGCTACCAGAGTTGTTGTAGAACTTTAAAGGCAATATTTTGTTGATGATGGTGGTTCATGCCTCTTAGGTTTCAAGGATGAAATGTTGGAACATGGGCAATCATTTCCTTGAGATGGTAATGGTAATTTTCCTATTAGCAGGCGGAATTTGAACATGAAATTTAAGGATGCTATCTCTGCTGCTCAAGCAGCGGCTGAGTTTGCAGAACATGCAAGCCTAGCTTCCAGAGTTGTTGGAGAACTTTCAAGGCAATATTGTGTTGATGATGGTGGTTCATGCCACTTAGGTATCAAGGATGAAAGGTTGGAACATGGGCAATCATTTCCTTGAGATGGTAATGGTAATTTTTCTGTTGGCAGGCAGAATTGGAACATGAAATTTAAGGATGCTAGCTCTGCTGCTCAAGCAGCGGCTGAGTTTGCATAACATACAAGCCTAGCTGCCAGAGTTGTTGTAGAACTTTCAAGGCAATATTGTGTTGGTGATGGTGGTTCATGCCACTTAGGTTTCAAGGATGAAAGGTTGGAACATGGGCAATCATTTCCTAGAAATGGTAATGCTAATTTTTCTATTGGCAGGCAGAATTGGAACATGAAATTTAAGGATGCTACCTCTGTTGCTCAAGCAGCGGCTGAGGTTACAGAACATGCAAGCCTAGCTGCCAGAGTTGTTGGAGAACTTTCAAGGCAATATTGTGTTGATGATGGTGGTTCATGCCACTTAGGTTTCAAGGATGAAAGGTTGGAACATGGGCAATCATTTCCTTGAGATGGTAATGGTAATTTTTCTATTGGCAGGTAGAATTGGAACATGAAATTTAAGGATGCTACTTCTGCTGCTCAAGCAGCGGCAGAGTTTGCAGAACATGCAAGCCTAGCTGCCAGAGCTGTTGTAGAACTTTAAAGGCAATATTGTGTTGATGATGGTAGTTCATGCCACTTAGGTTTCAAGGATGAAAGGTTGGAACATGGGCAATCATTTCCCGGAGATGGTAATGGTAAATTTGCTGTTGGCAGGTAGAATTGGAACATGAAATTTAAGGATGCTACCTCTGCTGCTCAAGCAGCGGCTGAGTTTGCAGAACATGCAAGCCTAGCTACCAGAGCTGTTGTAGAACTTTCAAGGCAATATTTTGTTGATGATGGTGGTTCATGCCACATAGTTTTCAAGGATGAAAGGTTGGAACATGGGCAATCATTTCCTGGAGATGGTAATGGTAAATTTGCTGTTGGCAGGTAGAATTGGAACATGAAATTTAAGGATGCTACCTCTGCTGGTCAAGCAGCGGCTGAGTTTGCAGAACATGCAAGCCTAGCTACCAGAGCTGTTGTAGAACTTTCAAGGCAATATTTTGTTGATAATGGTGGTTCATGCCACTTAGTTTTCAAGGATGAAAGGTTTGAACATGGGCAATCAATTCATTGAGATGGTAATGGTAATTTTTTTGTTGGCAGGCAGAGTTGGAACATGAAATTTAAGGATGCTACCTCTACTGCTCAAGCAGTGGCTTAGATTGCAAAACATGCAAGCCTAGCTACCAGAGTTGTTGTAGAACTTTAAAGGCAATATTTTGTTGATGATGGTTGTTCATGCCTCTTAGGTTTCAAGGATAAAATGTTGGAACATGGGCAATCATTTCCTTGAGATGGTAATGGTAAATTTGTTGTTGGCAGGCAGGGTTGGAACATATAATTTAAGGATGCTACCTCTGCTGCTCAAGCAGCGGCTGAGTTTGCAGAACATGCAAGCCTAGCTGCCAGAGCTGTTGTAGAACTTTAAAGGCAATATTGTGTTGATGATGGTGGTCCATGCCACTTAGGTTTCAAGGATGAAAGGTTGAACATGGGCAATCATTTCCTCGAGATGTTAATGGTAATTTTTCTGTTGGCAGGCAGAATTGGAACATGAAATTTAAGGATGCTACTCTATTGCTCAGGCAGCGGCTGAGTTTGCAGAACATGCAAGCCTAGCTGCCAGAGCTGTTGTAGAACTTTCAAGGAAATATTGTGTTGATGATAGTGGTTCATGCCACTTAGGTTTCAAGGATGAAAAGTTGGAACATGGGCAATCATTTCCTTGAGATGGTAATGGTAATTTTTCTGTTGGCAGGCCGAATTGGAACATGAAATTTAAGGATGCTACCTCTGCTGCTCAAGCAGCGGCTGAGTTTGCAGAACATGCAAGCCTAGCTGCCAGAGCTATTGTAGAACTTTAAAGGCAATATTGTGTTGATGATGGTGGTTCATGCCACTTAGGTTTCAAGGATGAAAGGTTGGAACATGGGCAATCATTTCCTAGAGATGGTAATCGTAATTTTTCTGTTGGCAGGCGGAATTGGAACATGAAATTTAAGGATGCTACCTCTGTTGCTCAAGAAGCGGCTGAAGTTGCAGAACATGCAAGCCTAGCTGCCAGAGCTGTTGGAGAACTTTCAAGGCAATATTGTGTTGATGATGGTGGTTCATGCCATTTAGGTTTCAAGGATGAAAGGTTGGAACATGGGCAATCATTTCCTTGAGATGGTAATGGTAATTTTTCTGTTGGCAGGCAGAATTGGAACATGAAATTTAAGGATGCTAACTCTGCTGCTCAAGCAGCGGCTGAGTTTGCATAACATACAAGCCTAGCTGCCAGAGCTGTTGTAGAACTTTCAAGGCAATATTTTGTTGATAATGGTGGTTCATGCCATATTTTTCAAGGATGAAAGGTTTGAACATGGGCAATCAATTCATTGAGATGGTAATGGTAATTTTTTTGTTGGCAGGCAGAGTTGGAACATGAAATTTAAGGATGCTACCTCTGTTGCTCAAGCAGCGGCTGAGGTTGCAGAACATGCAAGCCTAGCTGCCAGAGTTGTTGGAGAACTTTCAAGGCAATATTGTGTTGATGATGGTGGTTCATGCCACTTAGGTTTCAAGGATGAAAGGTTGGAACATGGGCAATCATTTCCTTGAGATGGTAATGGTAATTTTTCTATTGGCAGGTAGAATTGGAACATGAAATTTAAGGATGCTACTTCTGCTGCTCAAGCAGCGGCAGTGTTTGCAGAACATGCAAGCCTAGCTGCCAGAGCTGTTGTAGAACTTTAAAGGCAATATTGTGTTGATGATGGTAGTTCATGCCACTTAGGTTTCAAGGATGAAAGGTTGGAACATGGGCAATCATTTCCCGGAGATGGTAATGGTAAATTTGCTGTTGGCAGGTAGAATTGGAACATGAAATTTAAGGATGCTACCTCTGCTGCTCAAGCAGCGGCTCAGTTTGCAGAACATGGAAGCCTAGCTACCAGAGCTGTTGTAGAACTTTCAAGGCAATATTTTGTTGATGATGGTGGTTCATGCCACATAGTTTTCAAGGATGAAAGGTTGGAACATGGGCAATCATTTCCTTGAGATGGTAATTGTAATTTTTCCGTTGGCAGGCAGAATTGGAACATGAAATTTAAGGATGCTACCTCTGCTGGTCAAGCAGCGGCTGAGTTTGCAGAACATGCAAGCCTAGCTGCCAGAGCTGTTGTAGAACTTTCAAGGCAATATTTTGTTGATGATGGTGGTTCATGCCACTTAGTTTTCAAGGATGAAAGGTTTGAACATGGGCAATCAATTCATTGAGATGGTAATGGTAATTTTTTTGTTGGCAGGCAGAGTTGGAACATGAAATTTAAGGATGCTACCTCTACTGCTCAAGCAGTGGCTTAGATTGCAAAACATGCAAGCCTAGCTACCAGAGTTGTTGTAGAACTTTAAAGGCAATATTTTGTTGATGATGGTTGTTCATGCCTCTTAGGTTTCAAGGATAAAATGTTGGAACATGGGCAATCATTTCCTTGAGATGGTAATGGTAAATTTGTTGTTGGCAGGCAGAGTTGGAACATAAAATTTAAGGATGCTACCTCTGCTGCTCAAGCAGCGGCTGAGTTTGCAGAACATGCAAGCCTAGCTGCCAGAGCTGTTGTAGAACTTTAAAGGCAATATTGTGTTGATGATGGTGGTCCATGCCACTTAGGTTTCAAGGATGAAAGGTTGAACATGGGCAATCATTTCCTCGAGATGTTAATGGTAATTTTTCTGTTGGCAGGCAGAATTGGAACATGAAATTTAAGGATGCTACTCTATTGCACAAGCAGCGGCTGAGTTTGCAGAACATGCAAGCCTAGCTGCCAGAGCTGTTGTAGAACTTTCAAGGCAATATTGTGTTGATGATAGTGGTTCATGCCACTTAGGTTTCAAGGATGAAAAGTTGGAACATGGGCAATCATTTCCTTGAGATGGTAATGGTAATTTTTCTGTTGGCAGGCCGAATTGGAACATGAAATTTAAGGATGCTACCTCTGCTGCTCAAGCAGCGGCTGAGTTTGCAGAACATGCAAGCCTAGCTGCCAGAGCTATTGTAGAACTTTAAAGGCAATATTGTGTTGATGATGGTGGTTCATGCCACTTAGGTTTCAAGGATGAAAGGTTGGAACATGGGCAATCATTTCCTAGAGATGGTAATCGTAATTTTTCTGTTGGCAGGCGGAATTGGAACATGAAATTTAAGGATGCTACCTCTGTTGCTCAAGAAGCGGCTGAAGTTGCAGAACATGCAAGCCTAGCTGCCAGAGCTGTTGGAGAACATTCAAGGCAATATTGTGTTGATGATGGTGGTTCATGCCATTTAGGTTTCAAGGATGAAAGGTTGGAACATGGGCAATCATTTCCTTGAGATGGTAATGGTAATTTTTCTGTTGGCAGGCAGAATTGGAACATGAAATTTAAGGATGCCACCTCTGTTGTTCAAGCAGCGCCTGAGGTTGCAGAACATGCTAGCCTAGCTGCCAGAGCGGTTGTTGAACTTTCAAGGCAATATTGTGTTGAAGATGGTGGTTCATGCCATTTAGGTTTCAAAGATGAAAGGTTGGAACATGGGCAATCATTTCCTGGAGAGGGTAATTGTAATTTTTCTGTTGGCAGGCAGAATTGGAACATGAAATTTAAGGATGCTACCTCTGCTGCTCAAGCAGCGGCTGAGTTTGCAGAATATGCAAGCCTAGCTGCCAGAGCTGTTGTAGAACTTTAAAGGCACTATTGTGTTGATGATGGTGGTTCATGCCACTTAGGTTTCAAGGATGAAAGGTTGGAACATAGGCAATCATTTCCTAGAGATGGTAATCGTAATTTTTCTGTTGGCAGGCAGAATTGGAACATGAAATTTAAGGATGCGACCTCTGTTGCTCAAGAAGCGGCTGAAGTTGCAGAACATGCAAGCCTAGCTGCCAGAGCTGTTGTAGAACTTTAAAGGCACTATTGTGTTGATGATGGTGGTTCATGCCACTTAGGTTTCAAGGATGAAAGGTTGGAACATGGGCAATCATTTCCTAGAGATGGTAATCGTAATTTTTCTGTTGGCAGGCAGAATTGGAACATGAAATTTAAGGATGCGACCTCTGTTGCTCAAGAAGCGGCTGAAGTTGCAGAACATGCAAGCCTAGCTGCCAGAGCTGTTGGAGAACTTTCAAGGCAATATTGTGTTGATGATGGTGGTTTATGCCATTTAGGTTTCAAGGATGAAAGGTTGGAACATGGGCAATCATTTCCTAGAGATGGTAATCGTAATTTTTCTGTTGGCAGGCAGAATTGGAACATGAAATTTAAGGATGCGACCTCTGTTGCTCAAGAAGCGGCTGAAGTTGCAGAACATGCAAGCCTAGCTGCCAGAGCGGTTGTAGAACTTTCAAGGCAATATTGTGTTGATGATGGTGGTTCATGCCATTTAGGTTTCAAAGATGAAAGGTTGGAACATGGGCAATCATTTCCTGGAGAGGGTAATGGTAATTTTTCTGTTGGCAGGCAGAATTGGAACATGAAATTTGAGGATACTACCTCTATTGTTCAAGCAGCGGCTGAGGTTGCAGAACATGCTAGCCTAGCTGCCAGAGCGGTTGTAGAACTTTCAAGGCAATATTGTGCTGATGATGGTGGTTCATGCCATTTAGGTTTCAAAGGTGAAAGGTTGGAACATGGGCAATCATTTCCTGGAGATGGTAATTGTAATTTTTCTGTTGGCAGGCAGAATTGGAGCATGAAATTTAAGGATGCTACCTCTGTTGCTCAAGAAGCGGCTGAAGTTGCAGAACATGCAAGCCTAGCTGCCAGAGCTGTTGGAGAACTTTCAAGGCAATATTGTGTTGATGATGGTGGTTCATGCCACTTAGGTTTCAAGGATGAAAGGTTGGAACATAGGCAATCATTTCCTAGAGATGGTAATCGTAATTTTTCTGTTGGCAGGCAGAATTGGAACATGAAATTTAAGGATGCGACCTCTGTTGCTCAAGAAGCGGCTGAAGTTGCAGAACATGCAAGCCTAGCTGCCAGAGCTGTTGGAGAACTTTCAAGGCAATATTGTGTTGATGATGGTGGTTTATGCCATTTAGGTTTCAAGGATGAAAGGTTGGAACATGGGCAATCATTTCCTAGAGATGGTAATCGTAATTTTTCTGTTGGCAGGCAGAATTGGAACATGAAATTTAAGGATGCGACCTCTGTTGCTCAAGAAGCGGCTGAAGTTGCAGAACATGCAAGCCTAGCTGCCAGAGCGGTTGTAGAACTTTCAAGGCAATATTGTGTTGATGATGGTGGTTCATGCCATTTAGGTTTCAAGGATGAAAGGTTGGAACATGGGCAATCATTTCCTAGAGATGGTAATCGTAATTTTTCTGTTGGCAGGCAGAATTGGAACATGAAATTTAAGGATGCTACCTCTGTTGCTCAAGAAGCGGCTGAAGTTGCAGAACATGCAAGCCTAGCTGCCAGAGCTGTTGGAGAACATTCAAGGCAATATTATGTTGATGATGGTGGTTCATGCCATTTAGGTTTCAAGGATGAAAGGTTGGAACATGGGCAATCATTTCCTTGAGATGGTAATGGTAATTTTTCTGTTGGCAGGCAGAATTGGAACATGAAATTTAAGGATGCCACCTCTGTTGTTCAAGCAGCGCCTGAGGTTGCAGAACATGCTAGCCTAGCTGCCAGAGCGGTTGTTGAACTTTCAAGGCAATATTGTGTTGAAGATGGTGGTTCATGCCATTTAGGTTTCAAAGATGAAAGGTTGGAACATGGGCAATCATTTCCTGGAGAGGGTAATTGTAATTTTTCTGTTGGCAGGCAGAATTGGAACATGAAATTTAAGGATGCCACCTCTGTTGTTCAAGCAGCGCCTGAGGTTGCAGAACATGCTAGCCTAGCTGCCAGAGCGGTTGTAGAACTTTCAAGGCAATATTGTGTTGAAGATGGTGGTTCATGCCATTTAGGTTTCAAAGATGAAAGGTTGGAACATGGGCAATCATTTCCTGGAGAGGGTAATTGTAATTTTTCTGTTGGCAGGCAGAATTGGAACATGAAATTTAAGGATGCTACCTCTGCTGCTCAAGCAGCGGCTGAGTTTGCAGAATATGCAAGCCTAGCTGCCAGAGCTGTTGTAGAACTTTAAAGGCACTATTGTGTTGATGATGGTGGTTCATGCCACTTAGGTTTCAAGGATGAAAGGTTGGAACATGGGCAATCATTTCCTAGAGATGGTAATCGTAATTTTTCTGTTGGCAGGCAGAATTGGAACATGAAATTTAAGGATGCGACCTCTGTTGCTCAAGAAGCGGCTGAAGTTGCAGAACATGCAAGCCTAGCTGCCAGAGCTGTTGGAGAACTTTCAAGGCAATATTGTGTTGATGATGGTGGTTTATGCCATTTAGGTTTCAAGGATGAAAGGTTGGAACATGGGCAATCATTTCCTAGAGATGGTAATCGTAATTTTTCTGTTGGCAGGCAGAATTGGAACATGAAATTTAAGGATGCGACCTCTGTTGCTCAAGAAGCGGCTGAAGTTGCAGAACATGCAAGCCTAGCTGCCAGAGCGGTTGTAGAACTTTAAAGGCAATATTGTG
Organism: Nicotiana tabacum; assembly: GCF_000715075.1. Classification (NCBI taxonomy): domain Eukaryota; kingdom Viridiplantae; phylum Streptophyta; class Magnoliopsida; order Solanales; family Solanaceae; genus Nicotiana; species Nicotiana tabacum. The sequence continues at coordinate 38,233,701 of NC_134083.1, forward strand.
TTGATGATGGTGGTTCATGCCACTTAGGTTTCAAGGATGAAAGGTTGGAACATGGGCAATCATTTCCTAGAGATGGTAATCGTAATTTTTCTGTTGGCAGGCGGAATTGGAACATGAAATTTAAGGATGCTACCTCTGTTGCTCAAGAAGCGGCTGAAGTTGCAGAACATGCAAGCCTAGCTGCCAGAGCTGTTGGAGAACATTCAAGGCAATATTGTGTTGATGATGGTGGTTCATGCCATTTAGGTTTCAAGGATGAAAGGTTGGAACATGGGCAATCATTTCCTTGAGATGGTAATGGTAATTTTTCTGTTGGCAGGCAGAATTGGAACATGAAATTTAAGGATGCCACCTCTGTTGTTCAAGCAGCGCCTGAGGTTGCAGAACATGCTAGCCTAGCTGCCAGAGCGGTTGTAGAACTTTCAAGGCAATATTGTGTTGAAGATGGTGGTTCATGCCATTTAGGTTTCAAAGATGAAAGGTTAGAACATGGGCAATCATTTCCTGGAGAGGGTAATTGTAATTTTTCTGTTGGCAGGCAGAATTGGAACATGAAATTTAAGGATGCTACCTCTGCTGCTCAAGCAGCGGCTGAGTTTGCAGAATATGCAAGCCTAGCTGCCAGAGCTGTTGTAGAACTTTAAAGGCACTATTGTGTTGATGATGGTGGTTCATGCCACTTAGGTTTCAAGGATGAAAGGTTGGAACATGGGCAATCATTTCCTAGAGATGGTAATCGTAATTTTTCTGTTGGCAGGCAGAATTGGAACATGAAATTTAAGGATGCGACCTCTGTTGCTCAAGAAGCGGCTGAAGTTGCAGAACATGCAAGCCTAGCTGCCAGAGCTGTTGGAGAACTTTCAAGGCAATATTGTGTTGATGATGGTGGTTTATGCCATTTAGGTTTCAAGGATGAAAGGTTGGAACATGGGCAATCATTTCCTAGAGATGGTAATCGTAATTTTTCTGTTGGCAGGCAGAATTGGAACATGAAATTTAAGGATGCGACCTCTGTTGCTCAAGAAGCGGCTGAAGTTGCAGAACATGCAAGCCTAGCTGCCAGAGCGGTTGTAGAACTTTCAAGGCAATATTGTGTTGATGATGGTGGTTCATGCCATTTAGGTTTCAAAGATGAAAGGTTGGAACATGGGCAATCATTTCCTGGAGAGGGTAATGGTAATTTTTCTGTTGGCAGGCAGAATTGGAACATGAAATTTGAGGATACTACCTCTATTGTTCAAGCAGCGGCTGAGGTTGCAGAACATGCTAGCCTAGCTGCCAGAGCGGTTGTAGAACTTTCAAGGCAATATTGTGCTGATGATGGTGGTTCATGCCATTTAGGTTTCAAAGGTGAAAGGTTGGAACATGGGCAATCATTTCCTGGAGATGGTAATCGTAATTTTTCTGTTGGCAGGCAGAATTGGAACATGAAATTTAAGGATGCGACCTCTGTTGCTCAAGAAGCGGCTGAAGTTGCAGAACATGCAAGCCTAGCTGCCAGAGCTGTTGGAGAACTTTCAAGGCAATATTGTGTTGATGATGGTGGTTTATGCCATTTAGGTTTCAAGGATGAAAGGTTGGAACATGGGCAATCATTTCCTAGAGATGGTAATCGTAATTTTTCTGTTGGCAGGCAGAATTGGAACATGAAATTTAAGGATGCGACCTCTGTTGCTCAAGAAGCGGCTGAAGTTGCAGAACATGCAAGCCTAGCTGCCAGAGCGGTTGTAGAACTTTCAAGGCAATATTGTGTTGATGATGGTGGTTCATGCCATTTAGGTTTCAAAGATGAAAGGTTGGAACATGGGCAATCATTTCCTGGAGAGGGTAATGGTAATTTTTCTGTTGGCAGGCAGAATTGGAACATGAAATTTGAGGATACTACCTCTATTGTTCAAGCAGCGGCTGAGGTTGCAGAACATGCTAGCCTAGCTGCCAGAGCGGTTGTAGAACTTTCAAGGCAATATTGTGCTGATGATGGTGGTTCATGCCATTTAGGTTTCAAAGGTGAAAGGTTGGAACATGGGCAATCATTTCCTGGAGATGGTAATTGTAATTTTTCTGTTGGCAGGCAGAATTGGAGCATGAAATTTAAGGATGCTACCTCTGTTGCTCAAGAAGCGGCTGAAGTTGCAGAACATGCAAGCCTAGCTGCCAGAGCTGTTGGAGAACTTTCAAGGCAATATTGTGTTGATGATGGTGGTTCATGCCATTTAGGTTTCAAAGATGAAAGGTTGGAACATGGGCAATCATTTCCTGGAGAGGGTAATGGTAATTTTTCTGTTGGCAGGCAGAATTGGAACACGAAATTTGAGGATACTACCTCTATTGTTCAAGCAGCGGCTGAGGTTGCAGAACATGCTAGCCTAGCTGCCAGAGCGGTTGTAGAACTTTCAAGGCAATATTATGCTGATGATGGTGGTTCATGCCATTTAGGTTTCAAAGGTGAAAGGTTGGAACATGGGCAATCATTTCCTGGAGATGGTAATTCTAATTTTTCTGTTGGCAGGCAGAATTGGAGCATGAAATTTAAGGATGCTACCTCTGCTGCTCAAGCAGCGGCTGAGTTTGCAAAACATGCAGGCCTAGCTGCCAGAGCTGTTGTAGAACTTTAAAGGCAATATTGTGTTGATGATGGTGGTTCATGCCACCTAGGTTTCAAGGATTAAAGGTTGGAACATGTGCAATCATTTCCTGGAGATGGTAATTTTTCTGTTGGCAAGCAGAATTGGAACATGAAATTTAAGGATGCTACCTCTGCTGCTCAAGAAGCAGCTGAGTTTACAAAATATGCAAGCCTAGCTGCTAGAGCTGTTGTAGAACTTTCAAGGAAATATTGTATTGATGATGGTGGTTCATGCCACTTAGGTTTAAAGGATGAAAGGTTGGAACATGTGCACTCATTTCCTGGAGATGGTAATGGTAAATTTTCTGTTGGCAGGCAGAATTGGAACATGAAATTTAGGAATTCTAACTCTGCTGCTCAAGCAGCGGCTGAGTTTGCAGAACATGCAAGCCTAGCTGCCAGAGCTGTTGTAGAACTTTAAAGGCAATATTGTGTTGATGATGGTGGTCCATGCCACTTAGGTTTCAAGGATGAAAGGTTGAACATGGGCAATCATTTCCTCGAGATGTTAATGGTAATTTTTCAGTTGGCAGGCAGAATTGGAACATGAAATTTAAGGTTGCTACCTCTGTTGCTTAAGCAGCAGCTGAGTTTGCAGAACATGCAAACCTAGCTGCCAGAGCTGTTGTAGAACTTTCAAGGCAATATTGTGTTGATAATAGTGGTTCATGCCACTTAGGTTTCAAGGATGAAAGGTTGGAACATGGGCAATCATTTCCTTGAGATGGTAATGGTAATTTTTCTGTTGGCAGGCAGAATTGGAACATGAAATTTAAGGATGCTACCTCTGCTGCTCAAGCAGCGGCTGAGTTTGCAGAACATGCAGGCCTAGCTGCAAGAGCTGTTGTAGAACTTTAAAGGCAATATTGTGTTAATGATGGTAGTTCATGCCACTTAGGTTTCAATGATGAAAGGTTGGAACATAGGCAATCATTTCCTAGAGATGGTAATCATAATTTTTCTGTTGGCAGGCAGAATTGGAACATGAAATTTAAGGATGCTACCTCTGTTGCTCAAGAAGCGGCTGAAGTTGCAGAACATGCAAGCCTAGCTGCCAGAGCTGTTGGAGAACTTTCAAGGCAATATTGTGTTGATGATGGTGGTTTATGCCATTTAGGTTTCAAGGATGAAAGGTTGGATCATGGGCAATCATTTCCTAGAGATGGTAATCATAATTTTTCTGTTAGCAGGCAGAATTGGAACATGAAATTTAAGGATGCGACCTCTGTTGCTCAAGAAGCGGCTGAAGTTGCAGAACATGCAAGCCTAGCTGCCAGAGCGGTTGTAGAACTTTCAAGGCAATATTGTGTTGATGATGGTGGTTCATGCCATTTAGGTTTCAAAGATGAAAGGTTGGAACATGGGCAATCATTTCCTGGAGAGGGTAATGGTAATTTTTCTGTTGGCAGGCAGAATTGGAACATGAAATTTGAGGATACTACCTCTATTGTTCAAGCAGCGGCTGAGGTTGCAGAACATGCTAGCCTAGCTGCCAGAGCGGTTGTAGAACTTTCAAGGCAATATTGTGCTGATGATGGTGGTTCATGCCATTTAGGTTTCAAAGGTGAAAGGTTGGAACATGGGCAATCATTTCCTGGAGATGGTAATTGTAATTTTTCTGTTGGCAGGCAGAATTGGAGCATGAAATTTAAGGATGCTACCTCTGTTGCTCAAGAAGCGGCTGAAGTTGCAGAACATGCAAGCCTAGCTGCCAGAGCTGTTGGAGAACTTTCAAGGCAATATTGTGTTGATGATGGTGGTTCATGCCACTTAGGTTTCAAGGATGAAAGGTTGGAACATGGGCAATCATTTCCGTGAGATGGTAATGGTAATTTTTCTGTTGGCAGGCAGAATTGGAACATGAAATTTAAGGATGCCACCTCTGTTGTTCAAGCAGCGCCTGAGGTTGCAGAACATGCTAGCCTAGCTGCCAGAGCGGTTGTAGAACTTTAAAGGCAATATTGTGTTGATGATGGTGGTTCATGCCATTTAGGTTTCAAAGATGAAAGGTTGGAACATGGGCAATCATTTCCTGGAGATGGTAATTGTAATTTTTCTGTTGGCAGGCAGAATTGGAACATGAAATTTAAGGATGCTACCTCTGCTGCTCAAGCAGTGGCTGAGTTTGCAGAACATGCAGGCCTAGCTGCAAGAGCTGTTGTAGAACTTTAAAGGCACTATTGTGTTGATGATGGTGGTTCATGCCACTTAGGTTTCAAGGATTAAAGGTTGGAACATGTGCAATCATTTCCTGGAGATGGTAATTTTTCTGTTGGCAAGCAGAATTGGAACATGAAATTTAAGGATGCTACCTCTGCTGCTCAAGCAGCAACTGAGTTTACAAAATATGCAAGCCTAGCTGCCAGAGCGGTTGTAGAACTTTCAAGGCGATATTGTGTTGATGATGGTGGTTTATGCCATTTAGGTTTCAAAGATGAAAGGTTGGAACATGGGCAATCATTTCCTAGAGATGGTAATTGTAATTTTTCTGTTGGCAGGCAGAATTGGAACATGAAATTTAAGGATGCTATCTCTGCTGCTCAAGCAGCGGCTGAGTTTGCAGAACATGCAGGCCTAGCTGCAAGAGCTGTTGTAGAACTTTAAAGGCACTATTGTGTTGATGATGGTGGTTCATGCCACTTAGGTTTCAAGGATGAAAGGTTGGAACATGGGCAATCATTTCCTAGAGATGGTAATTTTTCTGTTGGCAAGCAGAATTGGAACATGAAATTTAAGGATGCTACCTCTGCTGCTCAAGCAGCAGCTGAGTTTACAAAATATGCAAGCCTAGCGGCTAGAGCTGTTGTAGAACTTTCAAGGAAATATTGTGTTGATAATGGTGGTTCATGCCACTTAGGTTTCAAGGATGAAAGGTTGGAACATGGGCACTCATTTCCTGGAGATGGTAATGGTAAATTTTCTGTTGGCAGGCAGAATTGGACCATGAAATTTAAGGATGCTAACTCTGCTACTCAAGCAGCGGCTGAGTTTGCATAACATGCAAGCCTAGCTGCCAGAGTTGTTGTAGAACTTTCAAGGCACTATTGTGTTGATGATGGTGGTTCATGCCACTTAGGTTTCAAGGATGAAAGGTTGGAACATGGGCAATCATTTCCTAGAGATGGTAATGGTAATTTTTCTATTGGCAGGCAGAATTGGAACATGAAATTTAAGGATGCTACCTCTGTTGCTCAAGCAGCGGCTGAGTTTGCAGAACATGCAGGCCTAGCTGCCAGAGCTGTGGTAGAACTTTAAAGGCAATATTGTGTTGATGATGGTGGTTCATGCCACTTAGGTTTCAATGATTAAAGGTTGGAACATGTGCAATCATTTCCTGGAGATGGTAATTTTTCTGTTGGCAAGCAGAATTGGAACATGAAATTTAAGGATGCTACCTCTGCTGCTCAAGCAGCAGCTGAGTTTACAAAATATGCAAGCCTAGCTGCTAGAGCTGTTGTAGAACTTTCAAGGAAATATTGTGTTGATGATGGTGGTTCATGCCACTTAGGTTTCAAGGATGAAAGGTTGGAACATGGGCAATCATTTCCGTGAGATGGTAATGGTAATTTTTCTGTTGGCAGGCAGAATTGGAACATGAAATTTAAGGATGCCACCTCTGTTGTTCAAGCAGCGCCTGAGGATGCAGAACATGCTAGCCTAGCTGCCAGAGCGGTTGTAGAACTTTAAAGGCAATATTGTGTTGATGATGGTGGTTCATGCCATTTAGGTTTCAAAGATGAAAGGTTGGAACATGGGCAATCATTTCCTGGAGATGGTAATTGTAATTTTTCTGTTGGCAGGCAGAATTGGAACATGAAATTTAAGGATGCTACCTCTGCTGCTCAAGCAGTGGCTGAGTTTGCAGAACATGCAGGCCTAGCTGCAAGAGCTGTTGTAGAACTTTAAAGGCACTATTGTGTTGATGATGGTGGTTCATGCCACTTAGGTTTCAAGGATTAAAGGTTGGAACATGTGCAATCATTTCCTGGAGATGGTAATTTTTCTGTTGGCAAGCAGAATTGGAACATGAAATTTAAGGATGCTACCTCTGCTGCTCAAGCAGCAACTGAGTTTACAAAATATGCAAGCCTAGCTGCCAGAGCGGTTGTAGAACTTTCAAGGCGATATTGTGTTGATGATGGTGGTTTATGCCATTTAGGTTTCAAAGATGAAAGGTTGGAACATGGGCAATCATTTCCTAGAGATGGTAATTGTAATTTTTCTGTTGGCAGGCAGAATTGGAACATGAAATTTAAGGATGCTATCTCTGCTGCTCAAGCAGCGGCTGAGTTTGCAGAACATGCAGGCCTAGCTGCAAGAGCTGTTGTAGAACTTTAAAGGCACTATTGTGTTGATGATGGTGGTTCATGCCACTTAGGTTTCAAGGATGAAAGGTTGGAACATGGGCAATCATTTCCTAGAGATGGTAATTTTTCTGTTGGCAAGCAGAATTGGAACATGAAATTTAAGGATGCTACCTCTGCTGCTCAAGCAGCAGCTGAGTTTACAAAATATGCAAGCCTAGCGGCTAGAGCTGTTGTAGAACTTTCAAGGAAATATTGTGTTGATAATGGTGGTTCATGCTACTTAGGTTTCGAGGATGAAAGGTTGGAACATGGGCAATCATTTCCTAGAGATGGTAATGGTAATTTTTCTGTTGGCAGGCAGAATTGGAACATGAAATTTAAGGATGCTAACTCTGCTACTCAAGCAGCGGCTGAGTTTGCATAACATGCAAGCCTAGCTGCCAGAGTTGTTGTAGAACTTTCAAGGCACTATTGTGTTGATGATGGTGGTTCATGCCACTTAGGTTTCAAGGATGAAAGGTTGGAACATGGGCAATCATTTCCTAGAGATGGTAATGGTAATTTTTCTATTGGCAGGCAGAATTGGAACATGAAATTTAAGGATGCTACCTCTGTTGCTCAAGCAGCGGCTGAGTTTGCAGAACATGCAGGCCTAGCTGCCAGAGCTGTGGTAGAACTTTAAAGGCAATATTGTGTTGATGATGGTGGTTCATGCCACTTAGGTTTCAATGATTAAAGGTTGGAACATGTGCAATCATTTCCTGGAGATGGTAATTTTTCTGTTGGCAAGCAGAATTGGAACATGAAATTTAAGGATGCTACCTCTGCTGCTCAAGCAGCAGCTGAGTTTACAAAATATGCAAGCCTAGCTGCTAGAGCTGTTGTAGAACTTTCAAGGAAATATTGTGTTGATGATGGTGGTTCATGCCACTTAGGTTTCAAGGATGAAAGGTTGGAACATGTGCACTCATTTCCTGGAGATGGTAATGGTAAATTTTCAGTTGGCAGGCAGAATTGGAACATGAAATTTAGGAATTCTAACTCTGCTGCTCAAGCAGCGGCTGAGTTTGCAGAACATGCAAGCCTAGCTGTCAGAGCTGTTGTAGAACTTTCAAGGCAATATTTTGTTGATGATGGTGGTTCATGCTACTTAGGTTTCAAGGATGAAAGGTTGGAACATGGGCAATCATTTCCTAGAGATGGTAATGGTAATTTTTCTGTTGGCAGGCAGGATTGGAACATGAAATTTAAGGATGCTAACTCTGCTGCTCAAGCAGCGGCTGAGTTTGCATAACATGCAAGCCTAGCTGCCAGAGTTGTTGTAGAACTTTCAAGGCACTATTGTGTTGATGATGGTGGTTCATGCCACTTAGGTTTCAAGGATGAAAGGTTGGAACATAGGCAATCATTTCCTAGAGATGGTAATGGTAATTTTTCTGTTGGCAGGCAGAATTGGAACATGAAATTTAAGGATGCTACCTCTTTTGCTCAAGCAGCGTCTGAGGTTGCAGAACATGCAAGCCTAGCTGCCAGAGTTGTTGGAGAACTTTCAAGGCAATATTGTATTGATGATGGTGGTTTATGCCACTTAGGTTTCAAGGATGAAAGGTTGGAACATGAGCAATCATTTCCTGGAGATGGTAATGGTAAATTTGCTGTTGGCAGGTAGAATTGGAACATGAAATTTAAGGATGCTACCTCTGCTGCTCAAGCAGCGGCTGAGTTTGTAGAACATGCAAGCCTAACTGCCAGAGCTGTTGTAGAACTTTAAAGGCAATATTGTGTTGATGATGGTGGTTCATGCCACTTAGGTTTCAAGGATGAAAGGTTGGAACATGGGCAATCATTTCCTAGAGATAGTAATCGTAATTTTTCTGTTGGCAGGCAGAATTGGAACATGAAATTTAAGGATGCTACCTCTATTGCTCAAAAAGCGGCTGAAGTTGCAGAACATGCAAGCCTAGCTGCCAGAGCCGTTGGAGAACTTTCAAGGCAATATTGTGTTGATGATGGTGGTTCATGACACTTAGGTTTCAAGGATGAAAGGTTGGAACATGGGCAATCATTTCCTTGAGATGGTAATGGTAATTTTTCTGTTGGCAGGCAGAATTGGAACATGAAAGTAAAGGATGCTACCTCTGCTGCTCAAGCAGCGGCTGAGTTTATAGAACATGCAGGCCTAGCTGCCAGAGCTGTTGTAGAACTTTAAAGGCAATATTGTGTTGATGATGGTGGTTCATGCAACTTAGGTTTCAAGGATTAAAGGTTGGAACATGTGCAATCATTTCCTGGAGATGGTAATTTTTCTGTGGCAAGCAGAATTGGAACATTAAATTTAAGGATGCTACCTCTGCTGCTCAAGAAGCAGCTGAGTTTGCAGAATATGCAAGCCTAGTTGCTAGAGCTGTTGTAGAACTTTCAAGGAAATATTGTGTTGATGATGGTGGTTCATGCCACTTAAGTTTCAAGGATGAAAGGTTGGAACATGGGCAATCATTTCCTGGAGATGGTAATGGTAAATTTGTTGTTGGCAGGCAGAATTGGAACATGAAATTTAAGGATGCTACCTCGGCTGCTCAAGCAGCGGCTGAGTTTGCAGAACATGCAAGCTTAGCTGCCAGAGTTGTTGTAGAACTTTTAAGGCAATATTGTGTTGATGATGGTGGTTCATGCTACTTAGGTTTCGAGGATTAAAGGTTGGAACATGTGCAATCATTTCCTGGAGATGGTAATTTTTCTGTTGGCAAGCAGAATTGGAACATGAAATTTAAGGATGCTACCTCTGCTGCTCAAGCAGCAACTGAGTTTACAAAATATGCAAGCCTAGCTGCCAGAGCGGTTGTAGAACTTTCAAGGCGATATTGTGTTGATGATGGTGGTTTATGCCATTTAGGTTTCAAAGATGAAAGGTTGGAACATGGGCAATCATTTCCTGGAGATGGTAATTGTAATTTTTCTGTTGGCAGGCAGAATTGGAACATGAAATTTAAGGATGCTACCTCTGCTGCTCAAGCAGTGGCTGAGTTTGCAGAACATGCAGGCCTAGCTGCAAGAGCTGTTGTAGAACTTTAAAGGCACTATTGTGTTGATGATGGTGGTTCATGCCACTTAGGTTTCAAGGATGAAAGGTTGGAACATGGGCAATCATTTCCTAGAGATGGTAATTTTTCTATTGGCAAGTAGAATTGGAACATGAAATTTAAGGATGCTACCTCTGCTGCTCAAGCAGCAGCTGAGTTTACAAAATATGCAAGCCTAGCTGCTAGAGCTGTTGTAGAACTTTCAAGGAAATATTGTGTTGATGATGGTGGTTCATGCCACTTAGGTTTCAAGGATGAAAGGTTGGAACATGGGCACTCATTTCCTGGAGATGGTAATGGTAAATTTTCTGTTGGCAGGCAGAATTGGAACATGAAATTTAGGAATTCTAACTCTGCTGCTCAAGCAGCGGCTGAGTTTGCAGAACATGCAAGCCTAGCTGTCAGAGCTGTTGTAGAACTTTCAAGGCAATATTTTGTTGATGATGGTGGTTCATGCTACTTAGGTTTCGAGGATGAAAGGTTGGAACATGGGCAATCATTTCCTAGAGATGGTAATGGTAATTTTTCTGTTGGCAGGCAGAATTGGAACATGAAATTTAAGGATGCTAACTCTGCTACTCAAGCAGCGGCTGAGTTTGCATAACATGCAAGCCTAGCTGCCAGAGTTGTTGTAGAACTTTCAAGGCACTATTGTGTTGATGATGGTGGTTCATGCCACTTAGGTTTCAAGGATGAAAGGTTGGAACATGGGCAATCATTTCCTAGAGATGGTAATGGTAATTTTTCTATTGGCAGGCAGAATTGGAACATGAAATTTAAGGATGCTACCTCTGTTGCTCAAGCAGCGGCTGAGTTTGCAGAACATGCAGGCCTAGCTGCCAGAGCTGTGGTAGAACTTTAAAGGCAATATTGTGTTGATGATGGTGGTTCATGCCACTTAGGTTTCAATGATTAAAGGTTGGAACATGTGCAATCATTTCCTGGAGATGGTAATTTTTCTGTTGGCAAGCAGAATTGGAACATGAAATTTAAGGATGCTACCTCTGCTGCTCAAGCAGCAGCTGAGTTTACAAAATATGCAAGCCTAGCTGCTAGAGCTGTTGTAGAACTTTCAAGGAAATATTGTGTTGATGATGGTGGTTCATGCCACTTAGGTTTCAAGGATGAAAGGTTGGAACATGGGCACTCATTTCCTGGAGATGGTAATGGTAAATTTTCTGTTGGCAGGCAGAATTGGAACATGAAATTTAGGAATTCTAACTCTGCTGCTCAAGCAGCGGCTGAGTTTGCAGAACATGCAAGCCTAGCTGTCAGAGCTGTTGTAGAACTTTCAAGGCAATATTTTGTTGATGATGGTGGTTCATGCTACTTAGGTTTCAAGGATGAAAGGTTGGAACATGGGCAATCATTTCCTAGAGATGGTAATGGTAATTTTTCTGTTGGCAGGCAGAATTGGAACATGAAATTTAAGGATGCTAACTCTGCTGCTCAAGCAGCGGCTGAGTTTGCATAACATGCAAGCCTAGCTGCCAGAGTTGTTGTAGAACTTTCAAGGCACTATTGTGTTGATGATGGTGGTTCATGCCACTTAGGTTTCAAGGATGAAAGATTGGAACATGGGCAATCATTTCCTAGAGATGGTAATGGTAATTTTTCTGTTGGCAGGCAGAATTGGAACATGAAATTTAAGGATGCTACCTCTATTGCTCAAGCAGCGTCTGAGGTTGCAGAACATGCAAGCCTAGCTGCCAGAGTTGTTGGAGAACTTTCAAGGCAATATTGTATTGATGATGGTGGTTCATGCCACTTAGGTTTCAAGGATGAAAGGTTGGAACATGAGCAATCATTTCCTGGAGATGGTAATGGTAATTTTTCTGTTGGCAGGTAGAATTGGAACATGAAATTTAAGGATGCTACCTCTGCTGCTCAAGCAGCGGCTGAGTTTGTAGAACATGCAAGCCTAACTGCCAGAGCTGTTGTAGAACTTTAAAGGCAATATTATGTTGATGATGGTGGTTCATGCCACTTAGGTTTCAAGGATGAAAGGTTGGAACATGGGCAATCATTTCCTAGAGATAGTAATCGTAATTTTTCTGTTGGCAGGCAGAATTGGAACATGAAATTTAAGGATGCTACCTCTATTGCTCAAAAAGCGGCTGAAGTTGCAGAACATGCAAGCCTAGCTGCCAGAGCCGTTGGAGAACTTTCAAGGCAATATTGTGTTGATGATGGTGGTTCATGACACTTAGGTTTCAAGGATGAAAGGTTGGAACATGGGCAATCATTTCCTTGAGATGGTAATGGTAATTTTTCTGTTGGCAGGCAGAATTGGAACATGAAAGTAAAGGATGCTACCTCTGCTGCTCAAGCAGCGGCTGAGTTTATAGAACATGCAGGCCTAGCTGCCAGAGCTGTTGTAGAACTTTAAAGGCAATATTGTGTTGATGATGGTGGTTCATGCAACTTAGGTTTCAAGGATTAAAGGTTGGAACATGTGCAATCATTTCCTGGAGATGGTAATTTTTCTGTGGCAAGCAGAATTGGAACATTAAATTTAAGGATGCTACCTCTGCTGCTCAAGAAGCAGCTGAGTTTGCAGAATATGCAAGCCTAGCTGCTAGAGCTGTTGTAGAACTTTCAAGGAAATATTGTGTTGATGATGGTGGTTCATGCCACTTAGGTTTCAAGGATGAAAGGTTGGAACATGGGCAATCATTTCCTAGAGATGGTAATGGTAAATTTGTTGTTGGCAGGCAGAATTGGAACATGAAATTTAAGGATGCTACCTCGGCTGCTCAAGCAGCGGCTGAGTTTGCAGAACATGCAAGCTTAGCTGCCAGAGTTGTTGTAGAACTTTCAAGGCAATATTCTGTTGATGATGGTGGTTCATGCTACTTAGGTTTCGAGGATGAAAGGTTGGAACATGGGCAATCATTTCCTAGAGATGGTAATTTTTCTGTTGGCAAGCAGAATTGGAACATGAAATTTAAGGATGCTACCTCTGCTGCTCAAGTAGCAGCTGAGTTTACAAAATATGCAAGCCTAGCTGCTAGAGCTGTTGTAGAACTTTCAAGGAAATATTGTGTTTATGATGGTGGTTCATGCCACTTAGGTTTCAAGGATGAAAGGTTGGAACATGGGCAACCATTTCCTTGAGATGGTAATGGTAATTTTTCTGTTGGTAGACAGAATTCGAACATGAAATTTAAGGATGCTACCTCTGTTGTTCAAGCAGCGGCTGAGGTTGCAGAACATGCTAGCCTAGCTGCCAGAGCGGTTGTAGAACTTTCAAGGCAATATTGTGTTGATGATAGTGGTTCATGCCATTTAGGCTTCAAAGATGAAAGGTTGGAACATGGGCAATCATTTCCTGGAGATGGTAATTGTAATTTTTATATTGGCAGGCAGAATTGGAACATGAAATTTAAGGATGCTACCTCTGCTGCTCAAGCAGCGGCTGAGTTTATAGAACATGCAGGCCTAGCTGCCAGAGCTGTTGTAGAACTTTAAAGGCAATATTGTGTTGATGATGGTGGTTCATGCCACTTAGGTTTCAAGGATTAAAGGTTGGAACATGGGCAACCATTTCCTTGAGATGGTAATGGTAATTTTTCTGTTGGCAGGCAGAATTGGTACATGAAATTGAAGGATGCTACCTCTGTTGTTCAAGCAGCGGCTGAGGTTGCAGATCATGCTAGCCTAGCTGCCAGAGCGTTTGTAGAACTTTCAAGGAAATATTGGGTTGATGATGGTGGTTCATGCCACTTAGGTTTCAAGGATGAAAGGTTGGAACATGGGCACTCATTTCCTGGAGATGGTAATGGTAAATTTTCTGTTGGCAGGCAGAATTGGAACATGAAATTTAGGAATTCTAACTCTGCTGCTCAAGCAGCGGCTGAGTTTGCAGAACATGCAAGCCTAGCTGTCAGAGCTGTTGTAGAACTTTCAAGGCAATATTTTGTTAATGATGGTGGTTCATGCTACTTAGGTATCGAGGATGAAAGGTTGGAACATGGGCAATCATTTCCTAGAGATGGTAATGGTAATTTTTCTGTTGGCAGGCAAAATTGGAACATGAAATTTAAGGATGCTAACTCTGCTGCTCAAGCAGCGGCTGAAGTTGCAGAACATGCAAGCCTAGCTGCCAGAGCTGTTGGAGAACTTTCAAGGCAATATTGTGTTGATGATGGTGGTTCATGCCATTAAGGTTTCAAGGATGAAAGGTTGGAACATGGGCAATCATTTCCTTGAGATGGTAATGGTAATTTTTCTGTTGGCAGGCAGAATTGGAACATGAAATTTAAGGATGCTACCTCTGTTGTTCAAGTAGCGGCTGAGGTTGCAGAACATGCTAGCCTAGCTGCCAGAGCGGTTGTAGAACATTCAAGGCAATATTGTGTTGATGATGGTGGTTCATGCCATTTAGGTTTCAAAGATGAAAGGTTGGAACATGGGCAATCATTTCCTGGAGATGGTAATTGTAATTTTTCTGCTGGCAGGCAGAATTGGAACATGAAAGTTAAGGATGCTACCTCTGCTGCTCAAGCAGCGGCTGAGTTTGCAGAACATGCAGGCCTAGCTGCCAGAGCTGTTATAGAACTTTAAAGGCAATATTGTGTTGATGATGGTGGTTCATGCCACTTAGGTTTAAAGGATTAAAGGTTGTAACATGTGCAATCATTTCCCGGAGATGGTAATTTTTCTGTTGGCAAGCAGAATTGGAACATGAAATTTAAGGATGCTACCTCTGCTGCTCAAGCAGTAGCTGAGTTTACAAAATATGCAAGCCTAGCTGCTAGAGCTGTTGTAGAACTTTTAAGGAAATATTGTGTTGAAGATGGTGGTTCATGCCACTTAGGTTTCAAGGATGAAAGGTTGGAACATGGGCACTCATTTCCTGGAGATGGTAATGGTAAATTTTATGTTGGCAGGCAGAATTGGACCATGAAATTTAAGAATTCTAACTCTGCTGCTCAAGCAGCGGCTGAGTTTGCAGAACATGCAAGCCTAGCTGTCAGAGCTGTTGTAGAACTTTCAAGGCAATATTTTGTTGATGATGGTGGTTCATGCCACTTAGGTTTCAAGGATGAAAGGTTGGAACATGGGCAACCATTTCCTTGAGATGGTAATGGTAATTTTTCTGTTGGCAGGCAGAATTGGAACATGAAATTTAAGGATGCTACCTCTGTTGTTCAAGCAGCGGCTGAGGTTGCAGAACATGCTAGCCTAGCTGCCAGAGCGTTTGTAGAACTTTCAAGGAAATATTGTGTTGATGATGGTGGTTCATGCCACTTAGGTTTCAAGGATGAAAGGTTGGAACATGGGCACTCATTTCCTGGAGATGGTAATGGTAAATATTCTATTGGCAGGCAGAATTGGAACATGAAATTTAGGAATTCTAACTCTGCTGCTCAATCAGCGGCTGAGTTTGCAGAACATGCAAGCCTAGCTGTCAGACCTGTTGTAAAACTTTCAAGGCAATATTTTGTTAATGATGGTGGTTCATGCTACTTAGGTTTCGAGGATGAAAGGTTGGAACATGGGCAATCATTTCCTAGAGATGGTAATGGTAATTTTTCTGTTGGCAGGCAGAATTGGAACATGAAATTTAAGGATGCTAACTCTGCTACTCAAGCAGCGGCTGAGTTTGCATAACATGCAAGCCTAGCTGCCAGAGTTGTTGTAGAACTTTCAAGGCAATATTGTGTTGATGATGGTGGTTCATGCCATTTTAGGTTTCAAGGATGAAAGGTTGGAACATGGGCAATCATTTCCTTGAGATGGTAATGGTAATTTTTCTGTTGGCAGGCAAAATTGGAACATGAAATTTAAGGATACTACCTCTGTTGTTCAAGCAGCGGCTAAGGTTGCAGAACATGCTAGCCTAGCTGCCAGAGCGGTTGTAGAACATTCAAGGCAATATTGTGTTGATGATGGTGGTTCATGCCATTTAGGTTTAAAAGATGAAAGGTTGGAACATGGGCAATCATTTCCTGGAGATGGTAATTGTAATTTTTCTGTTGGCAGGCAGAATTGGAACATGAAAGTTAAGGATGCTACCTCTGCTGCTCAAGCAGCGGCTGAGTTTGCAGAACATGCAGGCCTAGCTGCCAGAGCTGTTATAGAACTTTAAAGGCAATATTGTGTTGATGATGGTGGTTCATGCCACTTAGGTTTAAAGGATTAAAGGTTGTAACATGTGCAATCATTTCCCGAAGATGGTAATTTTTCTGTTGGCAAGCAGAATTGGAACATGAAATTTAAGGATGCTACCTCTGCTGCTCAAGCAGCAGCTGAGTTTACAAAATATGCAAGCCTAGCTGCTAGAGATGTTGTAGATGTCACGCCCCGAACCTAGGAGCGAGACAAGCACCCCGTGCCTCACCTAACCTGGCGTACCAAATTGCGACTAAGGGACTCTGAACACATAATGTCATACTTTGGCCATGGGGCCACCTTGCAAGACAATTTGCGAAGCAAAATATAAAACTGAATGGAAACTAGCACTAACTAAATATCAATATAAAGCTAGGCCGACAAGGCCGTCATAGCTACTACAGCTGACAAACCACCAATTTATACAAACCCAACATACTGCACTAACCAACAGGATATGCCTACAAGCCTCTACTGATAGATGTACTGTGATCGGAACAGGGCCCCGACCTACCCATAACATATATACAGATATACATAAGATGTACACAAAACTCTAGTCCTGGCAACTCCGAAAGACGTGGAGCTTACCGATCAGGCGGAACTCGGAAAACACCTACTGAGGAGGTCTACCCGTCTGTCTGTCTGAACCTGCACGCATGAAATGCAGCGCCCCCAAAAAAGGGACGTCAGTACGAAATAATGTACCGAGTATGTAAGGCAATAAAATAACTGAAATCTGAAACTGAACTGATAATATGATAACTGAAATTAACTGGGAGTCAAAGATGATCTGGAGATATACTTACCTGCTGATACTGACTCAACTCCTTCAATATAGTAAGTAAAATAATTGTACGGCCTTATAAGGCTCGGTATATATAACTGCTCTGCCATAGTAGGCTCGCTTATAGGCGCTCGGCCATACTAGGCTATGTATCTCGACCATGCTGGGCTCGCTCATAGGCGCTCGGCCACAGTAGGCTCGGTATATAACTTTCCATCTGATCAGAGGTTGCCCAATAGGGGCCTGCCCATCGATTATAGCTCGATGGTAATGAAAATACTGTAATACTGTATATATAGGCTTGCTGCTCTCTTGACTGAAAGAAGACAATACTAAAATTGAATATAGAGTCTCGATAAGGAATAATATTGTAACTTATGAGACTAGAATAGTGTGAATAAATTCATGAATATGAACTTCTCTTTTGTCTCATTACTAACACATGTAGCTACGAGATCATGCCAAAATGAAGGAAGGCTTAGCCTTAACATACCTTATCACAATCTTTTCAATCACCAAGTTGAACTCACCTCTTCGCACCTTAATCTACAAGAATGATAATAATACTATCGTTAAGTTACGAAAGGTACAACTATCGCACAACGAACGACAAACCTATTTTGTATTAAAACGGGCAGCATCTCCCCTATAATATGCCCTTCCTCCAACTTCAAGATAATACCAACAATACAAGGACAGAACAATAACAACATATATACATCATTTTCCAGCCCTATATACACCATCAAATACTACAAAACAGCCCAACACACCCCAATCTCTTCGTACACAAAACGACCACCGTAGTAGTGTCAAACGACCCGAAAATGTTATGACGAACGACCAGCCAACCACCCTACATTTATATGGTGTTTATAAACCCCCTTCCTCCTCCAAAACTCCACAAAATAGTAATAAAACACGCAGCCCAACAGCAACACAAAACAGTCCACAAAACAGTCCGCTACAAGTGAATAACTCGAACTCACGGCTTCCGATCACCATCCCGTGAGTTCTTACAAGTATAGAACGACTTACCATGAATTTACAGAAGAAAAAATGGATGAAAGAGAGCAGTAAACTCACCTTATTTGTTGGATAACTCAGCTCCTATCTTGGTTCTTCAAACTCTAAGTTTTACCTCCAATTGGAACTTGAAAGGGAGAGAAAATCAATTAGGGTTTGTGGGAAATTTTTGGGAGGATTCTTTGCAGAGCTTATGTCTGGTTATTATGCTCTATTTAAGTCTAATATATGAAGAAAATAGGCCCTTAAAAGGCCTCTTTGGACGACCCGAAATGGCCCATTTTTGGGCTTTCATTTAAGCAAGTAGGTGACACACCTACTTGTCACCTAGCAGCTTGCGCAGTATCGCAAAAATGCACATATCTCTCTACTCCGATGTCGTATTGACAAATGGTTTAATGCGTTGGAAAATAGACTCATAGATCTTTAATTTGATGGGTGGAACACACCATAACTCTAAGTATATTGGGAGAAAATTGCAGTTACATTTGACCCAAAGTTTCAGTAAAACTTATGAATGTAACTTGTGATGACTTTCATCGACTTTTGTTCCACAACTCGCTTGACTTAAAAACATAACACACGGATGTAATACGACTAATATAAATCATAACATAATCTCTTTATCATGTTAATCACCCTAGTCTCACCCCAAAGGTACATGTTATAACATTCCCAACTTGTCGACTTTCGATGAAACATTGTTTTATTTAATTGCTTTAGCTTCTGAACTGTCCAACCCTCTTTGTACTTGTAATTCATGATCTTCAATATTTGTAACCTCAGAGGTAACATGATTAACTTACTTTATATACTTTTAAATATTATCTCATTTTTTTGTCCTACATTAGTTTGCTTACGACGCATTTTTACATACGAAAATATAGGGTGTAACATCACTCCCCCCTTGGGAACATTCGTCCTCGAATGTTTACTCTTGGAGACTTTGGAAACTTTTTCCAGAGTATCCTTCGTACACTAGGTTAAAACCAACCTGCACGTAGCCAGAAACATACTATGCATGCCACACATGGCCAATCTTTATAAATAGCAGCAATTTGCCTCACCGACCGTAAATCATAAATATTGAAAGTGAAAAATAAAAGCTTACCTGATGACCTGCTAGCCTACATAGAGCTATGTTGTAGCGTCCCATCTCGAACCATATCTTCATTTTGAAATAGGTGGGGGTATTTAGACTTCATTTCTTCCTCCGATTCCCACGTCATCTCTTCTACATTCTTGCTCCTCCATAAAACCTTTACGGAAGCTACCTCCTTATTTCGTAGATTGCGGATTTGTCGGTCTAGGATGGCAACTGGAATTTCCTCATATGACAAGTCCTCTGTAATCTGTACATCATCCGTGGGCACCACTCGGGTAGGATCGCCAATGCACTTCCGTAGCATAGATACGTGAAAAACCGGATGGACAGACTCCAATTCTGAGGGCAACTCTAACTCATAAGCTAGTTGGCCCACTCTCCGAATGATCCTATAAGGCCCAATATACCGTGGGCTAAGCTTTCCTTTCTTGCCAAACCTCATCACGCCCTTCATAGGTGATACCTTTAAGAATACCCAGTCATTAATCCTGAACTCTAAGTCTCGTCGCCGCACGTCAAAATATGACTTCTGACGACTCTGAGCTGTCAACAGTCGCTCCCGGATAACCTTTACTTTCTCTACGGCCTGCTGAACCAGGTCTGGCCCATGTAACCCAGATTCTCCAACATCAAACCACCCTATAGGAGATCTGTACTTACGCCCATACAAAGCCTCGTACGGAGCCATCTGGATACTGGAGTGGTAACTGTTATTATATGCAAACTCGATAAGAGGTAGATGTTCATCCCAACTTCTTTTAAAATCCAACACACATACTCGTAACATATCCTCGAGCGTCTGAATTGTGCGCTCGGCTTGTCCATCAGTCTGTGGATGAAAAGTTGTGCTGAGATTCACCTGAGTCCCTAGACCTCTCTGAAATGACCTCCAAAAATGTGCTGTAAACTGAGCCCCACGATCAGATATAATAGAAACTAGTACTCCGTGTAGCCGCACTATCTCCTTAATATATAACTTTGCATAATCTTCTGCTGTATATGTAGATCTGACCGGTAGGAAGTGAGCTGATTTCGTGAGCCTATCGACTATCACCCATATGGAATCGAACTTACGATTAGAACGAGGTAAACCCATGATAAAGTCCATGTTTATCGCCTCCCATTTCCATGTCGGGATCTCTATAGTCTGCATTAGCCCTCCGGGCTTCTGGTGTTCTACCTTCACTTGCTGGCAACTAGTACATTGGGCGACAAACTCAGCAATGTTCTTCTTCATATCATTCCACCAGTACATATCCTTAATGTCATGATACATCTTCGTCGATCCAGGGTGGATGGAATACCATGAATAATGTGCCTCTGACATAATCCTGTCTCGTAGCCCTGCTACATCTGGAACACACAAACGACCCTTGTATCTGAGAACCCCATCTCCCTTGAGCTCTAACAATGGCTTCTTCTGCTGCGGAACTCGCTCTCTCAACTCGACCAACTCTGGGTCCTCGTACTGCCTTTCCTTGACTTCAGCTATGAGGGATGATTTTGCAGTGTTTTGGATTACAACTCCACCATCCTCAGAATCTACTAACCGAACCCCCAACGAAGCCAATTGATGAATATCTCTAGCTAATTGTCTTTTCTCGGGCTCTACATGTGCTAAGCTACCCATAGATCGGCGACTTAAGGCATCTGCTACAACATTAGCTTTCCCTGGATGGTAGAGAATGTTAACATCGTAATCTTTCAATAACTCAAGCCATCGCCTCTGTCGCAAATTCAACTCTTTCTGCTTGAAAATATATTGTAGGCTTTTATGATCAGTAAATATATCAACATGAACACCATATAAATAATGCCGCCATATCTTAAGTGCATGGACAACCGCAGCTAACTCGAGGTCGTGGGTCGGATAATTCCTCTCGTGCTTCCTCAACTGCCTTGAAGCATATGCAATTACCTTCACATGTTGCATCAGGACACATCCTAACCCGACACCTGATGCATCACAATACACGGCATAACCCTCTAGACCCTCTGGAAGTGTTAGAACTGGAGCTGAGGTCAACTTGTTCTTAAGCTCTTGGAAACTCCGCTCACAAGCCTCTGTCCATTGAAACTTAGTTTCTTTCTGTGTCAACTTCGTCAATGGTGCCGAAAGGGAAGAAAAACCCTCTACGAACCTCCGATAGTATCCTGCTAAGCCTAGAAAGCTATGAACCTCTGTCGGAGTGGTAGGTCTAGGCCAAGATTTCACGGCCTCAATCTTCTGAGTGTCCACCTTTATCCCTTCATCTGATACAATATGCCCCAAGAATGCTACAGACTTCAACCAGAACTCACATTTAGAAAACTTAGCATACAACTTACGATCACGGAGGGTTTGGAGTACCGCTCGCAGGTGGTCCGCATGCTCATCCTCTGAACGGGAATAAACCAGAATATCATCAATAAATACTATCACGAACAGATCTAAAAATGGCCGGAATAGGCTATTCATCAAGTCCATAAATACAGCGGGTGCATTAGTCAACCCGAAGGACATGACAAGGAACTCGAAGTGGCCATATCGGGTCCTGAAGGCTGTCTTCGGAATATCTTTTTCCCGAACTCTGACCTGGTGGTACCCCGACCTCAAATCAATCTTGGAAAAGCATCTAGCTCCCTGCAACTGATCAAACAAGTCATCGATCCTTGGAAGTGGATACTTATTCTTAATAGTTACCTTGTTCAACTGCCTATAATCGATACACATCCTCAGCGAGCCGTCTTTCTTCCGCACAAATAGTACCGGTGCACCCCAAGGTGAGGTACTGGGCCTAATGTAACCTTTCTCCAGCAAATCTTTTAACTGCTCCTTCAACTCCTTCAATTCGGCAGGTGCCATTCTATACGGAGGGACGGATATTGGTTGAGTTCCTGGAAGCAAATCGATGCTAAAATCAATCTCTCGCTCTGGAGGAATACCTGGAAGCTCATCTGGAAACACATCTGCATACTCTTTGACTATGGGAATAGATTGAAGTGTAGGTATCTCAGCATCTGCATCTCTAACTCGCACAATATGATAAATGCACCCTTTTGCGATCATTTTCCTCGCCTTCAGATAGGAAATAAACCTACCTCTGGGTGTTGGTGTATTACCTACCCATTCAAGGACTGGCTCACCCGGAAAATGAAATTTGGCTACCTTTGCTCGGCAATCAACTGTGGCATAGCAAGCTGCCAACCAGTCCATGCCCATGATAGCATCAAAGTCCATCATCTCTAGCTCAACTAGGTCAGCTGAGGTCTGACGACTACAAATTGTCACCGTACAACCTCGGTAAACCCGTCTAGCAATAATCGATTCTCCGACCGGTGTAGATACCGCAAAAGGATCACTTAGTATTTCAGGCACTATACCAATCTTCCTCGCGACAAATGGGGTAATATACGATAAAGTAGATCCTGGGTCTATCAAAGCATAAGCATCGTGAGAGAAAATGGTTAATATACCTGTCACAACGTCTGGTGAAGACTCCTGGTCCTGTCGACCCGCTAAAGCATAGATACGGTTCTGATTACCACTTGAACTGGAACCTCTACCTCTGCCTCGACCTCTACCAGCCGAAGACTGAGACTCACGCCTTGAAGGATGCACGGACATAGACGATCCTGTTACTGAACTCGCTGGTTGTGCCATTCCCCCAGAATCTCTATTTGGGCAATCTCGCATCATATGCCCCGGACGCCCACATGTATAACAAGCATCAGAACCTGCTCGGCATTGACCCAAGTGTCCTCTACCACAGATGTCACACCGCGGAGGAAATGACCATGTCTGCGCAGAACCTCGTTGTCGCTGCAAACCCGACGCCTGTGAGCTCTCACCTGGTCCTGACTGAGTATAGCGGTCATACCCGTAACCCTGTAACTGAGGTGGCGGAGGCCTAGGTGGCCGTCCGAAGTACTGGGTCCTATAACTACCCTGAGATTGCTCCTGAGACCTGGGAAATCTCATCCTCTTACGTTGCCCTTGCTCAGCCCTCTCTGTACCCTGCTGCCGACGCCTACCCCTTTCTATATTCTGGGCGAATGCCTGAATTCGGGAGATATCCATACTATCCTGCAATGCAGCGGTGGCACATGCCTCGGTTAACTCTGGGGCTAACCCTGCTATAAACCTGTGAATCCTGTCCCGCATAGTAGAAACTATGAATGGTGCATATCTGGCCAATGAGTCAAAACGGAGACTATACTCTCGAACACTCATATTACCCTGCTTGAGGGCTAGAAACTGATCGACTCGAGCCTGTCGGATCTCCCACGGTAAGTACTGGTCAAGGAAAGCATCTGAAAAATTCTCCCAAATAGCTGGAGGTGTATCACGTCCCCTGGACCTCTCCCATCCCTCATACCAAAGGATGGCTATATCTCGGAGTCGAAAAGCTGCTAGCTCAACTGCCTCTTTCTCCGTGGCATGCATAACACGAAAGATCCTGTGAAGCTGATCTATGAAATCCTGCGGGTCCTCCCTCTGATCTGTCCCCGTGAACTCTGGGGGACTCAAAGCAATAAACTCTCGGACCCTTGAACTCCCAGACCCCTCAGAAGTTCCTGCACTAGCTGATGCCCTAGCATGTTGCTGGGTAGCTACCAACTGTGTCAACAAATGCACCGCACTCCTTAAGTCCTGATCTGATGGAAGTGGAGGGGGAACTGGATGTGCGGTTTCCCTAGGAATCTCCGTAGTTGGTGGAGGAGCCGGTAATGGCTGAGTAGGGGTCTCCCCTTGAGCCTCAGACTGGGCCCCATCTACTGGGGGTACCCTGTTGGTCCCCTCACCTACTACTGTATCTCTCCTCTGGCTAGCCGTAGTCTTCCTAGTCACCGTCATCTGTGCATGCAAACACCAACACATAAGTTTAATTCAAATTTCCTATAACTCAGTTCTATAGCACGATTTAGATTTCAAAGAAGTGTAACCAACTCCTAAATGCCCTGTAGTTCCTTGCTTATATAATGTGGTGCACAACACATCTATAAACAAGACCCTACTAGACACGGCTTGTAGACTCCCTAGGACAGAACTGCTCTGATACCAAGTTTGTCACGCCCCGAACCTAGGAGCGAGACAAGCACCCCGTGCCTCACCTAACCTGGCGTACCAAATTGCGACTAAGGGACTCTGAACACATAATGTCATACTTTGGCCATGGGGCCACCTTGCAAGACAATTTGCGAAGCAAAAATATAAAACTGAATGGAAACTAGCACTAACTAAATATCAATATAAAGCTAGGCCGACAAGGCCGTCATAGCTACTACAGCTGACAAACCACCAATTTATACAAACCCAACATACTGCACTAACCAACAGGATATGCCTACAAGCCTCTACTGATAGATGTACTGTGATCGGAACAGGGCCCCGACCTACCCATAACATATATACAGATATACATAAGATGTACACAAAACTCTAGTCCTGGCAACTCCGAAAGACGTGGAGCTTACCGATCAGGCGGAACTCGGAAAACACCTACTGAGGAGGTCTACCCGTCTGTCTGTCTGAACCTGCACGCATGAAATGCAGCGCCCCCAAAAAAGGGACGTCAGTACGAAATAATGTACCGAGTATGTAAGGCAATAAAATAACTGAAATCTGAAACTGAACTGATAATATGATAACTGAAATTAACTGGGAGTCAAAGATGATCTAGAGATATACTTACCTGCTGATACTGACTCAACTCCTTCAATATAGTAAGTAAAATAATTGTACGGCCTTATAAGGCTCGGTATATATAACTGCTCTGCCATAGTAGGCTCGCTTATAGGCGCTCGGCCATACTAGGCTATGTATCTCGACCATGCTGGGCTCGCTCATAGGCGCTCGGCCACAGTAGGCTCGGTATATAACTTTCCATCTGATCAGAGGTTGCCCAATAGGGGCCTGCCCATCGATTATAGCTCGATGGTAATGAAAATACTGTAATACTGTATATATAGGCTTGCTGCTCTCTTGACTGAAAGAAGACAATACTAAAATTGAATATAGAGTCTCGATAAGGAATAATATTGTAACTTATGAGACTAGAATAGTGTGAATAAATTCATGAATATGAACTTCTCTTTTGTCTCATTACTAACACATGTAGCTACGAGATC
This sequence comes from Nicotiana tabacum, assembly GCF_000715075.1. Lineage (NCBI taxonomy): Eukaryota > Viridiplantae > Streptophyta > Magnoliopsida > Solanales > Solanaceae > Nicotiana > Nicotiana tabacum. The sequence goes on from NC_134083.1 coordinate 38,258,860, forward strand.
ATGCCAAAATGAAGGAAGGCTTAGCCTTAACATACCTTATCACAATCTTTTCAATCACCAAGTTGAACTCACCTCTTCGCACCTTAATCTACAAGAATGATAATAATACTATCGTTAAGTTACGAAAGGTACAACTATCGCACAACGAACGACAAACCTATTTTGTATTAAAACGGGCAGCATCTCCCCTATAATATGCCCTTCCTCCAACTTCAAGATAACACCAACAATACAAGGACAGAACAATAACAACATATATACATCATTTTCCAGCCCTATATACACCATCAAATACTACAAAACAGCCCAACACACCCCAATCTCTTCGTACACAAAACGACCACCGTAGTAGTGTCAAACGACCCGAAAATGTTATGACGAACGACCAGCCAACCACCCTACATTTATATGGTGTTTATAAACCCCCTTCCTCCTCCAAAACTCCACAAAATAGTAATAAAACACGCAGCCCAACAGCAACACAAAACAGTCCACAAAACAGTCCGCTACAAGTGAATAACTCGAACTCACGGCTTCCGATCACCATCCCGTGAGTTCTTACAAGTATAGAACGACTTACCATGAATTTACAGAAGAAAAAATGGATGAAAGAGAGCAGTAAACTCACCTTATTTGTTGGATAACTCAGCTCCTATCTTGGTTCTTCAAACTCTAAGTTTTACCTCCAATTGGAACTTGAAAGGGAGAGAAAATCAATTAGGGTTTGTGGGAAATTTTTGGGAGGATTCTTTGCAGAGCTTATGTCTGGTTATTATGCTCTATTTAAGTCTAATATATGAAGAAAATAGGCCCTTAAAAGGCCTCTTTGGACGACCCGAAATGGCCCATTTTTGGGCTTTCATTTAAGCAAGTAGGTGACACACCTACTTGTCACCTAGCAGCTTGCGCAGTATCGCAAAAATGCACATATCTCTCTACTCCGATGTCGTATTGACAAATGGTTTAATGCGTTGGAAAATAGACTCATAGATCTTTAATTTGATGGGTGGAACACACCATAACTCTAAGTATATTGGGAGAAAATTGCAGTTACATTTGACCCAAAGTTTCAGTAAAACTTATGAATGTAACTTGTGATGACTTTCATCGACTTTTGTTCCACAACTCGCTTGACTTAAAAACATAACACACGGATGTAATACGACTAATATAAATCATAACATAATCTCTTTATCATGTTAATCACCCTAGTCTCACCCCAAAGGTACATGTTATAACATTCCCAACTTGTCGACTTTCGATGAAACATTATTTTATTTAATTGCTTTAGCTTCTGAACTGTCCAACCCTCTTTGTACTTGTTGTTCATGATCTTCAATATTTGTAACCTCAGAGGTAACATGATTAACTTACTTTATATACTTTTAAATATTATCTCATTTTTTTTGTCCTACATTAGTTTGCTTACGACGCATTTTTACATACGAAAATATAGGGTGTAACAGTAGAACTTTCAAGGAAATATTGTGTTGATGATGGTGGTTCATGCCACTTAGGTTTCAAGGATGAAAGGTTGGAACATGGGCACTCATTTCCTGGAGATGGTAATGGTAAATTTTCTGTTGGCAGGCAGAATTGGAACATGAAATTTAGGAATTCTAACTCTACTGCTCAAGCAGCGGCTGAGTTTGCAGAACATGCAAGCCTAGCTGTCAGAGCTGTTGTAGAACTTTCAAGGCAATATTTTGTTGATGATGGTGGTTCATGCTACTTAGGTTTCGAGGATGAAAGGTTGGAACATGGGCAATCATATCCTAGAGATGGTAATGGTAATTTTTCTATTGGCTGGCAGAATTGGAACATGAAATTTAAGGATGCTAACTCTGCTGCTCAAGCAGCGGCTGAGTTTGCATAACATGGAGGCCTAGCTACCAGAGTTGTTGTAGAACTTTCAAGGCACTATTGTGTTGATGATGGTGGTTCATGCCACTTAGGTTTCAAGGATGAAAGGTTGGAACATGGGCAATCATTTCCTAGAGATGGTAATGGTAATTTTTCTGTTGGCAGGCAGAATTGGAACATGAAATTTAAGGATGCTTCCTCTGTTTCTCAAGCAGCGGCTGAGGTTGCAGAACATGCAAGCCTAGCTGCCAGAGTTGTTGGAGAACTTTCAAGGCAATATTGTATTTATGATGGTGGTTCATGCCACTTAGGTTTCATGAAATTTAAGGATGCTACCTATGCTGCTCAAGCAGCGGCTGAGTTTGCAGAACATGCAAGCCTAGCTGCCAGAGCTGTTGTAGAACTTTCAAGGCAATATTATGTTGATGATGGTGGTTCATGCCACTTAGGTTTCAAGGATGAAAGGTTGGAACATGGGCAATCATTTCCTTGAGATGGTAATGGTAATTTTTCTGTTGGCAGGCAGAATTGGAACATGAAATTTAAGGATGCTACCTCTGTTGTTCAAGCAGCGGCTAAGGTTGCAGAACATGCTAGCCTAGCTGCCAGAGCGGTTGTAGAACTTTCAAGGCAATATTGTGTTGATGATAGTGGTTCATGCCATTTAGGTTTCAAAGATGAAAGGTTGGAACATGGGCAATCTTTTCCTAGAGATGGTAATGGTAATTTTTCTGTTGGCAGGCAGAATTGGAACATGAAATTTAAGGATGCTAACTCTGCTGCTCAAGCAGCGGCTGAGTTTGCAGAACATGCAGGCCTAGCTGCCAGAGCTGTTGTAGAACTTTAAAGGCAATATTGTGTTGTTGATGGTGGTTCATGCCACTTAGGTTTCAAGGATTAAAGGTTGGAACATGTGCAATCATTTCCTGGAGATGGTAATTTTTCTGTTGGCAAGCAGAATTGGAACATGAAATTTAAGGATGCTACCTCTGCTGCTCAAGCAACAGCTGAGTTTACAAAATATGCTAGCCTAGCTGCCAGAGCTATTGTAGAACTTTCAAGGCAATATTGTGTTGATGATGGTGGTTCATGCCATTTAGGTTTCAAGGATGAAAGGTTGGAACATGGGCAATCATTTCCTTGAGATGGTAATGGTAATTTTTCTATTGGCAGGCAGAATTGGAACATGAAATTTAAGGATGCTACCTCTGTTGTTCAAGCAGCGGCTGAGTTTGCAGAATATGCTAGCCTAGCTGCCAGAGCGGTTGTAGAACTTTCAAGGCAATATTGTGTTAATGATGGTGGTTCATGCGACTTAGGTTTCGAGGATGAAAGGTTGGAGCATGGGCAATCATTTCCTAGAGATGGTAATGGTAATTTTTCTGTTGGCAGGCAGAATTGGAACATGAAATTTAAGGATGCTAACTCTGCTGCTCAAGCAGCGGCTGAGTTTGCAGAACATGCAGGCCTAGCTGCCAGAGCTGTTGTAGAACTTTAAAGGCAATATTGTGTTGATGATGGTGGTTCATGCCACTTAGGTTTCAAGGATTAAAGGTTGTAACATGTACAATCATTTCCTGGAGGTGGTAATTTTTCTGTTGGCAAGCAGAATTGGAACATGAAATTTATGGATGCTGCCTCTGTTGCTCAAGCAGCAGTTGAGTTTACAAAATATGCAAGCCTAGCTTCTAGAGCTGTTGTAGAACTTTCAAGGAAATATTGTGTTGATGATGGTGGTTCATGCCACTTAGGTTTCAAGGATGAAAGGTTGGAACATGGGCACTCATTTCTTGGAGATGGTAATGGTAAATTTTCTGTTGGCAGGCAGAATTGGAACATGAAATTTAGGAATTCTAACTCTGCTGCTCAAGCAGCGGCTGAGTTTGCAGAACATGCAAGCCTAGCTGCCAGAGTTATTGTAGAACTTTCAAGGCACTATTATGTTGATGATGGTGGTTCATGCCACTTAGGTTTCAAGGATGAAAGGTTGGAACATGGGCAATCATTTCCTAGAGATGGTAATGGTAATTTTTCTGTTGGCAGGCAGAATTGGAACATGAAATTTAAGGATGCTTCCTCTGTTGCTCAAGCAGCGGCTGAGGTTGCAGAACATGCAAGCCTAGCTGCCAGAGTTGTTGGAGAACTTTCAAGGCAATATTGTGTTGATGATGGTGGTTCATGCCACTTAGGTTTCAAGGATGAAAGGTTGGAACATGGGCAATCATTTCCTTGAGATGGTAATGGTAATTTTTCTGTTGGCAGGCAGAATTGGAACATGAAATTTAAGGATGCTACCTCTACTGCTCAAGCAGCGGCTGAGTTTGCAGAACATGCAAGCCTAGCTGCCAGAGCTGTTGTAGAACTTTCAAGGCAATATTGTGTTGATGATGGTGGTTCATGCCACTTAGGTTTCAAGGATGAAAGGTTGGAACATGGGCAATCATTTCCTGGAGATGGTAATGGTAAATTTGCTGTTGGCAGGTAGAATCGGAACATAAAATTTAAGGATGCCACCTCTACTGCTCAAGCAGCGGCTGAGTTTGCAGAACATGCAAGCCTAACTGCCAGAGCTGTTGTAGAACTTTAAGGGCAATATTGTGTTGATGATGGTGGTTCATGCCACTTAGGTTTCAAGGAAGAAAGGTTGGAACATGGGCAATCATTTCCTAGAGATGGTAATCGTAATTTTTCTGTTGGCAGGCAAAATTGGAACATGAAATTTTAGGATGCTACCTCTGCTGCGCTAGAAGCGGCAGCTGTTGGAGAACTTTCAAGGCAATATTGTGTTGATGATAGTGGTTCATGACACTTAGGTTTCAAGGATGAAAGGTTGGAACATGGGCAATCATTTCCTTGAGATGGTAATGGTAATTTTTCTGTTGCCAGGCAGAATTGGAACATGAAATTAAAGGATGCTACCTCTGCTGCTCAAGCAGCGGCTGAGTTTACAGAACATGCAGGCCTAGCTGCCACAGCTGTTGTAGAACTTTAAAGGCAATATTGTGTTGATGATGGTGGTTCATGCAACTTAGGTTTCAAGGATTAAAGGTTGGAACATGTGCAATCATTTCCTGGAGATGGTAATTTTTCTATGGCAAGCAGAATTGGAACATTAAATTTAAGGATGCTACCTCTGCTGCTCAAGCAGCAGCTGAGTTTGCAGAATATGCAAGCCTAGCTGCTAGAGCTGTTGTAGAACTTTCAAGGAAATAATGTGTTGATGATGGTGGTTTATGCCACTTAGGTTTCAAGGATGAAAGGTTGGAACATGGGCAATCATTTTCTGGAGATGGTAATGGTAAATTTGTTGTTGGCAGGCAGAATTGGAACATGAAATTTAAGGATGCTACCTTTGCTGCTCAAGCAGCGGCTGAGTTTGCAGAACATGCAAGCTTAGCTGCCGGAGTTATAGTAGAACTTTCAAGGCAATATTGTGTTGATGATGGTGGTTCATGCCACTTAGGTTTCAAGGATGAAAGGTTGGAACATGGGCAATCATTTCCTGGAGATGGTAATGGTAATTTTTCTGTTGATAGGCAGAATTGGAACATGAAACTTAAGGATGCTACCTCTGTTGCTCAAGCAGCGGCTGAGGTTGCAGAACATGCAAGCCTAGCTGCCAGAGCTGTTGGAGAACTTTCAAGGCAATATTGTGTTGATGATGGTTGTTCATGCCACTTAGGTTTCAAAGATGAAAGGTTGGAACATGGGCAATCATTTCCTGGAGATGGTAATTTTAATTTTTCTGTTGGCAGGTAGAATTGGAACATGAAATTTAAGGATGCTACCTCTGCTGCTCAAGCAGCGGTTGAGTTTGCAGCACATGCAGGCCTAGCTGCCAGAGCTGTTGTAGAACTTTCAAGGCAATATTGTGTTGATGATGGTGGTTCATGCCACTTAGGTTTCAAGGATTAAAGGTTGGAACATGGGCAATCATTTCCTGGAGATGGTAATTTTTTTGTTGGCAAGCAGAATTGGAACATGATTATTAAGGATGCTACCTCTGCTGCTCAAGCAGAAGCTGAGTTTTCAGAATATGCAAGCCTAGCTGCTAGAGCTGTTGTAGAACATTCAAGGACATATTGTGTTGATGATCGTGGTTCATGCCACTTAGGTTTCAAGGATGAAAGGTTGGAACATGGGCAATCATTTCATGGAGATGGTAATGGTAAATTTTCTGCTGGCAGGCAGAATTGGAACATGAAATTTAAGGATTCTAACTCTGCTGCTCAAGCAGCGGCTAAGGTTACAGAACATGCAAGCCTAGCTGCCAGAGCTGTTGGAGAACTTTCAAGGCAATATTGTGTTGATGATGGTGGTTCATGCCACTAAGCTTTCAAGGATAAAATTTTGGAACATGGGCAATGATTTCCTACAGATGGTAATGGTAATTGTTTTGTTGGCAGGTAGAATTGGAACATGAAATTTAAGGATGCTACCTCTGCTACTCAAGCAGCGGATGAGTTTGCAGAATATGCAAGCCTAACTGCAAGAGCTGTTGTAGAACTTTCAAGGCAATATTGTGTTGATGATGGTGGTTCATGCCACTTAGGTTTCAAGGATAAAAGGTTGGACCATGGGCAATCATTTCCTGGAGATGGTAAATTTTCTATTGGCAGGCAGAATTGGAACATGAAATTTAAGGATGCTATCTCTGCTGCTCAAGCAGCGGCTGAGTTTGCAGAACACACAAGCCTAGCTGCCAGAGCTGTTGTAGAACTTTCAAGGCAATATTTTGTTGATGATGGTGGTTCATGCCAGTTAAATTTAAAGGATGAAAGGTTGGAACAAGGGCAATCATTTCCTGGAGATGGTAATTTTTCTATTGGCAAGCAAAAGTGGAACATGATATTTAAGGATGCTACCTCTGCTGCTCAAGCAGCGGCTGAGTTTGCAGAACATGCAAGGCTAGCTGCCAGAGCTGTTGTAGAACTTTCAAGGCAATATTGTGTTAATAATGGTGGTTCGTGCCACTTAGGTTTCAAGGATGAAAGGTTGGAACATGGGCAATCATTTCCTGGAGATGGTAATTTTTTTGTTGGCAAGCAGAATTGGAACATGATAATTAAGGATGCTACCTCTGCTGCTCAAGCAGAAGCTGAGTTTTCAGAATATGCAAGCCTAGCTGCTAGAGCTGTTGTAGAACATTCAAGGACATATTGTATTGATGATGGTGGTTCATGCCACTTAGGTTTCAAGGATGAAAGGTTGGAACATGGGCAATCATCTCATGGAGATGGTAATGGTAAATTTTCTGCTGGCAGGCAGAATTGGAACATAAAATTTAAGGATTCTAACTCTGCTGCTCAAGCAGCGGTTGAATTTGCAGAACATGCAAGCCTAGCTGCCAGAACTGTTGTAGAACTTTCAAGGCAATATTTTGTTGATGATGGTGGTTCATGCCACTTAGGTTTAAAGGATGAAAGGTTGGAACATGGGCAATCATTTCCTTGAGATGGTAATGGTAAGTTTTATGTTGGCAGACAGAATTGGAACATGAAATTAAAAAATGCTACCTCTGCGGCTCAAGAAGCGGCTGAGTTTGCAGAACATGCAAGCTTAACTGCTAGAGTTGTTGTAGAACTTTCAAGGCAATATTTTGTTGATGATGGTGGTTCATGCCACTTAGATTTCAAGGATGAAATGTTGGAACATGGGCAATCATTTCCAATAGATGGTAATGGTAATTTTTCTGTTGGCAGGTAGAATTGGAACATGAAATTTAAGGATGCTACCTCTGCTGCTCAAGCAGCGGCTGAGTTTGCAGAACATGCAAGCCTAGCTGCCAGAGCTGTTGTAGAACTTTCAAGGCAATATTGTGTTGATGATGGTGGTTCATGCCACTTAGGTTTCAAGGATGAAAGGTTGGAACATGGGCAATCATTTCCTGGAGATGGTAATGGTAATTTTTCTGTTGGCAGGCAGAATTGGAACATGAAATTTAAGGATGCTACCTCTGCTGCTCAAGCAGCGGCTGAGTTTGCAGAACATGCAAGCCTTGCTGCAAGAGCTGTTGTAGAACTTTAAAGGCAATATTGTGTTGATGATGGTGGTTCATACCACTTAGGTTTCAAGGATGAAAGGTTGGAACATGGGCAATCATTTCCTAGAGATGTTAATGGTAATTTTTCTGTTGGGAGGCAAAATTGGAACATGAAATTTAAGGATGCTACCTCTGTTGCTCAAGCAGCGGCTGAGGTTGCAGAACATGCAAGCCTAGCTGCCAGAGTTGTTGGAGAACTTTCAAGGTAATATTGTGTTGATGATGGTGGTTCATGCCACTTAGTTTTCAAGGATAAAAGTTTGGAACATGGGCAATCATTTCCTACTGATGGTAATGGTAATTGTTTTGTTGGAAGGTAGAATTGGAACATGAAATTTAAGGATGCTATCTCTGCTACTCATGCAGCGGATGAGTTTGCAGAATATGCAAGCCTAGCTGCAAGAGCTGTTGTAGAACTTTTAAGGCAATATTGTGTTGATGATAGTGGTTCATGCCACTTAGGTTTCAAGGATAAAAGGTTGGACCATGGGCAATCAATTCATGGAGATTTTAAATTTTCTATTGGCGGGCAGAATTGGAACATGAAATTTAAGGATGTTATCTCTACTGCTCAAGCAGCGGCTGAGTTTGCAGAACATACAAGCTTTGCTGCCAGAGCTTTTGTAGAACTTTAAAGGCAATATTGTGTTGATGATGGTGGTTCATGCCACTTAGGTTTCAAGGATGAAAGGTTGGAACATGGGCAATCATTTCCAAGAGATGGTAATGGTAATTTTTCTGTTGGCAGGCAGAATTGGAACATGAAATTTAAGGATGCTACCTCTGTTGCTCAAGCAGCGGCTGAGGTTGCAGAACATGCAAGCCTAGCTGCCAGAGCTGTTGGAGAACTTTCAAGGCAATATTGTGCTGATGATTGTGGTTCATGCCACTTAGGTTTCAAGGATGAAAGGTTGGATCATGGGCAATCATTTCCTTGAGATGGTAATGGTAATTTTTCTGTTGGCTGGCAGAATTGGAACATGAAAATTAAGGATGCTACCTCTGCTGCTCAAGCAGCGGCTGAATTTGCAGAACATGCAAGGCTAGCTGCCAGAGCTGTTGTAGAACTTTCAAGGCAATATTGTGTTAATAATGGTGGTTCGTGCCACTTAGGTTTCAAGGATGAAAGGTTGGAACATGGGCAATCATTTCCTGGAGATGGTAATTTTTCTGTTGGCAAGCAAAAGTGGAACATGAAATTTAAGGATGCTACCTCTGCTGCTCAAGCAGCGGCTGAGTTTGCAGAACATGCAAGGCTAGCTGCCAGAGCTGTTGTAGAACTTTCAAGGCAATATTGTGTTAATAATGGTGGTTCGTGCCACTTAGGTTTCAAGGATGAATGGCTGGAACATGGGCAATCATTTCCTGGAGATGGTGATGCTAATATTTCTGTTGGCAGGCAGAATTGGAACATGAAATTTAAGGATGCTACCTCTGCTGCTCAAGCAGCGGCTGAGTTTGCAGAACATGCAAGCCTAACTGCCAGAGATGTTGTAGAACTTTCAAGGCAATATTCTGTTGATGATGGTGGTTCATGCCACTTAGTTTTCAAGGATGAAAGGTTGGAACATGGGCAATCATTTCCTGGAGATGGTGATGGTAATATTTCTCTTGGCAGGCAGAATTGGAACATGAAATTTAAGGATGCTACCTCTGCTGCTCAAGAAGCGGCTGAGTTTGCAGAACATGCAAGGATAGCTGCCAGTGTTGTTGTAGAACTTTGAAGGCAATATTGTGTTAATGATGGTAGTTCATGCCACTTAGGCTACAAGGATGAAAGGTTGGAACATGGGCAATCATTTCCTGGAGATGGTGATGGTAATATTTCTGTTGGCAGGCAGAATTGGAACATAAAATTTATGGATGCTACCTCTGCTACTCAAGCAGCGGCTGAGTTTGCAAAACATGCAAGCCTAGCTGCCAGAGCTGTTGTAGAACTTTCAAGGCAATATTGTGTTGATGATGGTGGTTCATGCCACTTAGGTTTCAAGGATGAAAGGTTGGAACATGGGCAATCATTTCCTGGAGATGGTAATGGTAAATTTTCTGTTGGCAGGCAGAATTGGAACATGAAATTTAAGGATGCTACCTCTGCTGCTCAAGCAGCGGCTGAGTTTGCAGAACATGCAAGCCTAGCTGCCAGAGCTGTTGTAGAACTTTCAAGGCAATATTGTGTTAATAATGGTGGTTCGTGCCACTTAGGTTTCAAGGATGAAAGGTTGGAACATGGGCAATCATTTCCTGGAGATGGTAATTTTTCTGTTGGCAAGCAAAAGTGGAACATGAAATTTAAGGTTGTTGCCTCTGCTGCTCAAGCAGCGGCTGAGTTTGCAAAACATGCAAGCCTAGCTGCCAGAGCTGTTGTAGAACTTTCAAGGCAATATTGTGTTAATGATGGTGCTTCATACCACTTAGGTTTCAAGGATGAAAGGTTGGAACATGGGCAATCATTTCCTGGAGATGGTGATGGTAATATTTCTGTTGGCAGGCAGAATTGGAACATGAAATTTAAAGATGCTACCTCTGCTGCTCAAGCAGCAGCTGAGTTTGCAGAACATGCAAGCCTAACTGCCAGAGCTGTATTAGAACTTTCCAGGCAATATTATGTTGATGATGGTGGTTCATGCCACTTAGTTTTCAAGGATGAAAGGTTGGAACATGGGCAATCATTTCCTGGAGATGGTGATGGTAATATTTCTCTTGGCAGGCAGAATTGGAACATGAAATTTAAGGATGCTACCTCTGCTGCTCATGAAGCGGCTGAGTTTGCAGAACATGCAAGGATAGCTGCCAGTGTTGTTGTAGAACTTTGAAGGCAATATTGTGTTAATGATGGTAGTTCATGCCACTTAGGCTACAAGGATGAAAGGTTGGAACATGGGCAATCATTTCCTGGAGATGGTGATGGTAATATTTCTGTTGGCAGGCAGAATTGGAACATAAAATTTAAGGTTGCTGCCTCTGCTACTCAAGCAGCGGCTGAGTTTGCATAACATGCAAGCCTAGCTGCCAGAGTTGTTGTAGAACTTTCAAGGAAATATTTAGTTGATGATGGTGGTTCATGCCACTTAGGTTTTAAGGATGAAAGGTTGGAACATGGGCAATCATTTCCTAGAGATGGCAATGGTAATTTTTCTGTTGGCAGGCAGAATTGGAACATGAAATTTAAGGATGCTACCTCTGTTGCTCAAGCAGTGGCTGAGGTTGCAAAACATGCAAGCCTAGCTGCCAGAGCTGTTGGAGAACTTTCAAGGCAATATTGTGTTGATGATGGTGGTTCATGCCACTTAGTTTTCAAGGATAAAAGGTTGGAACATGGGCAATCATTTCCTACAGATGGTAATGGTAATTTGTTTGTTGGCAGGTAGAATTGGAACAAGAAATTTAAGGATGCTACCTCTTCTACTCAAGCAGTAGCTTAGTTTGCAGAATATGCAAGCCTAGCTGCAAGAGCTGTTGTAGAACTTTAAAGGAAATATTGTGTTGATGATGGTGGTTCATGCCACTTAGGTTTCAAGGATGAAAGGTTGAAACATGGGCAATCATTTCCTGGAGATGGTAATGGTAAATTTGCTATTGGCAGGCAGAATTGGAACATGAAATTTAAGGATGCTACCTCTACTGCTCAAGCAGCGGCTGAGTTTGCAGAACATGCAAGCCTAGCTGCCAGAGCTGTTGGAGAACTTTCAAGGCAATATTGTGTTGATGATGGTGGTTCATGCCACTTAGGTTTCAAGGATGAAAGGTTGGAACATGGGCAATCATTTCCTAGAGATGGGAATGGTAATTTTTCTGTTGGCAGGCAGAATTGGAACATGAAATTTAAGGATGCTACCTCTGTTGCTCAAGCAGCGGCTGAGGTTGCAGAACATGCAAGCCTAGCTGCCAGAGCTGTTGGAGAACTTTCAAGGCAATATTGTGTTGATGATGGTGGTTCATGCCACTTAGTTTTCAAGGATGAAAGGTTGGAACATGGGCAATAATTTCCTAGAGATGGTAATGGTAATTTTTCTGTTGGCAGGCAGAATTGGAACATGAAATTTAAGGATGCTACCTCTGCTGCTCAAGCAGCAGCTGAGTTTGCAGAACATGCAAGCCTAGCTGCCAGAGCTGTTGTAGAACTTTCAAGGTAATATTTTGTCGATGATGGTGGTTCATGCCGCTTTGTTTTCAAGGATGAAAGGTTGGAACATGGGCAATCAATTCCTTGAGATGGTAATGGTGATTTTTCTGTTGGCAGGCAGAGTTGGAACATGAAATTTAAGGATGTTACCTCTACTTCTCAAGCAACGGCTTAATTTGCAAAACATGTAAGCCTAGCTACCAGAGCTGTTGTAGAACTTTAAAGGCAATATTTTGTTGATGATTGTGGTTCATGCCACTTAGGTTTCAAGGATGAAAGGTTAGAACATGGGCAATCCTTTCCTTGAGATGGTAATGGTAATTTTTCTATTGGCAGGCAAAATTGGAACAAGAAATTTAAGGATGCTATCTCTGCTGCTCAAGCAGCAGCTGAGTTTGCAGGACATGCAAGCCTAGCTGCCAGAGTTGTTGGAGAACTTTCAAGGCAATATTGTGTTGATGATGGTGGTTCACGCCACTTAGGTTTCAAGGATGAAAGGTTGGAAATTGGGCAATCATTTCCTTGAGATGGTAATGGTAATTTTTCTGTTGGCAGGCAGAATTGGAACATGAAATTTAAGGATGCTACCTCTGCTGCTCAAGCAGCGGCTAAGTTTGCAGAACATGCAAGCCTAGCTGCCAGAGCTGTTGTAGAACTTTCAAGGCAATATTTTGTTGATGATGGTGGTTCATGCCACTTAGGTTTCAAGGATGAAAGGTTGGAACATGGGCAATCATTTCCTAGAGATGGTAATGGTAATTTTTCTGTTGGCAGGCAGAATTGGAACATGAAATTAAAGGATGCTAACTTTGCTGCTCAAGCAGCGGCTGAGTTTGCATAACATGCAAGCCTAGCTGCCAGAGTTGTTGTAGAACTTTCAAGGCAATATTGTGTTGATGATGGTGGTTCGTGCCACTTAGGTTTCAAGGATGAAAGGTTGGAACATGGGCAATCATTTCCTAGAGATGGTAATGGTAATTTTTCTGTTGGCAGGCAGAATTGGAAGATGAAATTTAAGGATGCTACCTCTGCTGCTCAAGCAGTAGCTGAGTTTGCAGAACATGCAAGCCTAGCTGCCAGAGCTGTTGTAGAACTTTCAAGGTAATATTTTGTTGATGATGGTGGTTCATGCCGCTTAGTTTTCAAGGATGAAAGGTTGGAACATGGGCTATCAATTCCTTGAGATGGTAATGGTGATTTATCTATTGGCAGGCAGAGTTGGATCATGAAATTTAAGGATGTTACCTCTACTGCTCAAGCAGCGGCTTAGTTTGCAAAACATGCAAGCCTAGCTACTAGAGCTGTTGTAGAACTTTAAAGGCAATATTTTGTTGATGATTGTGGTTCATGCCACTTAGGTTTCAAGGATGAAAGGTTGGAACATGGGCAATCATTTCCTTGAGATGGTAATGGTAATTTTTCTATTGGCAAGCACAATTGGAACATGAAATTTAAGGATGCTATCTCTGCTGCTCAAGCAGCGGCTGAGTTTGCAGAACATGCAAGCCTAGCTGCCAGAGTTGTTGGAGAACTTTCAAGGCAATATTGTGTTGATGATGGTGGTTCATGCCACTTAGGTTTCAAGGATGAAAGGTTGGAACATGGGCAATCATTTCCTTGAGATGGTAATGGTAATTTTTCTGTTGGCAGGCAGAATTGGAACCTAAAATTTAAGGATGCTACCTCTGCTGCTCAAGTAGTGGCTGAGTTTGCAGAACATGCAAGCCTAGCTGCCAGAGCTGTTGTAGAACTTTCAAGGCAATATTTTGTTGATGATGGTGGTTCATGCAACTTAGGTTTCAAGGATGAAAGGTTGGAACATGGGCAATCATTTCCTAGAGATGGTAATGGTAATTTTTCTATTGGCAGGTAGAATTGGAACATGAAATTTAAGGATTCTAACTCTGCTGCTCAAGCAGCGGCTGAGTTTGCATAACATGCAAGCCTAGCTGCAAGAGTTGTTGTAGAACTTTCAATGCAATATTGTGTTGATGATGGTGGTTCATGCCACTTAGGTTTCAAGGATGAAAGGTTGGAACATGTGCAATCATTTTCTAGAGATGGTAATGGTAATTTTTCTGTTGGCAGGCAGAATTGGAAGATGAAATTTAAGGATGCTACCTCTGCTGCTCAAGCAGCAGCTGAGTTTGCAGAACATGCAAGCCTAGCTGCCAGAGCTGTTGTAGAACTTTCAAGGCAATATTTTGTTGATGATGGTGGTTCATGCCACTTAGTTTTCAAGGATGAAAGGTTGGAACATGGGCAATCAATTCCTTTAGATGGTAATGGTGATTTTTCTGTTGGCAGGCAGAGTTGGAACATGAAATTTAAGGATGTTACCTCTACTGCTCAAGCAGCGGCTTAGTTTGCAAAACATGCAAGCCTAGCTACCAGAGCTGTTGTAGAACTTTAAAGGCAATATTTTGTTGATGATTGTGGTTCATGCCACTTAGGTTTCAAGGATGAAAGGTTGGAACATGGGCAATCATTTCCTTGAGATGGTAATGGTAATTTTTCTATTGGCAGGCACAATTGGAACATGAAATTTAAGGATGCTATCTCTGCTGCTCAAGCAGCGGCTGAGTTTGCAGAACATGCAAGCCTAGCTGCCAGAGTTGTTGGAGAACTTTCAAGGCAATATTATGTTGATGATGGTGGTTCATGCCACTTAGGTTTCAAGGATGAAAGGTTGGAACATGGGCAATCATTTCCTTGAGATGGTAATTTTAATTTTTCTGTTGGCAGGCAGAATTGGAACATGAAATTTAAGGATGCTACCTCTGCTGCTCAAGCAGCGGTTGAGTTTGCAGAACATGCAAGCCTAGCTGCCAGAGCTGTTGTAGAACTTTCAAGGCAATATTTTGTTGATGATGGTGGTTCATGCCACTTAGGTTTCAAGGATGAAAGGTTGGAACATGGGCAATCATTTCCTAGAGATGGTAATGGTAATTTTTTTGTTGGCAGGCAGAATTGGAACATGAAATTTAAGGATGCTAACTCTGCTGCTCAAGTAGCGGCTGAGTGTGCATAACATGCAAGCCTAGCTGCCAGAGTTGTTGTAGAACTTTCAAGGAAATATTGTGTTAATGATGGTGGTTCATGCCACTTAGGTTTCAAAGATGAAAGGTTGGAACATGGGCAATCATTTCCTAGAGATGGTAATGGTAATTTTTCTATTGGGAGGCAGAATTGGAACATGAAATTTAAGGATGCTACCTCTTTTGCTCAAGTAGCGGCTGAGGTTGCAGAACATACAAGCCTAGCTACCAGAGTTGTTGAAGAACTTTCAAGGCAATATTGTGTTGATGATGGTGGTTCATGCCACTTAGGTTTCAAGGATGAAAGGATGGAACATGGGCAATCATTTCCTTGAGATGGTAATGGTAATTTTTCTGTTGGCAGGCAAAATTTATCATGAAATTTAAGGATGCTACCTCTGCTGCTCAAGCAGCGGCTAAGTTTGCAGAACATGCAAGCCTAACTGCCAGAGCTGTTGTAGAACTTTCAAGGCAATATTGTTTTGTTGATGGTGGTTCATGCCACTTAGGTTTCAAGGATGAAAGGTTGGAACATGGGCAATCATTTCCTTGAGATGGTAATGGTAAATTTGCTGTTGGCAGGCAGAGTTGGAACATAAAATTTAAGGATGCTACCTCTGCTGCTCAAGCAGCGGCTGAGTTTGCAGAACATGCAAGCCTAGCTGCCAGAGCTGTTGTAGAACTTTAAAGGCAATATTGTGTTGATGATGGTGGTTCATGCCACTTAGGTTTCAAGGATGAAAGGTTGGAACATGGGATATCATTTCCTAGAGATGGTAATGGTAATTTTTCAGTTGGCGGGCAGAATTGGAACATGAAATTTAAGGATGCTACCTCTGCTGCTCAAGCAGCGGCTCAGTTTGCAGAACATGCAAGCCTAGCTGCCAGAACTTTTGTAGAACTTTCAAGGCAATATTTTGTTGATGATGGTGGTTCATGCCACTTAGTTTTCAAGGATGAAAGGTTGGAACATGGGCAATCATTTCCTTGAGATGGTAATGGTAATTTTTCTATTGTCAGGCAGGGTTGGAACATGAAATTTAAGGATGCTACCTCTGTTGCTCAAGCAGTGGCTGAGGTTGCAGAACATTCAAATTTTTCTGTTGGCAGGCAGAATTGGAACATGAAATTTAAAGATGCTACCTCTGCTGCTCAAGCAGCGGCTGAGTTTGCAGAACATGCAAGCATAGCTGCCAGAGCTGTTGTAGAACTTTAAAGGAAATATTGTGTTGATGATGGTGGTTCATGCCACTTAGGTTTCAAGAATGAAAGGTTGGAACATGGGCAATCATTCCCTGGAGATGGTAATGGTAAATTTGCTATTCGCAGGCAGAATTGGAGCATGAAATTTAAGGATGCTACCTCTACTGCTCAAGCAGCGGCTGAGTTTGCAAAACATGCAAGCCTAGCTGCCAGAGCTGTTAGAGAACTTTCAAGGCAATATTGTGTTGATGATGGTGGTTCATGCCACTTAGGTTTCAAGGATGAAAGGTTGGAACATGGGCAATCATTTCCTTGAGATGGTAATGGTAATTTTTCTGTTGGCAGGAAGAATTGGAACATGAAATTTAAGGATGCTACCTCTGCTGCTCAAGCAGCGGCTGAGTTTGCAGAACATGCAAGCCTAGCTGCCAGAGCTGTTGTTGAACTTTCAAGGCAATATTGTGTTGATGATAGTGGTTCATGCCACTTAGGTTTCATGGATGAAAGGTTGGAACATGGGCAATCATTTCCTGGAGATGGTAAATTTTCTATTGGCAGGCAGAATTGGAACATGAAATTTAAGGATGCTACCTCTGCTGCTCAAGCAGCGGCTGAGTTTGCAGAACATGCAAGCCTAGCTGCCAGAGCTGTTGTAGAACTTTCAAGGCAATATTGTGTTGATGATGGTGGTTCATGCCACTTAGGTTTCAAGGATGAAAGGTTGGAACATGGGCAATCATTTCCTAGAGATGGTAATGGTAATTTTTCTGTTGGCAGGCAGAATTGGAACATGAAATTTAAGGATGCTAACTCTGCAGCTCAAGCAGCGGCTGAGTTTGCATAACATGCAAGCCTAGCTGCCAGAGTTGTTTTTGAACTTTCAAGGAAATATTGTGTTGATGATGGTGGTTCATGCCACTTAGGTTTCAAGGAAGAAAGGTTGGAACATGGGCAATCATTTCCTAGAGATGGTAATGGTAATTTTTCTATTGGCAGGCAGAATTGGAACAAGAAATTTAAGGATGCTACCTCTTTTGCTCAAGCAGCGGCTGAGGTTGCAGAACATGCAAGCCTAGCTGCCAGAGTTGTTGGAGAACTTTCAAGGCAATATTGGAACATGATGGTGGTTCATGCCACTTAGGTTTCAAGGATGAAAGGTTGGAACATGAAATTTAAGGATGCTACCTCTGCTGCTCAAGCAGCGGCTCAGTTTGCAGAACATGCAAGCCTAGCTGCCAGAACTTTTGTAGAACTTTCAAGGCAATATTTTGTTGATGATGGTGGTTCATGCCACTTAGTTTTCAAGGATGAAAGGTTGGAACATGGGCAATCATTTCCTTGAGATGGTAATGGTAATTTTTCTATTGGCAGGCAGGGTTGGAACATGAAATTTAAGGATGCTACCTCTACCGCTCAAGCAGCGGCTGAGTTTGCAGAACATGCAAGCATAGCTGCCAGAGCTGTTGTAGAACTTTAAAGGAAATATTGTGTTGATGATGGTGGTTCATGCCACTTAGGTTTCAAGGATGAAAGGTTGAAACATGGGCAATCATTTCCTGGAGATGGTAATGGTAAATTTGCTATTGGCAGGCAGAATTGGAACATGAAATTTAAGGATGCTACCTCTACTGCTCAAGCAGCGGCTGAGTTTGCAGAACATGCAAGCCTAGCTGCCAGAGCTGTTGGAGAACTTTCAAGGCAATATTGTGTTGATGATGGTGGTTCATGCCACTTAGGTTTCAAGGATGAAAGGTTGGAACATGTGCAATCATTTCCTTGAGATGGTAATGGTAATTTTTCTGTTGGCAGGCAGAATTGGAACATGAAATTTAAGGATGCTACCTCTGCTGCTCAAGCAGCGGCTGAGTTTGCAGAACATGCAAGCCTAGCTGCCAGAGCTGTTGTAGAACTTTCAAGGCAATACTGTGTGGATGATGGTGGTTAATGCCACTTAGGTTTCATGGATGAAAGGTTGGAACATGGGCAATCATTTCCTGGAGATGGTAAATTTTCTATTGGCAGGCAGAATTGGAACATGAAATTTAAGGATGCTACCTCTGCTGCTCAAGCAGCGGCTGAGTTTGCAGAACATGCAAGCCTAGCTGCCAGAGCTGTTGTAGAACTTTCAAGGCAATATTGTGTTGATGATGGTGGTTCATGCCACTTAGGTTTCAAGGATGAAAGGTTGGAACATGGGCAATCATTTCCTAGAGATGGTAATGGTAATTTTTCTGTTGGCAGGCAGAATTGGAACATGAAATTTAAGGATGCTAACTCTGCAGCTCAAGCAGCGGCTGAGTTTGCATAACATGCAAGCCTAGCTGCCAGAGTTGTTTTTGAACTTTCAAGGAAATATTGTGTTGATGATGGTGGTTCATGCCACTTAGGTTTCAAGGAAGAAAGGTTGGAACATGGGCAATCATTTCCTAGAGATGGTAATGGTAATTTTTCTATTGGCAGGCAGAATTGGAACAAGAAATTTAAGGATGCTACCTCTTTTGCTCAAGCAGCGGCTGAGGTTGCAGAACATGCAAGCCTAGCTGCCAGAGTTGTTGGAGAACTTTCAAGGCAATATTGGAACATGAAATTTAAGGATGCTACCTCTACTGCTCAAGCAGCGGCTGAGTTTGCAGAACATGCAAGCCTAGCTGCCAGAGCTATTGTAGAACTTTCAAGGGAATATTGTGTTGATGATGGTGGTTAATGCCACTTAGGTTTCATGGATGAAAGGTTGGAACATGGGCAATCATTTCCTGGAGATGGTAATGGTAAATTTGCTGTTGGCAGGTAGAATTGGAACATGAAATTTAAGGATGCTACCTCTGCTGCTCAAGAAGCGGCTGAGGTTGCAGAACATGCAAGCCTAGCTGCTAGAGCTGTTGGAGAACTTTCAAGGCAATATTGTGTTGATGATGGTGGTTCATGCCACTTAGGTTTCAAGGATGAAAGGTTGGAACATGGGCAATCATTTCCTTGAGATGGTAATGGTAATTTTTCTGTTGGCAGGCAGAATTGGAACATGAAATTTAAGAATGCTACCTCTGCTGCTCAAGTAGCCACTGAGTTTGCAGAACATGCAAGCCTAGCTGCCCGAGCTGTTGTAGAACTTTCAAGTCAATATTTTGTTGATGATGGTGGTTGATGCCACTTAGGTTTCAAGGATGAAAGGTTGGAACATGGGCAATCATTTCCTGGAGATGGTAATGGTAAATTTGCTGTTGGCAGGTAGAATTGGAAATGAAATTTAAGGATTCTACCTCTGCTGCTCAAGCAACGGCTGAGATTGCAGAACATGCAAGCCTAGCTGCCAGAGCTGTTGTAGAACTTTAAAGGCAATATTGTGTTGATGATGGTGGTTCATGCCACTTAGGTTTCAAGGATGAAAGGTTGGAACATGGGATATCATTTCCTAGAGATGGTAATGGTAATTTTTCTGTTGGCGGGCAGAGTTGGAACATGAAATTTAAGGATGCTACCTCTGCTGCTCAAGCAGCGGCTCAGTTTGCAGAACATGCAAGCCTAGCTGCCAGAGCAGTTGTAGAACTTTCAAGGCAATATTTTGTTGATGATGGTGGTTCATGCCACTTAGTTTTCAAGGATGAAAGGTTGGAACATGGGCAATCATTTCCTTGAGATGGTAATGGTAATTTTTCTATTGGCAGGCAGGGTTGGAACATGAAATTTAAGGATGCTACCTCTACCGCTAAAGCAGCGGCTGAGTTTGCAGAACATGCAAGCCTAGCTGCCAGAGCTGTTGGAGAACTTTCAAGGCAATATTGTGTTGATGATGGTGGTTCATGCCACTTAGGTTTCAAGGATGAAAGGTTGGAACATGTGCAATCATTTCCTTGAGATGGTAATGGTAATTTTTCTGTTCGCAGGCAGAATTGGAACATGAAATTTAAGGATGCTACCTCTGCTGCTCAAGCAGCGGCTGAGTTTGCAGAACATGCAAGCCTAGCTGCCAGAGCTGTTGTAGAACTTTCAAGGCAATACTGTGTGGATGATGGTGGTTAATGCCACTTAGGTTTCATGGATGAAAGGTTGGAACATGGGCAATCATTTCCTGGAGATGGTAAATTTTCTATTGGCAGGCAGAATTGGAACATGAAATTTAAGGATGCTACCTCTGCTGCTCAAGCAGCGGCTGAGTTTGCAGAACATGCAAGCCTAGCTGCCAGAGCTGTTGTAGAACTTTCAAGGCAATATTGTGTTGATAATGGTGGTTCATGCCACTTAGGTTTCAAGGATGAAAGGTTGGAACATGGGCAATCATTTCCTAGAGATGGTAATGGTAATTTTTCTGTTGGCAGGCAGAATTGGAACATGAAATTTAAGGATGCTAACTCTGCAGCTCAAGCAGCGGCTGAGTTTGCATAACATGCAAGCCTAGCTGCCAGAGTTGTTTTTGAACTTTCAAGGAAATATTGTGTTGATGATGGTGGTTCATGCCACTTAGGTTTCAAGGAAGAAAGGTTGGAACATGGGCAATCATTTCCTAGAGATGGTAATGGTAATTTTTCTATTGGCAGGCAGAATTGGAACAAGAAATTTAAGGATGCTACCTCTTTTGCTCAAGCAGCGGCTGAGGTTGCAGAACATGCAAGCCTAGCTGCCAGAGTTGTTGGAGAACTTTCAAGGCAATATTGGAACATGAAATTTAAGGATGCTACCTCTACTGCTCAAGCAGCGGCTGAGTTTGCAGAACATGCAAGCCTAGCTGCCAGAGCTATTGTAGAACTTTCAAGGGAATATTGTGTTGATGATGGTGGTTAATGCCACTTAGGTTTCATGGATGAAAGGTTGGAACATGGGCAATCATTTCCTGGAGATGGTAATGGTAAATTTGCTGTTGGCAGGTAGAATTGGAACATGAAATTTAAGGATGCTACCTCTGCTGCTCAAGAAGCGGCTGAGGTTGCAGAACATGCAAGCCTAGCTGCTAGAGCTGTTGGAGAACTTTCAAGGCAATATTGTGTTGATGATGGTGGTTCATGCCACTTAGGTTTCAAGGATGAAAGGTTGGAACATGGGCAATCATTTCCTTGAGATGGTAATGGTAATTTTTCTGTTGGCAGGCAGAATTGGAACATGAAATTTAAGAATGCTACCTCTGCTGCTCAAGTAGCCACTGAGTTTGCAGAACATGCAAGCCTAGCTGCCCGAGCTGTTGTAGAACTTTCAAGTCAATATTTTGTTGATGATGGTGGTTGATGCCACTTAGGTTTCAAGGATGAAAGGTTGGAACATGGGCAATCATTTCCTGGAGATGGTAATGGTAAATTTGCTGTTGGCAGGTAGAATTGGAAATGAAATTTAAGGATTCTACCTCTGCTGCTCAAGCAGCGGCTGAGATTGCAGAACATGCAAGCCTAGCTGCCAGAGCTGTTGTAGAACTTTAAAGGCAATATTGTGTTGATGATGGTGGTTCATGCCACTTAGGTTTCAAGGATGAAAGGTTGGAACATGGGATATCATTTCCTAGAGATGGTAATGGTAATTTTTCTGTTGGCGGGCAGAGTTGGAACATGAAATTTAAGGATGCTACCTCTGCTGCTCAAGCAGCGGCTCAGTTTGCAGAACATGCAAGCCTAGCTGCCAGAGCAGTTGTAGAACTTTCAAGGCAATATTTTGTTGATGATGGTGGTTCATGCCACTTAGTTTTCAAGGATGAAAGGTTGGAACATGGGCAATCATTTCCTTGAGATGGTAATGGTAATTTTTCTATTGGCAGGCAGGGTTGGAACATGAAATTTAAGGATGCTACCTCTACCGCTCAAGCAGCGGCTGAGTTTGCAGAACATGCAAGCCTAGCTGCCAGAGCTGTTGTAGAACTTTAAAGTCAATATTGTGTTGATGATGGTGGTTCATGCCACTTAGGTTTCAAGGATGAAAGGTTGGAACAAGGGCAATCATTTCCTTGAGATGGTAATGGTAATTTTTCTGTTCGCAGGGAGAATTGGAACATGAAATTTAAGGATGCTACCTCTACTGCTCAAGCAGCGGCTGAGTTTGCAGAACATGCAAGCCTAGCTGCCAGAGCTGTTGTAGAACTTTAAAGGCAATATTGTGTTGATGATGGTGGTTCATGCCACTTAGGTTTCAAGGATGAAAGGTTGGAACAAGGGCAATCATTTCCTTGAGATGGTAATGCTAATTTTTCTGTTCGCAGGCAGAATTGGAACATGAAACTTAAGGATGCTACCTCTGCTGCTCAAGCAGCGGCTAAGTTTGCAGAACATAAAAGCCTTGCTGCCGGAGCTGTTGTAGAACTTTAAAGGCAATATTGTGTTGATGATGGAGGTTCATGCCACTTAGGTTTCAAGGATGAAAGGTCGGAACAAGGGCAATCATTTCCTTGAGATGGTAATGGTAATTTTTCTGTTGGCAGGCAGAATTGGAACATGAAATTTAAGGATGCTACCTCTGCTGCTCAAGCGGCGGCTGAGTTTGCAGAACATGCAAGCCTAGCTGCCAGAGCTATTGGAGAACTTTCAAGGCAATATTATGTTGATGATGGTGGTTCATGCCACTTAGGTTTCAAGGATGAAAGGTTGGAACATGGGCAATCATTTCCTCGAGATGGTAATGGTAATTTTTCTATTGGCAGGCAGAATTGGAACATGAAATTTAAAGATGCTACCTCTGCTGCTCAAGCAGCGGCTGAGTTTGCAGAACATGCAAGCATAGCTGCCAGAGCTGTTGTAGAACTTTAAAGGAAATATTGTGTTGATGATGGTGGTTCATGCCACTTAGGTTTCAAGGATGAAAGGTTGGAACATGGGCAATCATTTCCTGGAGATGGTAATGGTAAATTTGCTATTGGCAGGCAGAATTGGAACATGAAATTTAAGGATGCTACCTCTACTGCTCAAGCAGCGGCTGAGTTTGCAGAACATGCAAGCCTAGCTGCCAGAGCTGTTGGAGAACTTTCAAGGCAATATTGTGTTGATGATGGTGGTTCATGCCACTTAGGTTTCAAGGATGAAAGGTTGGAACATGGGCAATCATTTCCTTGAGATGGTAATGGTAATTTTTCTGTTGGCAGGCAGAATTGGAACATGAAATTTAAGGATGCTACCTCTGCTGCTCAAGCAGCGGCTGAGTTTGCAGAACATGCAAGCCTAGCTGCCAGAGCTGTTGTAGAACTTTCAAGGCAATACTGTGTGGATGATGGTGGTTAATGCCACTTAGGTTTCATGGATGAAAGGTTGGAACATGGGCAATCATTTCCTGGAGATGGTAAATTTTCTATTGGCAGGCAGAATTGGAACATGAAATTTAAGGATGCTACCTCTGCTGCTCAAGCAGCGGCTGAGTTTGCAGAACATGCAAGCCTAGCTGCCAGAGCTGTTGTAGAACTTTCAAGGCAATATTGTGTTGATGATGGTGGTTCATGCCACTTAGGTTTCAAGGATGAAAGGTTGGAACATGGGCAATCATTTCCTAGAGATGGTAATGGTAATTTTTCTGTTGGCAGGCAGAATTGGAACATGAAATTTAAGGATGCTAACTCTGCAGCTCAAGCAGCGGCTGAGTTTGCATAACATGCAAGCCTAGCTGCCAGAGTTGTTTTTGAACTTTCAAGGAAATATTGTGTTGATGATGGTGGTTCATGCCACTTAGGTTTCAAGGAAGAAAGGTTGGAACATGGGCAATCATTTCCTAGAGATGGTAATGGTAATTTTTCTATTGGCAGGCAGAATTGGAACAAGAAATTTAAGGATGCTACCTCTTTTGCTCAAGCAGCGGCTGAGGTTGCAGAACATGCAAGCCTAGCTGCCAGAGTTGTTGGAGAACTTTCAAGGCAATATTGTGTTGATGATGGTGGTTCATGCCACTTAGGTTTCAAGGATGAAAGGTTGGAACATGGGCAATCATCTCCTTGAGATGGTAATGGTAATTTTTCTGTTGGCAGGCAGAATTGGAACATGAAATTTAAGGATGCTACCTCTACTGCTCAAGCAGCGGCTGAGTTTGCAGAACATGCAAGCCTAGCTGCCAGAGCTATTGTAGAACTTTCAAGGGAATATTGTGTTGATGATGGTGGTTAATGCCACTTAGGTTTCATGGATGAAAGGTTGGAACATGGGCAATCATTTCCTGGAGATGGTAATGGTAAATTTGCTGTTGGCAGGTAGAATTGGAACATGAAATTTAAGGATGCTACCTCTGCTGCTCAAGAAGCGGCTGAGGTTGCAGAACATGCAAGCCTAGCTGCCAGAGCTGTTGGAGAACTTTCAAGGCAATATTGTGTTGATGATGGTGGTTCATGCCACTTAAGTTTCAAGGATGAAAGGTTGGAACATGGGCAATCATTTCCTTGAGATGGTAATGGTAATTTTTCTGTTGGCAGGCAGAATTGGAACATGAAATTTAAGAATGCTACCTCTGCTGCTCAAGTAGCCACTGAGTTTGCAGAACATGCAAGCCTAGCTGCCCGAGCTGTTGTAGAACTTTCAAGTCAATATTTTGTTGATGATGGTGGTTGATGCCACTTAGGTTTCAAGGATGAAAGGTTGGAACATGGGCAATCATTTCCTGGAGATGGTAATGGTAAATTTGTTGTTGGCAGGTAGAATTAGAAATGAAAATTAAGGATTCTACCTCTGCTGCTCAAGCAGCGGCTGAGATTGCAGAACATGCAAGCCTAGCTGCCAGAGCTGTTGTAGAACTTTAAAGGCAATATTGTGTTGATGATGGTGGTTCATGCCACTTAGGTTTCAAGGATGAAAGGTTGGAACATGGGATATCATTTCCTAGAGATGGTAATGGTAATTTTTCTGTTGGCGGGCAGAATTGGAACATGAAATTTAAGGATGCTACCTCTGCTGCTCAAGCAGCGGCTCAGTTTGCAGAACATGCAAGCCTAGCTGCCAGAGCAGTTGTAGAACTTTCAAGGCAATATTTTGTTGATGATGGTGGTTCATGCCACTTAGTTTTCAAGGATGAAAGGTTGGAACATGGGCAATCATTTCCTTGAGATGGTAATGGTAATTTTTCTATTGGCAGGCAGGGTTGGAACATGAAATTTAAGGATGCTACCTCTACCGCTCAAGCAGCGGCTGAGTTTTCAGAACATGCAAGCCTAGCTACCAGAGCTGTTGTAGAACTTTAAAGGCAATATTGTGTTGATGATGGTGGTTCATGCCACTTAGGTTTCAAGGATGAAAGGTTGGAACAAGGGCAATCATTTCCTTGAGATGGTAATGGTAATTTTTCTGTTCGCAGGGAGAATTGGAACATGAAATTTAAGGATGCTACCTCTACTGCTCAAGCAGCGGCTGAGTTTGCAGAACATGCAAGCCTAGCTGCCAGAGCTGTTGTAGAACTTTAAAGGCAATATTGTGTTGATGATGGTGGTTCATGCCACTTAGGTTTCAAGGATGAAAGGTTGGAACAAGGGCAATCATTTCCTTGAGATGGTAATGATAATTTTTCTGTTCGCAGGCAGAATTGGAACATGAAACTTAAGGATGCTACCTCTGCTGCTCAAGCAGCGGCTGAGTTTGCAGAACATACAAGCCTAGCTGCCGGAGCTGTTGTAGAACTTTAAAGGCAATATTGTGTTGATGATGGAGGTTCATGCCACTTAGGTTTCAAGGATGAAATATTGGAACATGGGCAATCATTTCCTCGAGATGGTAAAGGTAATTTTTCTGTTGGCGGGCAGAATTGGAACATGAAATTTAAGGATGCTACCTCTGCTGCTCAAACAGCGGCTCAGTTTGCAGAACATGTAAGCCTAACTGCCAGAGCTGTTGTAGAACTTTCAAGGCAATATTGTTTTGTTGATGGTGGTTCATGCCACTTAGGTTTCAAGGATGAAAGGTTGGAACATGGGCAATCATTTCCTTGAGATGGTAATGGTAAATTTGCTGTTGGCAGGCAGAGTTGGAACATAAAATTTAAGGATGCTACCTCTGCTGCTCAAGCAGCGGCTGAGTTTGCAGAACATGCAAGCCTAGCTGCCAGAGCTATTGTAAAACTTTAAAGGCAATATTGTGTTGATGATGGTGGTTCATGCCACTTAGGTTTCAAGGATGAAAGGTTGGAACATGGGCAATCATTTCCTCGAGATGGTAAAGGTAATTTTTCTGTTGGCGGGCAGAATTGGAACATGAAATTTAAAGATGCTACCTCTGCTGCTCAAGCAGCGGCTCAATTTGCAGAACATGTAACCCTAGCTGCTAGAGCTATTGTAGAACTTTCAAGGCAATATTTTGTTGATGATGGTGGTTCATGCCACTTAGTTTTCAAGGATGAAAGGTTGGAACATGGGCAATCATTTCCTTGAGATGGTAATGGAAATTTTTCTATTGGCAGGCAGAGTTGGAACATGAAATTTAAGGATGCTACCTCTGCTACTCAAGCAGCGGTTGAGTTTGCAGAACATGCAAGCCTAACTGCCAGAGCTGTTGTAGAACTTTCAAGGCAATATTGTTTTGTTGATGGTGGTTCATGCCACTTAGGTTTCAAGGATGAAAGGTTGGAACATGGGCAATCATTTCCTTGAGATGGTAATGGTAAATTTGCTGTTGGCAGGCAGAGTTGGAACATAAAATTTAAGGATGCTACCTCTGCTGCTCAAGCAGCGGCTGAGTTTGCAGAACATGCAAGCCTAGCTGCCAGAGCTGTTGTAGAACTTTAAAGGCAATATTGTGTTGATGATGGTGGTTCATGTCACTTAGGTTTCAAGGATGAAAGGTTGGAACATGGGCAATCATTTCTTTCAGATGGTAATGGTAATTTTTCTATTGGCAGGCAGGGTTGGAACATGAAATTTAAGGATGCTACCTATACTTCTCAAGCAGCGGCTGAGTTTGCAGAACATGCAAGCCTAGCTGCCAGAGCTGTTGTAGAACTTTAAAGGCAATATTGTGTTGATGATGGTGGTTCATGTCACTTAGGTTTCAAGGATGAAAGGTTGGAACATGGGCAATCATTTCTTTCAGATGGTAATGGTAATTTTTCTATTGGCAGGCAGGGTTGGAACATGAAATTTAAGGATGCTACCTATACTTCTCAAGCAGCGGCTGAGTTTGCAGAACATGCAAGCCTAGCTGCCAGAGCTGTTGTAGAACTTTAAAGGCAATATTGTGTTGATGATGGTGGTTCATGCCACTTAGGTTTCAAGGATGAAAGGTTGGAACAAGGGCAATCATTTCCTTGAGATGGTAATGGTAAATTTGCTTTTGGCAGGCAGAGTTGGAACATAAAATTTAAGGATGCTACCTCTGCTGCTCAAGCAGCGGCTGAGTTTGCAGAACATACAAGCCTAGCTGCCAGAGCTGTTGTAGAACTTTAAAGGCAATATTGTGTTGATGATGGAGGTTCATGCCATTAGGTTTCAAGGATGAAAGGTTGGAACATGGGCAATCATTTCCTAGAGATGGTAATGGTAATTTTTCTGTTGGCGGGCAGAGTTGGAACATGAAATTTAAGGATGCTACCTCTGCTGCTCAAGCAGCGGCTCAGCTTGCAGAACATGCAAGCCTAGCTGCCAGAGCTGTTGTAGAACTTTAAAGGCAATATTGTTTTGTTGATGGTGGTTCATGCCACTTAGGTTTCAAGGATGAAAGGTTGGAACATGGGCAATCATTTCCTTGAGATGGTAATGGTAAATTTGCTGTTGGCAGGCAGAGTTGGAACATAAAATTTAAGGATGCTACCTCTGCTGCTCAAGCAGCGGCTGAGTTTGCAGAACATGCAAGCCTAGCTGCCAGAGCTGTTGTAGAACTTTAAAGGCAATATTGTGTTGATGATGGTGGTTCATGTCACTTAGGTTTCAAGGATGAAAGGTTGGAACATGGGCAATCATTTCTTTCAGATGGTAATGGTAATTTTTCTATTGGCAGGCAGGGTTGGAACATGAAATTTAAGGATGCTACCTATACTTCTCAAGCAGCGGCTGAGTTTGCAGAACATGCAAGCCTAGCTGCCAGAGCTGTTGTAGAACTTTAAAGGCAATATTGTGTTGATGATGGTGGTTCATGTCACTTAGGTTTCAAGGATGAAAGGTTGGAACATGGGCAATCATTTCTTTCAGATGGTAATGGTAATTTTTCTATTGGCAGGCAGGGTTGGAACATGAAATTTAAGGATGCTACCTATACTTCTCAAGCAGCGGCTGAGTTTGCAGAACATGCAAGCCTAGCTGCCAGAGCTGTTGTAGAACTTTAAAGGCAATATTGTGTTGATGATGGTGGTTCATGCCACTTAGGTTTCAAGGATGAAAGGTTGGAACATGGGCAATCATTTCCTTGAGATGGTAATGGTAAATTTGCTTTTGGCAGGCAGAGTTGGAACATAAAATTTAAGGATGCTACCTCTGCTGCTCAAGCAGCGGCTGAGTTTGCAGAACATGCAAGCCTAGCTGCCAGAGCTGTTGTAGAACTTTAAAGGCAATATTGTGTTGATGATGGAGGTTCATGCCATTAGGTTTCAAGGATGAAAGGTTGGAACATGGGCAATCATTTCCTAGAGATGGTAATGGTAATTTTTCTGTTGGCGGGCAGAATTGGAACATGAAATTTAAGGATGCTACCTCTGCTGCTCAAGCAGCGGCTCAGCTTGCAGAACATGCAAGCCTAGCTGCCAGAGCTGTTGTAGAACTTTAAAGGCAATATTGTGTTGATGATGGTGGTTCATGTCACTTAGGTTTCAAGGATAAAAGGTTGGAACATGGGCAATCATTTCATTCAGATGGTAATGGTAATTTTTCTATTGGCAGGCAGGGTTGGAACATGAAATTTAAGGATGCTACCTATACTTCTCAAGCAGCGGCTGAGTTTGCAGAACATGCAAGCCTAGCTACCAGAGCTGTTGTAGAACTTTAAAGGCAATATTGTGTTGATGATGGTGGTTCAT
The DNA here is from genome assembly GCF_000715075.1 of Nicotiana tabacum. Lineage (NCBI taxonomy): Eukaryota > Viridiplantae > Streptophyta > Magnoliopsida > Solanales > Solanaceae > Nicotiana > Nicotiana tabacum. The sequence goes on from NC_134083.1 coordinate 38,288,000, forward strand.
GCCACTTAGGTTTCAAGGATGAAAGGTTGGAACAAGGGCAATCATTTCCTTGAGATGGTAATGGTAATTTTTCTGTTGGCAGGCAGAATTTAACATGAAATTTAAGGATGCAACCTCTGCTGCTCAAGCAGCGGCTGAGTTTGCAGAACATGCAAGCCTAGCTGCCAGAGCTGTTGTAGAACCTTAAAGGCAATATTGTGTTGATGATGGAGGTTCATGCCACTTAGGTTTCAAGGATGAAAGGTTGGAACATGGGCAATCATTTCCTAGAGATGGTAATGGTAATTTTTCTGTTGGCGGGCAGAATTGGAACATGAAATTTAAGGATGCTACCTCTGCTGCTCAAGCAGCGGCTCAGTTTGCAGAACATACAAGCCTAGCTGCCAGAGCTGTTGTAGAACTTTCAAGGCAATATTTTGTTGATGATGGTGGTTCATGCCACTTAGTTTTCAAGGATGAAAGGTTGGAACATGGGCAATCATTTCCTTGAGATGGTAATGGTAATTTTTCTATTGGCAGGCAGGGTTGGAACATGAAATTTAAGGATGCTACCTCTACCGCTCAAGCAGCGGCTGAGTTTGCAGAACATGCAAGCCTAACTGCCAGAGCTGTTGTAGAACTTTCAAGGCAATATTGTTTTGTTGATGGTGGTTCATGCCACTTAGGTTTCAAGGATGAAAGGTTGGAACAAGGGCAATCATTTCCTTGAGATGGTAATGGTAATTTTTCTGTTCGCAGGGAGAATTGGAACATGAAATTTAAGGATGCTACCTCTACTGCTCAAGCAGCGGCTGAGTTTGCAGAACATGCAAGCCTAGCTGCCAGAGCTGTTGTAGAACTTTAAAGGCAATATTGTGTTGATGATGGTGGTTCGTGCCACTTAGGTTTCAAGGATGAAAGGTTGGAACAAGGGCAATCATTTCCTTGAGATGGTAATGATAATTTTTCTGTTCGCAGGCAGAATTGGAACATGAAACTTAAGGATGCTACCTCTGCTGCTCAAGCAGCGGCTGAGTTTGCAGAACATACAAGCCTAGCTGCCGGAGCTGTTGTAGAACTTTAAAGGCAATATTGTTTTGTTGATGGTGGTTCATGCCACTTAGGTTTCAAGGATGAAAGGTTGGAACATGGGCAATCATTTCCTTGAGATGGTAATGGTAAATTTGCTGTTGGCAGGCAGAGTTGGAACATAAAATTTAAGGATGCTACCTCTGCTGCTCAAGCAGCGGCTGAGTTTGCAGAACATGCAAGCCTAGCTGCCAGAGCTATTGTAAAACTTTAAAGGCAATATTGTGTTGATGATGGTGGTTCATGCCACTTAGGTTTCAAGGATGAAAGGTTGGAACATGGGCAATCATTTCCTCGAGATGGTAAAGGTAATTTTTCTGTTGGCGGGCAGAATTGGAACATGAAATTTAAAGATGCTACCTCTGCTGCTCAAGCAGCGGCTCAATTTGCAGAACATGTAACCCTAGCTGCTAGAGCTATTGTAGAACTTTCAAGGCAATATTTTGTTGATGATGGTGGTTCATGCCACTTAGTTTTCAAGGATGAAAGGTTGGAACATGGGCAATCATTTCCTTGAGATGGTAATGGAAATTTTTCTATTGGCAGGCAGAGTTGGAACATGAAATTTAAGGATGCTACCTCTGCTACTCAAGCAGCGGTTGAGTTTGCAGAACATGCAAGCCTAACTGCCAGAGCTGTTGTAGAACTTTCAAGGCAATATTGTTTTGTTGATGGTGGTTCATGCCACTTAGGTTTCAAGGATGAAAGGTTGGAACATGGGCAATCATTTCCTTGAGATGGTAATGGTAAATTTGCTGTTGGCAGGCAGAGTTGGAACATAAAATTTAAGGATGCTACCTCTGCTGCTCAAGCAGCGGCTGAGTTTGCAGAACATACAAGCCTAGCTGCCAGAGCTGTTGTAGAACTTTAAAGGCAATATTGTGTTGATGATGGTGGTTCATGTCACTTAGGTTTTAAGGATGAAAGGTTGGAACATGGGCAATCATTTCTTTCAGATGGTAATGGTAATTTTTCTATTGGCAGGCAGGATTGGAACATGAAATTTAAGGATGCTACCTATACTTCTCAAGCAGCGGCTGAGTTTGCAGAACATGCAAGCCTAGCTGCCAGAGCTGTTGTAGAACTTTAAAGGCAATATTGTGTTGATGATGGTGGTTCATGTCACTTAGGTTTCAAGGATGAAAGGTTGGAACATGGGCAATCATTTCTTTCAGATGGTAATGGTAATTTTTCTATTGGCAGGCAGGGTTGGAACATGAAATTTAAGGATGCTACCTATACTTCTCAAGCAGCGGCTGAGTTTGCAGAACATGCAAGCCTAGCTGCCAGAGCTGTTGTAGAACTTTAAAGGCAATATTGTGTTGATGATGGTGGTTCATGCCACTTAGGTTTCAAGGATGAAAGGTTGGAACATGGGCAATCATTTCCTTCAGATGGTAATGGTAATTTTTCTATTGGCAGGCAGGGTTGGAACATGAAATTTAAGGATGCTACCTCTACTGCTCAAGCAGCGGCTGAGTTTGCAGAACATGCAAGCCTAGCTGCCAGAGCTGTTGTAGAACTTTAAAGGCAATATTTTTTTGATTATGGTCGTTCATGCCACTTAGGGTTTCAAGGATGAAAAGTTGGAACAAAGGCAATCATTTCCTTGAGATGGTAATGGTAATTTTTCTGTTGGCAGGCAAAATTTATCATGAAATTTAAGGATGCTACCTCTACTGCTCAAGCAGCGGCTGAGTTTGCAGAACATGCAAGCCTAACTGCCAGAGCTGTTGTAGAACTTTCAAGGCAATATTGTTTTGTTGATGGTGGTTCATGCCACTTAGGTTTCAAGGATGAAAGGTTGGAACATGGGCAATCATTTCCTTGAGATGGTAATGGTAAATTTGTTGTTGGCAGGCAGAGTTGGAACATAAAATTTAAGGATGCTACCTCTGCTACTCAAGCAGCGGCTGAGTTTGCAGAACATGCAAGCCTAGCTGCCAGAGCTGTTGTAGAACTTTAAAGGAAATATTGTGTTGATGATGGTGGTTCATGTCACTTAGGTTTCAAGGATGAAAGGTTGGAACATGGGCAATCATTTCCTTCAGATGGTAATGGTAATTTTTCTATTGGCAGGCAGGGTTGGAACATGAAATTTAAGGATGCTACCTATACTTCTCAAGCAGCGGCTGAGTTTGCAGAACATGCAAGCCTAGCTGCCAGAGCTGTTGTAGAACTTTAAAGGCAATATTGTGTTGATGATGGTGGTTCATGCCACTTAGGTTTCAAGGATGAAAGGTTGGAACAAGGGCAATCATTTCGTTGAGATGGTAATGGTAATTTTTCTGTTGGCAGGCAGAATTTAACATGAAATTTAAGGATGCAACCTCTGCTGCTCAAGCAGCGGCTGAGTTTGCAGAATATGCAAGCCTAGCTGCCAGAGCTGTTGTAGAACTTTAAAGGCAATATTGTGTTGATGATGGTGGTTCATGTCACTTAGGTTTCAAGGATGAAAGGTTGGAACATGGGCAATCATTTCTTTCAGATGGTAATGGTAATTTTTCTATTGGCAGGCAGGGTTGGAACATGAAATTTAAGGATGCTACCTATACTTCTCAAGCAGCGGCTGAGTTTGTAGAACATGCAAGCCTAGCTGCCAAAGCTGTTGTAGAACTTTAAAGGCAATATTGTGTTGATGATGGTGGTTCATGCCACTTAGGTTTCAAGGATGAAAGGTTGGAACATGGGCAATCATTTCCTTCAGATGGTAATGGTAATTTTTCTATTGGCAGGCAGGGTTGGAACATGAAATTTAAGGATGCTACCTCTTCTGCTCAAGCAACGGCTGAGTTTGCAGAACATGCAAGCCTAGCTGCCAGAGCTGTTGTAGAACTTTAAAGGCAATATTTTTTTGATTATGGTCGTTCATGCCACTTAGGGTTTCAAGGATGAAAAGTTGGAACAAAGGCAATCATTTCCTTGAGATGGTAATGGTAATTTTTCTGTTGGCAGGCAGAATTTAACATGAAATTTAAGGATGCAACCTCTGCTGCTCAAGCAGCGGCTGAGTTTGCAGAACATGCAAGCCTAACTGCCAGAGCTGTTGTAGAACTTTCAAGGCAATATTGTTTTGTTGATGGTGGTTCATGCCACTTAGGTTTCAAGGATGAAAGGTTGGAACATGGGCAATCATTTCCTTGAGATGGTAATGGTAAATTTTTTGTTGGCAGGCAGAGTTGGAACATAAAATTTAAGGATGCTACCTCTGCTGCTCAAGCAGCGGCTTAGTTTGCAGAACATGCAAGCCTAGCTGCCAGAGCTGTTGTAGAACTTTAAAGGCAATATTGTGTTGATGATGGTGGTTCATGTCACTTAGGTTTCAAGGATGAAAGGTTGGAACATGGGCAATCATTTCCTTCAGATGGTAATGGTAATTTTTCTATTGGCAGGCAGGGTTGGAACATGAAATTTAAGGATGCTACCTATACTTCTCAAGCAGCGGCTGAGTTTGCAGAACATGCAAGCCTAGCTGCCAGAGCTGTTGTAGAACTTTAAAGGCAATATTGTGTTGATGATGGTGGTTCATGCCACTTAGGTTTCAAGGATGAAAGGTTGGAACAAGGGCAATCATTTCCTTGAGATGGTAATGGTAATTTTTCTGTTGGCAGGCAGAATTTAACATGAAATTAAAGGATCCAACCTCTGCTGCTCAAGCAGCGGCTGAGTTTGCAGAACATGCAAGCCTAACTGCCAGAGCTGTTGTAGAACTTTCAAGGCAATATTGTTTTGTTGATGGTGGTTCATGCCACTTAGGTTTCAAGGATGAAAGGTTGGAACATGGGCAATCATTTCCTTGAGATGGTAATGGTAAATTTGCTTGTTGGCAGGCAGAGTTGGAACATAAAATTTAAGGATGCTACCTCTGCTGCTCAAGCAGCGGCTGAGTTTGCAGAACATGCAAGCCTAGCTGCCAGAGCTGTTGTAGAACTTTAAAGGCAATATTGTGTTGATGATGGTGGTTCATGTCACTTAGGTTTCAAGGATGAAAGGTTGGAACATGGGCAATCATTTCTTTCAGATGGTAATGGTAATTTTTCTATTGGCAGGCAGGGTTGGAACATGAAATTTAAGGATGCTACCTCCGCTACTCAAGCAGCGGCTGAGTTTGGAGAACATGCAAGCCTAGCTGCCAGAGCTGTTGGAGAACTTTCAAGGCAATATTGTGTTGATGATGGAGGTTCATGCCACTTAGGTTTCAAGGATGAAAGGTTGGAACATGGGCAATCATTTCCTAGAGATGGTAATGGTAATTTTTCTGTTGGCGGGCAGAATTGGAACATGAAATTTAAGGATGCTACCTCTGCTGCTCAAGCAGCGGCTCAGTTTGCAGAACATACAAGCCTAGCTGCCAGAGCTGTTGTAGAACTTTCAAGGCAATATTGCGTTGATGATAGTGGTTCATGTCACTTAGTTTTCAAGGATGAAAGGTTGGAACTTGGGCAATCATTTCCTTGAGATGGTAATGGTAATTTTTCTGTTGGCAAGCAAAATTTATCATGAAATTTAAGGATGCTACCTCTGCTGCTCAAGCAGCGGCTGAGTTTGTAGAACATGCAAGCCTAACTGCCAGAGCTGTTGTAGAACTTTCAAGGCAATATTGTTTTGTTGATGGTGGTTCATGCCACTTAGGTTTCAAGGATGAAAGGTTGGAACATGGGCAATCATTTCCTTGAGATGGCAATGTTAAATTTGCTGTTGGCAGGCAGAGTTGGAACATAAAATTTAAGGATGCTACCTCTGCTGCTCAAGCAGCGGCTGAGTTTGTAGAACATGCAAGCCTAGCTGCCAAAGCTGTTGTAGAACTTTAAAGGCAATATTGTGTTGATGATGGTGGTTCATGCCACTTAGGTTTCAAGGATGAAAGGTTGGAACATGGGCAATCATTTCCTTCAGATGGTAATGGTAATTTTTCTATTGGCAGGCAGGGTTGGAACATGAAATTTAAGGATGCTACCTCTACTGCTCAAGCAGCGGCTGAGTTTGCAGAACATGCAAGCCTAGCTGCCAGAGCTGTTGTAGAACTTTAAAGGCAATATTTTTTTGATTATGGTCGTTCATGCCACTTAGGGTTTCAGGGATGAAAAGTTGGAACAAAGGCAATCATTTCCTTGAGATGGTAATGGTAATTTTTCTGTTGGCAGGCAAAATTTATCATGAAATTTAAGGATGCTACCTCTACTGCTCAAGCAGCGGCTGAGTTTGCAGAACATGCAAGCCTAACTGCCAGAGCTGTTGTAGAACTTTCAAGGCAATATTGTTTTGTTGATGGTGGTTCATGCCACTTAGGTTTCAAGGATGAAAGGTTGGAACATGGGCAATCATTTCCTTGAGATGGTAATGGTAAATTTGCTGTTGGCAGGCAGAGTTGGAACATAAAATTTAAGGATGCTACCTCTGCTACTCAAGCAGCGGCTGAGTTTGCAGAACATGCAAGCCTAGCTGCCAGAGCTGTTGTAGAACTTTAAAGGCAATATTGTGTTGATGATGGTGGTTCATGTCACTTAGGTTTCAAGGATGAAAGGTTGGAACATGGGCAATCATTTCCTTCAGATGGTAATGGTAATTTTTCTATTGGCAGGCAGGGTTGGAACATGAAATTTAAGGATGCTACCTCTACTGCTCAAGCAGCGGCTGAGTTTGCAGAACATGCAAGCCTAACTGCCAGAGCTGTTGTAGAACTTTCAAGGCAATATTGTTTTGTTGATGGTGGTTCATGCCACATAGGTTTCAAGGATGAAAGGTTGGAACATGGGCAATCATTTCCTTGAGATGGTAATGGTAAATTTGTTGTTGGCAGGCAGAGTTGGAACATAAAATTTAAGGATGCTACCTCTGCTGCTCAAGCAGCGGCTGAGTTTGCAGAACATGCAAGCCTAGCTGCCAGAGCTGTTGTAGAACTTTAAAGGCAATATTGTGTTGATGATGGTGGTTCATGTCACTTAGGTTTCAAGGATGAAAGGTTGGAACATGGGCAATCATTTCCTTCAGATGGTAATGGTAATTTTTCTATTGGCAGGCAGGGTTGGAACATGAAATTTAAGGATGCTACCTATACTTCTCAAGCAGCGGCTGAGTTTGCAGAACATGCAAGCCTAGCTGCCAGAGCTGTTGTAGAACTTTAAAGGCAATATTGTGTTGATGATGGTGGTTCATGCCACTTAGGTTTCAAGGATGAAAGGTTGGAACAAGGGCAATCATTTCGTTGAGATGGTAATGGTAATTTTTCTGTTGGCAGGCAGAATTTAACATGAAATTTAAGGATGCAACCTCTGCTGCTCAAGCAGCGGCTGAGTTTGCAGAATATGCAAGCCTAGCTGCCAGAGCTGTTGTAGAACTTTAAAGGCAATATTGTGTTGATGATGGTGGTTCATGTCACTTAGGTTTCAAGGATGAAAGGTTGGAACATGGGCAATCATTTCTTTCAGATGGTAATGGTAATTTTTCTATTGGCAGGCAGGGTTGGAACATGAAATTTAAGGATGCTACCTATACTTCTCAAGCAGCGGCTGAGTTTGCAGAACATGCAAGCCTAGCTGCCAGAGCTGTTGTAGAACTTTAAAGGCAATATTGTGTTGATGATGGTGGTTCATGCCACTTAGGTTTCAAGGATGAAAGGTTGGAACAAGGGCAATCATTTCCTTGAGATGGTAATGGTAATTTTTCTGTTGGCAGGCAGAATTTAACATGAAATTTAAGGATGCAACCTCTGCTGCTCAAGCAGCGGCTGAGTTTGCAGAACATGCAAGCCTAGCTGCCAGAGCTGTTGTAGAACCTTAAAGGCAATATTGTGTTGATGATGGAGGTTCATGCCACTTAGGTTTCAAGGATGAAAGGTTGGAACATGGGCAATCATTTCCTAGAGATGGTAATGGTAATTTTTCTGTTGGCGGGCAGAATTGGAACATGAAATTTAAGGATGCTACCTCTGCTGCTCAAGCAGCGGCTCAGTTTGCAGAACATACAAGCCTAGCTGCCAGAGCTGTTGTAGAACTTTCAAGGCAATATTGCGTTGATGATAGTGGTTCATGTCACTTAGTTTTCAAGGATGAAAGGTTGGAACTTGGGCAATCATTTCCTTGAGATGGTAATGGTAATTTTTCTGTTGGCAGGCAAAATTTATCATGAAATTTAAGGATGCTACCTCTGCTGCTCAAGCAGCGGCTGAGTTTGTAGAACATGCAAGCCTAACTGCCAGAGCTGTTGTAGAACTTTCAAGGCAATATTGTTTTGTTGATGGTGGTTCATGCCACTTAGGTTTCAAGGATGAAAGGTTGGAACATGGGCAATCATTTCCTTGAGATGGCAATGTTAAATTTGCTGTTGGCAGGCAGAGTTGGAACATAAAATTTAAGGATGCTACCTCTGCTGCTCAAGCAGCGGCTGAGTTTGTAGAACATGCAAGCCTTGCTGCCAAAGCTGTTGTAGAACTTTAAAGGCAATATTGTGTTGATGATGGTGGTTCATGCCACTTAGGTTTCAAGGATGAAAGGTTGGAACATGGGCAATCATTTCCTTCAGATGGTAATGGTAATTTTTCTATTGGCAGGCAGGGTTGGAACATGAAATTTAAGGATGCTACCTCTACTGCTCAAGCAGCGGTTGAGTTTGCAGAACATGCAAGCCTAGCTGCCAGAGCTGTTGTAGAACTTTAAAGGCAATATTTTTTTGATTATGGTCGTTCATGCCACTTAGGGTTTCAAGGATGAAAAGTTGGAACAAAGGCAATCATTTCCTTGAGATGGTAATGGTAATTTTTCTGTTGGCAGGCAAAATTTATCATGAAATTTAAGGATGCTACCTCTACTGCTCAAGCAGCGGCTGAGTTTGCAGAACATGCAAGCCTAACTGCCAGAGCTGTTGTAGAACTTTCAAGGCAATATTGTTTTGTTGATGGTGGTTCATGCCACTTAGGTTTCAAGGATGAAAGGTTGGAACATGGGCAATCATTTCCTTGAGATGGTAATGGTAAATTTGTTGTTGGCAGGCAGAGTTGGAACATAAAATTTAAGGATGCTACCTCTGCTACTCAAGCAGCGGCTGAGTTTGCAGAACATGCAAGCCTAGCTGCCAGAGCTGTTGTAGAACTTTAAAGGCAATATTGTGTTGATGATGGTGGTTCATGTCACTTAGGTTTCAAGGATGAAAGGTTGGAACATGGGCAATCATTTCCTTTAGATGGTAATGGTAATTTTTCTATTGGCAGGCAGGGTTGGAACATGAAATTTAAGGATGCTACCTATACTTCTCAAGCAGCGGCTGAGTTTGCAGAACATGCAAGCCTAGCTGCCAGAGCTGTTGTAGAACTTTAAAGGCAATATTGTGTTGATGATGGTGGTTCATGCCACTTAGGTTTCAAGGATGAAAGGTTGGAACAAGGGCAATCATTTCGTTGAGATGGTAATGGTAATTTTTCTGTTGGCAGGCAGAATTTAACATGAAATTTAAGGATGCAACCTCTGCTGCTCAAGCAGCGGCTGAATTTGCAGAACATGCATGCCTAGCTGCCAGAGCTGTTGTAGAACTTTAAAGTCAATATTGTGTTGATGATGGAGGTTCATGCCACTTAGGTTTCAAGGATGAAAGGTTGGAACATGGGCAATCATTTCCTAGAGATGGTAATGGTAATTTTTCTTTTGGCGGGCAGAATTGGAACATGAAATTTAAGGATGCTACCTCTGCTGCTCAAGCAGCGGCTCAGTTTGCAGAACATACAAGCCTAGCTGCCAGAGCTGTTGTAGAACATTCAAGGCAATATTGCGTTGATGATAGTGGTTCATGCCACTTAGTTTTCAAGGATGAAAGGTTGGAACATGGGCAATCATTTCCTTGAGATGGTAATGGTAATTTTTCTGTTGGCAGGCAAAATTTATCATGAAATTTAAGGATGCTACCTCTGCTGCTCAAGCAGCGGCTGAGTTTGCAGAACATGCAAGCCTAACTGCCAGAGTTGTTGTAGAACTTTCAAGGCAATATTGTTTTGTTGATGGTGGTTCATGCCACTTAGGTTTCAAGGATGAAAGGCTGGAACATGGGCAATCATTTCCTTGAGATGGTAATGTTAAATTTGCTGTTGGCAGGCAGAGTTGGAACATAAAATTTAAGGATGCTACCTCTGCTGCTCAAGCAGCGGCTGAGTTTGCAGAACATGCAAGCCTAGCTGCCAAAGCTGTTGTAGAACTTTAAAGGCAATATTGTGTTGATGATGGTGGTTCATGCCACTTAGGTTTCAAGGATGAAAGGTTGGAACATGGGCAATCATTTCCTTCAGATGGTAATGGTAATTTTTCTATTGGCAGGCAGGGTTGGAACATGAAATTTAAGGATGCTACCTCTACTGCTCAAGCAGCGGCTGAGTTTGCAGAACATGCAAGCCTAGCTGCCAGAGCTGTTGTAGAACTTTAAAGGCAATATTGTGTTGATGATGGTGGTTCATGCCACTTTAGGTTTCAAGGATGAAAGGTTGGAACAAGGGCAATCATTTCCTTGAGATGGTAATGGTAATTTTTCTGTTGGCAGGCAGAATTGGAACATGAAATTTAAGGATGCTACCTCTGCTGCTCAAGCAGCGGCTGAGTTTGCAGAACATGCAAGCCTAGCTGCCAGAGCTGTTGTAGAACTTTAAAGGCAATATTGTGTTGATGATGGTGGTTCATGCCACTTAGGTTTCAAGGATGAAAGGTTGGAACATGGGCAATCATTTCCTGGAGATGGTAATGGTAATTTTTCTGTTGGCAGGCAGAATTGGAACATGAAATTTAAGGATGCTACCTCTGCTGCTCAAGCAGCGGCTGAGTTTGCAGAACATGCAAGCCTAGCTGCCAGAGCTGTTGTAGAACTTTCAAGGCAATATTGCGTTGATGATAGTGGTTCATGCCACTTAGTTTTCAAGGATGAAAGGTTGGAACATGGGCAATCATTTCCTTGAGATGGTAATGGTAATTTTTCTGTTGGCAGGCAAAATTTATCATGAAATTTAAGGATGCTACCTCTGCTGCTCAAGCAGCGGCTGAGTTTGCAGAACATGCAAGCCTAACTGCCAGAGCTGTTGTAGAACTTTCAAGGCAATATTGTTTTGTTGATGGTGGTTCATGCCACTTAGGTTTCAAGGATGAAAGGTTGGAACATGCGCAATCATTTCCTTCAGATGGTAATGGTAATTTTTCTATTGGCAGGCAGGGTTGGAACATGAAATTTAAGGATGCTACCTCTGCTGCTCAAGCAGCGGCTGAGTTTGCAGAACATGCAAGCTTAGCTGCCAGAGCTGTTGTAGAACTTTTAAGGCAATATTGTGTTGATGATGGAGGTTCATGCCACTTAGGTTTCAAGGATGAAAGGTTGGAACATGGGCAATCATTTCCTCGAGATGGTAAAGGTAATTTTTCTGTTGGCGGGCAGAATTGGAACATGAAATTTAAAGATGCTACCTCTGCTGCTCAAGCAGCGGCTCAATTTGCAGAACATGTAACCCTAGCTGCTAGAGCTATTGTAGAACTTTCAAGGCAATATTTTGTTGATGATGGTGGTTCATGCCACTTAGTTTTCAAGGATGAAAGGTTGGAACATGGGCAATCATTTCCTTGAGATGGTAATGGAAATTTTTCTATTGGCAGGCAGAGTTGGAACATGAAATTTAAGGATGCTACCTCTACTGCTAAAGCAGCGACTGAGTTTGCAGAACATGCAAGCCTAGCTGCCAGAGCTGTTGTAGAACTTTAAAGGCAATATTTTGTTGATCATGGTGGTTCATACCACTTAGGTTTCAAGGATGAAAGGTTGGAACATGGGCAATCATTTCCTGGAGATGGTAATGGTAAATTTGCTATGGCAGGACGAATTGGAACATGAAATTTAAGGATGCTACCTCTGCTGCTCAAGCAGCGGCTGAGTTTGCAGAACATGCAAGCCTAGCAGCCAGAGCTGTTGGAGAAATTTCAAGGCAATATTGTGTTGATGATGGTGGTTCATGCCACTTAGGTTTCAAGGATGAAAGGTTGGAACATGGGCAATCATTTCCTTGAGATGGTAATGGTAATTTTTCTGTTGGCAGGCAGAATTGGAACATGAAATTTAAGGATGCTACCTCTGCTGCTCAGGCAGCGGCTGAGTTTGCAGAACATGCAAGCCTAGCTGCTAGAGCTGTTGTTGAACTTTCAAGGCAATATTATGTTGATGATAGTGGTTCATGCCACTTAGGTTTCAAGGATGAAAGGTTGGAACATGGGCAATCATTTCCTTGAGATGGTAATGGTAATTTTTCTATTGGCAGGCAGAATTGGAACATGAAATTTAAAGATGCTACCTCTGCTGCTCAAGCAGCGGCTGAGTTTGCAGAACATGCAAGCATAGCTGCCAGAGCTGTTGTAGAACTTTAAAGGAAATATTGTGTTGATGATGGTGGTTCATGCAACTTAGGTTTCAAGGATGAAAGGTTGGAACATGGGCAATCATTTCCTGGAGATGGTAATGGTAAATTTGCTATTGGCAGGCAGAATTGGAACATGAAATTTAAGGATGCTACCTCTACTGCTCAAGCAGCGGCTGAGTTTGCAGAACATGCAAGCCTAGCTGCCAGAGCTGTTGGAGAACTTTCAAGGCAATATTGTGTTGATGATGGTAGTTCATGCCACTTAGGTTTCAAGGATGAAAGGTTGGAACATGGGCAATCATTTCTTTGAGATGGTAATGGTAATTTTTCTATTGGCAGGCAGAATTGGAACATGAAATTTAAAGATGCTACCTCTGCTGCTCAAGCAGCGGCTGAGTTTGCAGAACATGCAAGCATAGCTGCCAGAGCTGTTGTAGAACTTTAAAGGAAATATTGTGTTGATGATGGTGGTTCATGCCACTTAGGTTTCAAGGATGAAAGGTTGGAACATGGGCAATCATTTCCTGGAGATGGTAATGGTAAATTTGCTATTGGCAGGCAGAATTGGAACATGAAATTTAAGGATGCTACCTCTACTGCTCAAGCAGCGGCTGAGTTTGCAGAACATGCAAGCCTAGCTGCCAGAGCTGTTGGAGAACTTTCAAGGCAATATTGTGTTGATGATGGTAGTTCATGCCACTTAGGTTTCAAGGATGAAAGGTTGGAACATGGGCAATCATTTCCTGGAGATGGTAATGGTAAATTTGCTATTGGCAGGCAGAATTGGAAATGAAATTTAAGGATGCTACCTCTGCTGCTCAAGCAGCGGCTGAGTTTGTATAACATGCAAACCTAGCTGCCAGAGTTGTTGTAGAACTTTCAAGGTAATATTGTGTTGATGATGGTGGTTCATGCCACTTAGGTTTCAAGGATGAAAGGTTGGAACATGGGCAATCATTTCCTGGAGATGGTAATGGTAAATTTTTTTTTGGCAGGCAGAATTGGAACATGAAATTTAAGGATGCTACCTCTGCTGCTCAAGCAGTGGCTGAGTTTGCAGAACATGCAAGCCTAGCTGCCAGAGCTGTTGTAGAACTTTCAAGGCAATATTGTGTTGATGATGGTGGTTCATGCCACTTAGGTTTCAAGGATGAAAGGTTGGAACATGGGTAATCATTTCCTAGAGATGGTAATGGTAATTTTTCTGTTGGCAGGCAGAATTGGAACATGAAATTTAAGGATGCTACCTCTGCTGCTCAAGCAGCGGCTGAGTTTGCAGAACATGCAGGCCTAGCTGCCAGAGCTGTTGTAGAACTTTCAAGGCAATATTGAGTTGATGATGGTGGTTCATGCCACTTAGGTTTCAAGGATGAAAGGTTGGAACATGGGCAATCATTTCCTTGAGATGGTAATGGTAATTTTTCTGTTGGCAGGCAGAAATGGAACATGAAATTTAAGGATGCTACCTCTGCTGCTCAGGCAGCGACTGAGTTTGCAGAACATGCAAGCCTAGCTGCTAGAGCTGTTGTTGAACTTTCAAGGCAATATTATGTTGATGATAGTGGTTCATGCCAATTAGGTTTCAAGGATGAAAGGTTGGAACATGGGCAATCATTTCCTTGAGATGGTAATGGTAATTTTTCTATTGGCAGGCAGAATTGGAACATGAAATTTAAAGATGCTACCTCTGCTGCTCAAGCAGCGGCTGAGTTTGCAGAACATGCAAGCATAGCTGCCAGAGCTGTTGTAGAACTTTAAAGGAAATATTGTGTTGATGATGGTGGTTCATGCCACTTAGGTTTCAAGGATAAAAGGTTGGAACATGGGCAATCATTTCCTGGAGATGGTAATTGTAAATTTGCTATTGGCAGGCAGAATTGGAACATGAAATTTAAGGATGCTACCTCTACTGCTCAAGCAGCGGCAGAGTTTGCAGAACATGCAAGCCTAGCTGCCAGAGCTGTTGGAGAACTTTCAAGGCAATATTTTGTTGATGATGGTAGTTCATGCCACTTAGGTTTCAAGGATGAAAGGTTGGAACATGGGCAATCATTTCCTGGAGATGGTAATGGTAAATTTGCTGTTGGCAGGCAGAATTGGAAATGAAATTTAAGGATGCTACCTCTGCTGCTCAAGCAGCGGCTGAGTTTGCAGAACATGCAAGCCTAGCTGCTAGAGCTGTTGTAGAACTTTAAAGGCAATATTGTGTTGATGATGGTGGTTCATGCCACTTAGGTTTCAAGGATGAAAGGTTGGAACATGGGCAATCATTTCCTAGAGATGGTAATGGTAATTTTTCTGTTGGCGGGCAGAATTGGAACATGAAATTTAAGGATGCTACCTCTGCTGCTCAAGCAGCGGCTCAGTTTGCAGAACATGCAAGCCTAGCTGCCAGAGCTGTTGGAGAACTTTCAAGGCAATATTGTGTTGATGATGGTGGTTCATGCCACTTAGGTTTCAAGGATGAAAGGTTGGAACATGGGCAATCATTTCCTGGAGATGGTAATGGTAAATTTGCTGTTGGCGGGCAGAATTGGAACTTGAAATTTAAGGATGCTACCTCTGCTGCTCAAGCAGCGGCTCAGTTTGCAGAACATGCAAGCCTAGCTGCCAGAGCTGTTGGAGAACTTTCAAGGCAATATTGTGTTGATGATGGTGGTTCATGCCACTTAGGTTTCAAGGATGAAAGGTTTGAATATGGGCAATCATTTCCTGGAGATGGTAATGGTAAATTTGCTATTGGCAGGCAGAATTGGAACATGAAATTTAAGGATGCTACCTCTGCTGCTCAAGCAGCGGCTGAGTTTGCAGAACATGCAAGCCTAGTTGCCAGAGCTGTTGGAGAACTTTCAAGGCAATATTGTGTTGATGATGGTGGTTCATGCCACTTAGGTTTCAAGGATGAAAGGTTGGAACATGGGAAATCATTTCCTTGAGATGGTAATGGTAAATTTGCTATTGGCAGGCAGAATTGAAACATGAAATTTAAGAATTCTAACTCTGCTGCTCAAGCAGCGGCTGAGTTTGCAGAACTTGCAAGCTTAGCTGCCAGAGCTGTTGTAGAACTTTTAAGGCAATATTTTGTTGATGATGGTGGTTCATGCCACTTAGGTTTCAAGGATGAAAGGTTGGAACATGGGCAATCATTTCCTTGAGATGGTAATGGTAATTTTTCTGTTGGCAGGCAGAATTGGAACATGAAATTTAAGGATGCTACCTCTGCTGCTCAGGCAGCGGCTGAGTTTGCAGAACATGCAAGCCTAGCTGCTAGAGCTGTTGTTGAACTTTCAAGGCAATATTATGTTGATGATAGTGGTTCATGCCAATTAGGTTTCAAGGATGAAAGGTTGGAACATGGGCAATCATTTCCTTGAGATGGTAATGGTAATTTTTCTATTGGCAGGCAGAATTGGAACATGAAATTTAAAGATGCTACCTCTGCTGCTCAAGCAGCGGCTGAGTTTGCAGAACATGCAAGCATAGCTGCCAGAGCTGTTGTAGAACTTTAAAGGAAATATTGTGTTGATGATGGTGGTTCATGCCACTTAGGTTTCAAGGATAAAAGGTTGGAACATGGGCAATCATTTCCTGGAGATGGTAATTGTAAATTTGCTATTGGCAGGCAGAATTGGAACATGAAATTTAAGGATGCTACCTCTACTGCTCAAGCAGCGGCAGAGTTTGCAGAACATGCAAGCCTAGCTGCCAGAGCTGTTGGAGAACTTTCAAGGCAATATTTTGTTGATGATGGTAGTTCATGCCACTTAGGTTTCAAGGATGAAAGGTTGGAACATGGGCAATCATTTCCTGGATATGGTAATGGTAAATTTGCTGTTGGCAGGCAGAATTGGAAATGAAATTTAAGGATGCTACCTCTGCTGCTCAAGCAGCGGCTGAGTTTGCAGAACATGCAAGCCTAGCTGCTAGAGCTGTTGTAGAACTTTAAAGGCAATATTGTGTTGATGATGGTGGTTCATGCCACTTAGGTTTCAAGGATGAAAGGTTGGAACATGGGCAATCATTTCCTAGAGATGGTAATGGTAATTTTTCTGTTGGCGGGCAGAATTGGAACATGAAATTTAAGGATGCTACCTCTGCTGCTCAAGCAGCGGCTCAGTTTGCAGAACATGCAAGCCTAGCTGCCAGAGCTGTTGGAGAACTTTCAAGGCAATATTGTGTTGATGATGGTGGTTCATGCCACTTAGGTTTCAAGGATGAAAGGTTGGAACATGGGCAATCATTTCTTGGAGATGGTAATGGTAAATTTGCTATTGGCAGGCAGAATTGGAACATGAAATTTAAGGATGCTACCTCTACTGCTCAAGCAGCGGCTGAGTTTGCAGAACATGCAAGCCTAGCTGCCAGAGCTGTTGGAGAACTTTCAAGGCAATATTGTGTTGATGATGGTGGTTCATGCCACTTAGGTTTCAAGGATGAAAGGTTGGAACATGGGCAATCATTTCCTGGAGATGGTAATGGTAAATTTGCTATTGGCAGGCAGAATTGGAACATGAAATTTAAGGATGCTACCTCTACTGCTCAAGCAGCGGCTGAGTTTGCAGAACATGCAAGCCTAGTTGCCAGATCTGTTGGAGAACTTTCAAGGCAATATTGTGTTGATGATGGTGGTTCATGCCACTTAGGTTTCAAGGATGAAAGGTTGGAACATGGGAAATCATTTCCTTGAGATGGTAATGGTAAATTTGCTATTGGCAGGCAGAATTGAAACATGAAATTTAAGAATTCTAACTCTGCTGCTCAAGCAGCGACTGAGTTTGCAGAACTTGCAAGCTTAGCTGCCAGAGCTGTTGTAGAACTTTTAAGGCAATATTTTGTTGATGATGGTGGTTCATGCCACTTAGGTTTCAAGGATGAAAGGTTGGAACATGGGCAATCATTTCCTTGAGATGGTAATGGTAATTTTTCTGTTGGCAGGCAGAATTGGAACATGAAATTTAAGGATGCTACCTCTGCTGCTCAGGCAGCGGCTGAGTTTGCAGAACATGCAAGCCTAGCTGCTAGAGCTGTTGTTGAACTTTCAAGGCAATATTATGTTGATGATAGTGGTTCATGCCAATTAGGTTTCAAGGATGAAAGGTTGGAACATGGGCAATCATTTCCTTGAGATGGTAATGGTAATTTTTCTATTGGCAGGCAGAATTGGAACATGAAATTTAAAGATGCTACCTCTGCTGCTCAAGCAGCGGCTGAGTTTGCAGAACATGCAAGCATAGCTGCCAGAGCTGTTGTAGAACTTTAAAGGAAATATTGTGTTGATGATGGTGGTTCATGCCACTTAGGTTTCAAGGATAAAAGGTTGGAACATGGGCAATCATTTCTTGGAGATGGTAATTGTAAATTTGCTATTGGCAGGCAGAATTGGAACATGAAATTTAAGGATGCAACCTCTACTGCTCAAGCAGCGGCAGAGTTTGCAGAACATGCAAGCCTAGCTGCCAGAGCTGTTGGAGAACTTTCAAGGCAATATTTTGTTGATGATGGTAGTTCATGCCACTTAGGTTTCAAGGATGAAAGGTTGGAACATGGGCAATCATTTCCTGGAAATGGTAATGGTAAATTTGCTGTTGGCAGGCAGAATTGGAAATGAAATTTAAGGATGCTACCTCTGCTGCTCAAGCAGCGGCTGAGTTTGCAGAACATGCAAGCCTAGCTGCTAGAGCTGTTGTAGAACTTTAAAGGCAATATTGTGTTGATGATGGTGGTTCATGCCACTTAGGTTTCAAGGATGAAAGGTTGGAACATGGGCAATCATTTCCTAGAGATGGTAATGGTAATTTTTCTGTTGGCGGGCAGAATTGGAACATGAAATTTAAGGATGCTACCTCTGCTGCTCAAGCAGCGGCTCAGTTTGCAGAACATGCAAGCCTAGCTGCCAGAGCTGTTGGAGAACTTTCAAGGCAATATTGTGTTGATGATGGTGGTTCATGCCACTTAGGTTTCAAGGATGAAAGGTTGGAACATGGGCAATCATTTCTTGGAGATGGTAATGGTAAATTTGCTATTGGCAGCCAGAATTGGAACATGAAATTTAAGGATGCTACCTCTACTGCTCAAGCAGCGGCTGAGTTTGCAGAACATGCAAGCCTAGTTGCCAGATCTGTTGGAGAACTTTCAAGGCAATATTGTGTTGATGATGGTGGTTCATGCCACTTAGGTTTCAAGGATGAAAGGTTGGAGCATGGGAAATCATTTCCTTGAGATGGTAATGGTAAATTTGCTATTGGCAGGCAGAATTGGAACATGAAATTTAAGGATGCTACCTCTACTGCTCAAGCAGCGGCTGAGTTTGCAGAACATGCAAGCCTAGCTGCCAGAGCTGTTGGAGAACTTTCAAGGCAATATTGTGTTGATGATGGTGGTTCATGCCACTTAGGTTTCAAGGATGAAAGGTTGGAACATGGGCAATCATTTCCTGGAGATGGTAATGGTAAATTTGCTGTTGGCAGGCAGAATTGGAAATGAAATTTAAAGATGCTACCTCTGCTGCTCAAGCAGCGGCTGAGTTTGCAGAACATGCAAGCCTAGCTGCCAGAGCTGTTGTAGAACTTTAAAGGCAATATTGTGTTGATGATGGTGGTTCATGCCACTTAGGTTTCAAGGATGAAAGGTTGGAACATGGGCATTCATTTCATAGAGATGGTAATGGTAATTTTTCTGTTGGCGGGCAGAATTGGAACATGAAATTTAAGGATGCTACCTCTGCTGCTCAAGGAGCGGCTCAGTTTGCAGAACATGCAAGCCTAGCTGCCAGAGCTGTTGGAGAACGTTCAAGGCAATATTGTGTTGATGATGGTGGTTCATGCCACTTAGGTTTCAAGGATGAAAGGTTGGAACATGGGCAATCATTTCCTTGAGATGGTAATGGTAATTTTTCTATTGGCAGGCAGAATTGGAACATGAAATTTAAAGATGCTACCTCTGCTGCTCAAGCAGCGGCTGAGTTTGCAGAACATGCAAGCATAGCTGCCAGAGCTGTTGTAGAACTTTAAAGGAAATATTGTGTTGATGATGGTGGTTCATGCCACTTAGGTTTCAAGGATAAAAGGTTGGAACATGGGCAATCATTTCCTGGAGATGGTAATTGTAAATTTGCTATTGGCAGGCAGAATTGGAACATGAAATTTAAGGATGCTACCTCTACTGCTCAAGCAGCGGCAGAGTTTGCAGAACATGCAAGCCTAGCTGCCAGAGCTGTTGGAGAACTTTCAAGGCAATATTTTGTTGATGATGGTAGTTCATGCCACTTAGGTTTCAAGGATGAAAGGTTGGAACATGGGCAATCATTTCCTGGAGATGGTAATGGTAAATTTGCTGTTGGCAGGCAGAATTGGAAATGAAATTTAAGGATGCTACCTCTGCTGCTCAAGCAGCGGCTGAGTTTGCAGAACATGCAAGCCTAGCTGCTAGAGCTGTTGTAGAACTTTAAAAGCAATATTGTGTTGATGATGGTGGTTCATGCCACTTAGGTTTCAAGGATGAAAGGTTGGAACATGGGCAATCATTTCCTAGAGATGGTAATGGTAATTTTTCTGTTGGCGGGCAGAATTGGAACATGAAATTTAAGGATGCTACCTCTGCTGCTCAAGTAGCGGCTCAGTTTGCAGAACATGCAAGCCTAGCTGCCAGAGCTGTTGGAGAACTTTCAAGGCAATATTGTGTTGATGATGGTGGTTCATGCCACTTAGGTTTCAAGGATGAAAGGTTGGAACATGGGCAATCATTTCTTGGAGATGGTAATGGTAAATTTGCTATTGGCAGGCAGAATTGGAACATGAAATTTAAGGATGCTACCTCTACTGCTCAAGCAGCGGCTGAGTTTGCAGAACATGCAAGCCTAGTTGCCAGATCTGTTGGAGAACTTTCAAGGCAATATTGTGTTGATGATGGTGGTTCATGCCACTTAGGTTTCAAGGATGAAAGGTTGGAACATGGGAAATCATTTCCTTGAGATGGTAATGGTAAATTTGCTATTGGCAGGCAGAATTGGAACATGAAATTTAAGAATTCTAACTCTGCTGCTCAAGCAGCGGCTGAGTTTGCAGAACTTGCAAGCTTAGCTGCCAGAGCTGTTGTAGAACTTTTAAGGCAATATTTTGTTGATGATGGTGGTTCATGCCACTTAGGTTTCAAGGATGAAAGGTTGGAACATGGGCAATCATTTCCTTCAGATGGTAATGGTAATTTTTCTATTGGCAGGTAGGGTTGGAACATGAAATTTAAGGATGCTACCTCTACTGCTCAAGCAGCGGCTGAGTTTGCAGAACATGCAAGCCTAGCTGCCAGAGCTGTTGTAGAACTTTAAAGGCAATATTTTGTTAATGATGGTGGTTCATGCCACTTAGGTTTCAAGGATGAAAGGTTGGAACATGGGCAATCATTTCCTGGAGATGGTAATGGTAAATTTGCTATTGGCAGGTAGAATTGGAACATGAAATTTAAGGATGCTACCTCTGCTGCTCAAGCAGCGGCTGAGTTTGCAGAACATGCAAGCCTAGCTGCCAGAGCTGTTGGAGAATTTTCAAGGCAATATTGTGTTGATTATGGTGGTTCATGCCACTTAGGTTTCAAGGATGAAAGGTTGGAACATGGGCAATCATTTCCTTGAGATGGTAATGGTAATTTTTCTGTTGGCAGGCAGAATTGGAACATGAAATTTAAGGATGCTACCTCTGCTGCTCAGGCAGCGGCTGAGTTTGCAGAACATGCAAGCCTAGCTGCTAGAGCTGTTGTTGAACTTTCAAGGCAATATTGTGTTGATGATAGTGGTTCATGCCACTTAGGTTTCAAGTATGAAAGGTTGGAACATGGGAAATCATTTCCTTGAGATGGTAATGGTAATTTTTCTGTTGGCAGGCAGAATTGGAACATGAAATTTAAAGATGCTACCTCTGCTGCTCAAGCAGCGGCTGAGTTTGCAGAACATGCAAGCATAGCTGCCAGAGCTGTTGTAGAACTTTAAAGGAAATATTGTGTTGATGATGGTGGTTCATGCCACTTAGGTTTCAAGGATGAAAGGTTGGAACATGGGCAATCATTTCCTAGAGATGGTAATGGTAAATTTGCTATTGGCAGGCAGAATTGGAACATGAAATTTAAGGATGCTACCTCTACTGCTCAAGCAGCGGCTGAGTTTGCAGAACATGCAAGCCTAGCTGCCAGAGCTGTTGGAGAACTTTCAAGGCAATATTGTGTTGATGATGGTGGTTCATGCCACTTAGGTTTCAAGGATGAAAGGTTGGAACATGGGCAATCATTTCCTGGAGATGGTAATGGTAATTTTTCTGTTGGCAGGCAGAATTGGAAATAAAATTTAAAGATGCTACCTCTGCTGCTCAAGCAGCGGCTGAGTTTGCAGAACATGCAAGCCTAGCTGCTAGAGCTGTTGTAGAACTTTAAAGGCAATATTGTGTTGATGATGGTGGTTCATGCCACTTAGGTTTCAAGGATGAAAGGTTGGAACATGGGCATTCATTTCATAGAGATGGTAATGGTAATTTTTCTGTTGGCGGGCAGAATTGGAACATGAAATTTAAGGATGCTACCTCTGCTGCTCAAGGAGCGGCTCAGTTTGCAGAACATGCAAGCCTAGCTGCCAGAGCTGTTGGAGAACTTTCAAGGCAATATTGTGTTGATGATGGTGGTTCATGCCACTTAGGTTTCAAGGATGAAAGGTTGGAACATGGGCAATCATTTCCTGGAGATGGTAATGGTAAATTTGCTATTGGCAGGCAGAATTGGAACATGAAATTTAAGGATGCTACCTCTGCTGCTCAAGCAGCGGCTGAGTTTGCAGAACATGCAAGCCTAGTTGCCAGAGCTGTTGGAGAACTTTCAAGGCAATATTGTGTTGATGATGGTGGTTCATGCCACTTAGGTTTCAAGGATGAAAGGTTGAAACATGGGCAATCATTTCTTGGAGATGGTTATGGTAAATTTGTTATTGGCAAGCAGAATTGGAACATGAAATTTAAGGATGCTACCTCTACTGCTCAAGCAGCGGCTGAGTTTGCAGAACATGCTAGCCTAGTTGCCAGATCTGTTGGAGAACTTTCAAGGCAATATTGTGTTGATGATGGTGGTTCATGCCACTTAGGTTTCAAGGATGAAAGGTTGGAACATGGGAAATCATTTCCTTGAGATGGTAATGGTAAATTTGCTATTGGCAGGCAGAATTGGAACATGAAATTTAAGAATTCTAACTCTGCTGCTCAAGCAGCGGCTGAGTTTGCAGAACTTGCAAGCTTAGCTGCCAGAGCTGTTGTAGAACTTTTAAGGCAATATTTTGTTGATGATGGTGGTTCATGCCACTTAGGTTTCAAGGATGAAAGGTTGGAACATGGGCAATCATTTCCTTCAGATGGTAATGGTAATTTTTCTATTGGCAGGTAGGGTTGGAACATGAAATTTAAGGATGCTACCTCTACTGCTCAAGCAGCGGCTGAGTTTGCAGAACATGCAAGCCTAGCTGCCAGAGCTGTTGTAGAACTTTCAAGGCAATATTATGTTGATGATGGTGGTTCATGCCACTTAGGTTTCAAGGATGAAAGGTTGGAACATGGGCAATCATTTCCTGGAGATGGTAATGGTAAATTTGCTATTGGAAGGTAGAATTGGAACATGTAATTTAAGGATGCTACCTCTGCTGCTCGAGCAGCGGCTGAGTTTGCAGAACATGCAAGCCTAGCTGCCAGAGCTGTTGGAGAACTTTCAAGGCAATATTGTGTTGATGATGGTGGTTCATGCCACTTAGGTTTCAAGGATGAAAGGTTGGAACATGGGCAATCATTTCCTTGAGATGGTAATTGTAATTTTTCTGATGGCAGGCATAATTGGAACATGAAATTTAAGGATGCTACCTCTGCTGCTCAGGCAGCGGCTGAGTTTGCAGAACATGCAAGCCTAGCTGCTAGAGCTGTTGTTGAACTTTCAAGGCAATATTGTGTTGATGATAGTCGTTCATGCCACTTAGGTTTCAAGTATGAAAGGTTGGAACATGGGCAATCATTTCCTTGAGATGGTAATGGTAATTTTTCTGTTGGCAGGCAGAATTGGAACATGAAATTTAAAGATGCTACCTCTGCTGCTCAAGCAGCGGCTGAGTTTGCAGAACATGCAAGCATAGCTGCCAGAGCTGTTGTAGAACTTTAAAGGAAATATTGTGTTGATGATGGTGGTTCATGCCACTTAGGTTTCAAGGATGAAAGGTTGGAACATGGGCAATCATTTCCTAGAGATGGTAATGGTAAATTTGCTATTGGCAGGCAGAATTGGAACATGAAATTTAAGGATGCTACCTCGACTGCTCAAGCAGCGGCTGAGTTTGCAGAACATGCAAGCCTAGCTGCCAAAGCTGTTGGAGAACTTTCAAGGCAATATTGTGTTGATGATGGTGGTTCATGCCACTTAGGTTTCAAGGATGAAAGGTTGGAACATGGGCAATCATTTCCTGGAGATGGTAATGGTAAATTTGCTGTTGGCAGGCAGAATTGGAAATGAAATTTAAGGATGCTACCTCTGCTGCTCAAGCAGCGGCTGAGTTTGCAGAACATGCAAGCCTAGCTGCTAGAGCTGTTGTAGAACTTTAAAGGCAATATTGTGTTGATGATGGTGGTTCATGCCACTTAGGTTTCAAGGATGAAAGGTTGGAACATGGGCATTCATTTCCTAGAGATGGTAATGGTAATTTTTCTGTTGGCGGGCAGAATTGGACACATGAAATTTAAGGATGCTACTTCTGCTGCTCAAGGAGCGGCTCAGTTTGCAGAACATGCAAGCCTAGCTGCCAGAGCTGTTGCAGAACTTTCAAGGCAATATTGTGTTGATGATGGTGGTTCATGCCACTTAGGTTTCAAGGATGAAAGGTTGGAACATGGGCAATCATTTCCTGGAGATGGTAATGGTAAATTTGTTATTGGCAGGCAGAATTGGAACATGAAATTTAAGGATGCTACCTCTGCTGCTCAAGCAGCGGCTGAGTTTGCAGAACATGCAAGCCTAGTTGCCAGAGCTGTTGGAGAACTTTCAAGGCAATATTGTGTTGATGTTGGTGGTTCATGCCACTTAGGTTTCAAGGATGAAAGGTTGGAACATGGGCAATCATTTCTTGGAGATGGTAATGGTAAATTTGCTATTGGCAGGCAGAATTGGAACATGAAATTTAAGGATGCTACCCTCTGCTGCTCAAGCAGCGGCTGAGTTTGCAGAACATGCAAGCCTAGCTGCCAGAGCTGTTGGAGAACTTTAAAGGCAATATTGTGTTGATGATGGTGGTTCATGCCACTTAGGTTTCAAGGATGAAAGGTTGGAACATGGGCATTCATTTCCTAGAGATGGTAATGGTAATTTTTCTGTTGGCGGGCAGAATTGGACACATGAAATTTAAGGATGCTACTTCTGCTGCTCAAGGAGCGGCTCAGTTTGCAGAACATGCAAGCCTAGCTGCCAGAGCTGTTGCAGAACTTTCAAGGCAATATTGTGTTGATGATGGTGGTTCATGCCACTTAGGTTTCAAGGATGAAAGGTTGGAACATGGGCAATCATTTCCTGGAGATGGTAATGGTAAATTTGCTATTGGCAGGCAGAATTGGAACATGAAATTTAAGGATGCTACCTCTGCTGCTCAAGCAGCGGCTGAGTTTGCAGAACATGCAAGCCTAGTTGCCAGAGCTGTTGGAGAACTTTCAAGGCAATATTGTGTTGATGTTGGTGGTTCATGCCACTTAGGTTTCAAGGATGAAAGGTTGGAACATGGGCAATCATTTCTTGGAGATGGTAATGGTAAATTTGCTATTGGCAGGCAGAATTGGAACATGAAATTTAAGGATGCTACCTCTGCTGCTCAAGCAGCGGCTGAGTTTGCAGAACATGCAAGCCTAGCTGCCAGAGCTGTTGGAGAACTTTAAAGGCAATATTGTGTTGATGATGGTGGTTCATGCCACTTAGGTTTCAAGGATGAAAGGTTGGAACATGGGCATTCATTTCCTAGAGATGGTAATGGTAATTTTTCTGTTGGCGGGCAGAATTGGAACATGAAATTTAAGGATGCTACCTCTGCTGCTCAAGGAGCGGCTCAGTTTGCAGAACATGCAAGCCTAGCTGCCAGAGCTGTTGGAGAACTTTAAAGGAAATATTGTGTTGATGATGGTGGTTCATGCCACTTAGGTTTCAAGGATAAAAGGTTGGAACATGGGCAATCATTTCCTGGAGATGGTAATTGTAAATTTGCTATTGGCAGGCAGAATTGGAACATGAAATTTAAGGATGCTACCTCTACTGCTCAAGCAGCGGCAGAGTTTGCAGAACATGCAAGCCTAGCTGCCAGAGCTGTTGGAGAACTTTCAAGGCAATATTTTGTTGATGATGGTAGTTCATGCCACTTCGGTTTCAAGGATGAAAGGTTGGAACATGGGCAATCATTTCCTGGAGATGGTAATGGTAAATTTGCTGTTGGCAGGCAGAATTGGAAATGAAATTTAAGGATGCTACCTCTGCTGCTCAAGCAGCGGCTGAGTTTGCAGAACATGCAAGCCTAGCTGCTAGAGCTGTTGTAGAACTTTAAAAGCAATATTGTGTTGATGATGGTGGTTCATGCCACTTAGGTTTCAAGGATGAAAGTTTGGAACATGGGCAATCATTTCCTAGAGATGGTAATGGTATTTTTTCTGTTGGCGGGCAGAATTGGAACATGAAATTTAAGGATGCTACCTCTGCTGCTCAAGTAGCGGCTCAGTTTGCAGAACATGCAAGCCTAGCTGCCAGAGCTGTTGGAGAACTTTCAAGGCAATATTGTGTTGATGATGGTGGTTCATGCCACTTAGGTTTCAAGGATGAAAGGTTGGAACATGGGCAATCATTTCTTGGAGATGGTAATGGTAAATTTGCTATTGGCAGGCAGAATTGGAAGATGAAATTTAAGGATGCTACCTCTACTGCTCAAGCAGCGGCTGAGTTTGCAGAACATGCAAGCCTAGTTGCCAGATCTGTTGGAGAACTTTCAAGGCAATATTGTGTTGATGATGGTGGTTCATACCACTTAGGTTTCAAGGATGAAAGGTTGGAACATGGGAAATCATTTCCTTGAGATGGTAATGGTAAATTTGCTATTGGCAGGCAGAATTGGAACATGAAATTTAAGAATTCTAACTCTGCTGCTCAAGCAGCGACTGAGTTTGCAGAACTTGCAAGCTTAGCTGCCAGAGCTGTTGTAGAACTTTTAAGGCAATATTTTGTTGATGATGGTGGTTCATGCCACTTAGGTTTCAAGGATGAAAGGTTGGAACATGGGCAATCATTTCCTTCAGATGGTAATGGTAATTTTTCTATTGGCAGGTAGGGTTGGAACATGAAATTTAAGGATGCTACCTCTACTGCTCAAGCAGCGGCTGAGTTTGCAGAACATGCAAGCCTAGCTGCCAGAGCTGTTGTAGAACTTTAAAGGCAATATTTTGTTAATGATGGTGGTTCATGCCACTTAGGTTTCAAGGATGAAAGGTTGGAACATGGGCAATCATTTCCTGGAGATGGTAATGGTAAATTTGCTATTGGCAGGTAGAATTGGAACATGAAATTTAAGGATGCTACCTCTGCTGCTCAAGCAGCGGCTGAGTTTGCAGAACATGCAAGCCTAGCTGCCAGAGCTGTTGGAGAACTTTCAAGGCAATATTGTGTTGATGATGGTGGTTCATGCCACTTAGGTTTCAAGGATGAAAGGTTGGAACATGGGCAATCATTTCCTTGAGATGGTAATGGTAATTTTTCTGTTGGCAGGCAGAAT
Organism: Nicotiana tabacum; assembly: GCF_000715075.1. Lineage (NCBI taxonomy): Eukaryota > Viridiplantae > Streptophyta > Magnoliopsida > Solanales > Solanaceae > Nicotiana > Nicotiana tabacum. The sequence goes on from NC_134083.1 coordinate 38,315,230, forward strand.
TGGAACATGAAATTTAAGGATGCTACCTCTGCTGCTCAGGCAGCAGCTGAGTTTGCAGAACATGCAAGCCTAGCTGCTAGAGCTGTTGTTGAACTTTCAAGGCAATATTGTGTTGATGATAGTGGTTCATGCCACTTAGGTTTCAAGTATGAAAGGTTGGAACATGGGAAATCATTTCCTTGAGATGGTAATGGTAATTTTTCTGTTGGCAGGCAGAATTGGAACATGAAATTTAAAGATGCTACCTCTGCTGCTCAAGCAGCGGCTGAGTTTGCAGAACATGCAAGCATAGCTGCCAGAGCTGTTGTAGAACTTTAAAGGAAATATTGTGTTGATGATGGTGGTTCATGCCACTTAGGTTTCAAGGATGAAAGGTTGGAACATGGGCAATCATTTCCTAGAGATGGTAATGGTAAATTTGCTATTGGCAGGCAGAATTGGAACATGAAATTTAAGGATGCTACCTCTACTGCTCAAGCAGCGGCTGAGTTTGCAGAACATGCAAGCCTAGCTGCCAGAGCTGTTGGAGAACTTTCAAGGCAATATTGTGTTGATGATGGTGGTTCATGCCACTTAGGTTTCAAGGATGAAAGGTTGGAACATGGGCAATCATTTCCTGGAGATGGTAATGGTAAATTTGCTGTTGGCAGGCAGAATTGGAAATAAAATTTAAAGATGCTACCTCTGCTGCTCAAGCAGCGGCTGAGTTTGCAGAACATGCAAGCCTAGCTGCTAGAGCTGTTGTAGAACTTTAAAGGCAATATTGTGTTGATGATGGTGGTTCATGCCACTTAGGTTTCAAGGATGAAAGGTTGGAACATGGGCATTCATTTCATAGAGATGGTAATGGTAATTTTTCTGTTGGCGGGCAGAATTGGAACATGAAATTTAAGGATGCTACCTCTGCTGCTCAAGGAGCGGCTCAGTTTGCAGAACATGCAAGCCTAGCTGCCAAGAGCTGTTGGAGAACTTTCAAGGCAATATTGTGTTGATGATGGTGGTTCATGCCACTTAGGTTTCAAGGATGAAAGGTTGGAACATGGGCAATCATTTCCTGGAGATGGTAATGGTAAATTTGCTATTGGCAGGCAGAATTGGAACATGAAATTTAAGGATGCTACCTCTGCTGCTCAAGCAGCGGCTGAGTTTGCAGAACATGCAAGCCTAGTTGCCAGAGCTGTTGGAGAACTTTCAAGGCAATATTGTGTTGATGATGGTGGTTCATGCCACATAGGTTTCAAGGATGAAAGGTTGGAACATGGGCAATCATTTCATGGAGATGGTTATGGTAAATTTGTTATTGGCAAGCAGAATTGGAACATGAAATTTAAGGATGCTACCTCTACTGCTCAAGCAGCGGCTGAGTTTGCAGAACATGCAAGCCTAGTTGCCAGATCTGTTGGAGAACTTTCAAGGCAATATTGTGTTGATGATGGTGGTTCATGCCACTTAGGTTTCAAGGATGAAAGGTTGGAACATGGGAAATCATTTCCTTGAGATGGTAATGGTAAATTTGCTATTGGCAGGCAGAATTGGAACATGAAATTTAAGAATTCTAACTCTGCTGCTCAAGCAGCGGCTGAGTTTGCAGAACTTGCAAGCTTAGCTGCCAGAGCTGTTGTAGAACTTTTAAGGTAATATTTTGTTGATGATGGTGGTTCATGCCACTTAGGTTTCAAGGATGAAAGGTTGGAACATGGGCAATCATTTCCTGGAGATGGTAATGTTAAGTTTTCTTTTGGCAGGCAGAATTGGAACATGAAATTTAAGGATGCTACCTCTACTGCTCAAGCAGCGGCTGAGTTTGCAGAACATGCAAGCCTAGCTGCCAGAGCTGTTGTAGAACTTTCAAGGCAATATTGTGTTGATGATGGTGGTTCATGCCACTTAGGTTTCAAGGATGAAAGGTTGGAACATGGGCAATCATTTCCTGGAGATGGTAATGGTAAATTTTCTTTTGGCAGGAAGAATTGGAACATGTAATTTAAGGATGCTACCTCTGCTGCTCGAGCAGCGGCTGAGTTTGCAGAACATGCAAGCCTAGCTGCCAGAGCTGTTGGAGAACTTTCAAGGCAATATTGTGTTGATGATGGTGGTTCATGCCACTTAGGTTTCAAGGATGAAAGGTTGGAACATGGGCAATCATTTCCTTGAGATGGTAATTGTAATTTTTCTGATGGCAGGCAGAATTGGAACATGAAATTTAAGGATGCTACCTCTGCTGCTCAGGCAGCGGCTGAGTTTGCAGAACATGCAAGCCTAGCTGCTAGAGCTGTTGTTGAACTTTCAAGGCAATATTGTGTTGATGATAGTCGTTCATGCCACTTAGGTTTCAAGTATGAAAGGTTGGAACATGGGCAATCATTTCCTTGAGATTGTAATGGTAATTTTTCTGTTGGCAGGCAGAATTGGAACATGAAATTTAAAGATGCTACCTCTGCTGCTCAAGCAGCGGCTGAGTTTGCAAAACATGCAAGAATAGCTGCCAGAGCTGTTGTAGAACTTTAAAGGAAATATTGTGTTGATGATGGTGGTTCATGCCACTTAGGTTTCAAGGATGAAAGTTTGGAACATGGGCAATCATTTCCAAGAGATGGTAATGGTAAATTTGCTATTGGCAGGCAGAATTGGAACATGAAATTTAAGGATGCTACCTCGACTGCTCAAGCAGCGGCTGAGTTTGCAGAACATGCAAGCCTAGCTGCCAAAGCTGTTGGAGAACTTTCAAGGCAATATTGTGTTGATGATGGTGGTTCATGCCACTTAGGTTTCAAGGATGAAAGGTTGGAACATGGGCATCCATTTCCTAGAGATGGTAATGGTAATTTTTCTGTTGGCGGGCAGAATTGGACACATGAAATTTAAGGATGCTACTTCTGCTGCTCAAGGAGCGGCTCAGTTTGCAGAACATGCAAGCCTAGCTGCCAGAGCTGTTGCAGAACTTTCAAGGCAATATTGTGTTGATGATGGTGGTTCATGCCACTTAGGTTTCAAGGATGAAAGGTTGGAACATGGGCAATCATTTCCTGGAGATGGTAATGGTAAATTTGCTATTGGCAGGCAGAATTGGAACATGAAATTTAAGGATGCTACCTCTGCTGCTCAAGCAGCGGCTGAGTTTGCAGAACATGCAAGCCTAGTTGCCAGAGCTGTTGGAGAACTTTCAAGGCAGTATTGTGTTGATGTTGGTGGTTCATGCCACTTAGGTTTCAAGGATGAAAGGTTGGAACATGGGCAATCATTTCTTGGAGATGGTAATGGTAAATTTGCTATTGGCAGGCAGAATTGGAACATGAAATTTAAGGATGCTACCTCTGCTGCTCAAGCAGCGGCTGAGTTTGCAGAACATGCAAGCCTAGCTGCCAGAGCTGTTGGAGAACTTTAAAGGCAATATTGTGTTGATGATGGTGGTTCATGCCACTTAGGTTTCAAGGATGAAAGGTTGGAACATGGGCATTCATTTCCTAGAGATGGTAATGGTAATTTTTCTGTTGGCGGGCAGAATTGGAACATGAAATTTAAGGATGCTACCTCTGCTGCTCAAGGAGCGGCTCTGTTTGCAGAACATGCAAGCCTAGCTGCCAGAGCTGTTGGAGAACTTTCAAGGCAATATTGTGTTGATGATGGTGGTTCATGCCACTTAGGTTTCAAGGATGAAAGGTTGGAACATGGGCAATCATTTTCTGGAGATGGTAATGGTAATTTTTCTGTTGGCAGGCAGAATTGGAACATGAAATTTAAAGATGCTACCTCTGCTGCTCAAGCAGCGGCTGAGTTTGCAGAACATGCAAGCATAGCTGCCAGAGCTGTTGTAGAACTTTAAAGGAAATATTGTGTTGATGATGGTGGTTCATGCCACTTAGGTTTCAAGGATGAAAGGTTGGAACATGGGCAATCATTTCCTAGAGATGGTAATGGTAAATTTGCTATTGGCAGGCAGAATTGGAACATGAAATTTAAGAATTCTAACTCTGCTGCTCAAACAGCGGCTGAGTTTGCAGAACATGCAAGTTTAGCTGCCAGAGCTGTTGTAGAACTTTCAAGGCAATATTGTGTTGATGATGGTGGTTCATGCCACTTAGGTTTCAAGGATGAAAGGTTGGAACATGGGCAATCATTTCCTTCAGATGGTAATGGTAATTTTTCTATTGGCAGGCAGGGTTGGAACATGAAATTTAAGGATGCTACCTCTACTGCTCAAGCAGCGGCTGAGTTTGCAGAATATGCAAGCCTAGCTGCCAGAGCTGTTGTAGAACTTTAAAGGCAATATTTTGTTGATGATGGTGGTTCATGCCACTTAGGTTTCAAGGAAGAAAGGTTGGAACATGGGCAATCATTTCCTGGAGATGGTAACGGTAAATTTGCTATTGGCAGGCAGAATTGGAACATGAAATTTAAGGATGCTACCTCTGCTGCTCAAGCAGCGGCTGAGTTTGGAGAACATGCAAGCCTAGCTGCCAGAGCTGTTGGAGAACCTTCAAGGAAATATTGTGTTGATGATGGTGGTTCATGCCACTTAGGTTTCAAGGATGAAAGGTTGGAACATGGGCAATCATTTCCTTGAGATGGTAATGGTAAATTTTCTGTTGGCAGGTAGAATTGGAACATGAAATTTAAGGATGCTACCTCTGCTGCTCAGGCAGCGGCTGAGTTTGCAGAACATGCAAGCTTAGCTGCCAGAGCTGTTGTAGAACTTTTAAGGCAATATTTTGTTGATGATGGTGGTTCATGTCACTTAGGTTTCAAGGATGAAAGGTTGGAACATGGGCAATCATTTCCTTGAGATGGTAATGGTAATTTTTCTATTGGCAAGCAGAATTGGAACATGAAATTTAAAGATGCTACCTCTACTGCTCAAGCAGCGGCTGAGTTTGCAGAACATGCAAGCATAGCTGCCAGAGCTGTTGTAGAACTTTAAAGGAAATATTGTGTTGATGATGGTGGTTCATGCCAATTAGGTTTCAAGGATGAAAGGTTGGAACATGGGCAATCATTTCCTGGAGATGGTAATGGTAAATTTGCTATTGGCAGGCAGAATTGGAACATGAAATTTAAGGATGCTACCTCTACTGCTCAAGCAGCGGCTGAGTTTGCAGAACATGCAAGCCTAGCTGCCAGAGCTGTTGGAGAACTTTCAAGGCAATATTGTGTTGATGATGGTGGTTCATGCCACTTAGGTTTCAAGGATGAAAGGTTGGAACATGGGCAATCATTTCCTGGAGATGGTAATGGTAAATTTGCTGTTGGCAGGCAGAATTGGAAATGAAATTTAAGGATGCTACCTCTGCTGCTCAAGCAGCGGCTGAGTTTGCAGAACATGCAAGCCTAGCTGCTAGAGCGGTTGTAGAACTTTAATGGCAATATTGTGTTGATGATGGTGGTTCATGCCACTTAGGTTTCAAGGATGAAAGGTTGGAACATGGGCAATCATTTCCTAGAGATGGTAATGGTAATTTTTCTGTTGGCGGGCAGAATTGGAACATGAAATTTAAGGACGCTACCTCTGCTGCTCAAGCAGCGGCTCAGTTTGCAGAACATGCAAGCCTAGCTGCCAGAGCTGTTGTAGAACTTTCAAGGCAATATTGTGTTGATGATGGTTGTTCATGCCACTTAGGTTTCAAGGATGAAAGGTTGGAACATGGGCAATCATTTCCTGGAGATGGTAAAGGTAATTTTTCTATTGGCAGGCAGAATTGGAACATGAAATTTAAAAATGCTACCTCTACTGCTCAAGTAGCGGCTGAGTTTGCAGAACATGCAAGCATAGCTGCCAGAGCTGTTGTAGAACTTTAAAGGAAATATTGTGTTGATGATGGTGGTTCATGCCAATTAGGTTTCAAGGATGAAAGGTTGGAACATGGGCAATCATTTCCTGGAGATGGTAATGGTAAATTTGCTATTGGCAGGCAGAATTGGAACATGAAATTTAAGGATGATACCTCTACTGCTCTAGCAGTGGCTGAGTTTGCAGAACATGCAAGCCTAGCTGCCATAGCTGTTGGAGAACTTTCAAGGCAATATTTTGTTGATGATGGTGGTTCATGCCACTTAGGTTTCAAGGATGAAAGGTTGGAACATGGGCAATCATTTCCTGGAGATGGTAATGGTAAATTTGCTGTTGGCAGGTAGAATTGGAAATGAAATTTAAGGATGCTACCTCTGCTGCTCAAGCAGCGGCTGAGTTTGCAGAACATGCAAGCCTAGCTGCTAGAGCTGTTGTAGAACTTTAATGGCAATATTGTGTTGATGATGGTGGTTCATGCCACTTAGGTTTCAAGGATGAAAGGTTGGAACATGGGCAATCATTTCCTAGAGATGGTAATGGTAATTTTTCTGTTGGCGGGCAGAATTGGAACATGAAATTTAAGGATGCTACCTCTGCTGCTCAAGTAGCGGCTCAGTTTGCAGAACATGCAAGCCTAGCTGCCAGAGCTGTTGGAGAACTTTCAAGGCAATATTGTGTTGATGATGGTGGTTCATGCCACTTAGGTTTCAAGGATGAAAGGTTGGAACATGGGCAATCATTTCCTGGAGATGGTAATGGTAAATTTGCTATTGGCAGGCAGAATTGGAACATGAAATTTAAGGATGCTACCTCTGCTGCTCAAGCAGCGGCTGAGTTTGCAGAACATGCAAGCCTAGCTGCCAGAGCTGTTGGAGAACTTTCAAGGCAATATTGTGTTGATGATGGTGGTTCATGCCACTTAGGTTTCAAGGATGAAAGGTTGGAACATGGGAAATCATTTCCTTGAGATGGTAATGGTAAATTTGCTATTGGCAGGCAGAATTGGAACTTGAAATTTAAGAATTCTAACTCTGCTGCTCAAGCAGCGGCTGAGTTTGCAGAACATGCAAGCTTAGCTGCCAGAGCTGTTGTAGAACTTTTAAGGCAATACTATGTTGATGGTGGTGGTTCATGCCACTTTGTTTTCAAGGATGAAAAGTAGGAACATGGGCAATCATTTCCTTGAGATGGTAATGATAATTTTTCTGTTGGCAGGCAGAATTGGAACATGAAATTTAAGGATGCTACCTCTGCTGCTCAAGCAGCGGCTGAGTTTGCAGAACATGCAAGCCTAGCTGCCAGAGCTGTTGTAGAACTTTAAAGGCAATATTTTGTTGATGATGGTGGTTCATGCCACTTAGGTTTCAAGGATGAAAGGAGGGAACAAGGGCAATCATTTCCTTGAGATGGTAATGGTAATTTTTCCTTTGGCAGGCAGAATTTAACATGCAATTTAAGGATGCTACGCCTGCTACTCAAGCAGCGGCTGACTTTGCAGATCATGCAAGCCTAATTGCCTGAGCTGTTGTAGAACTTTCAAGGCAATATTGTTTTGTTGATGGTGGTTCATGTCACTTAGGTTTCAAGAATGAAAGGTTGGAACATGGGCAATCATTTCCTTGAGATGGTAATGGTAAATTAGCTGTTGGCAGGCAGAGTTGGAACAAAAAATTTAAGGATGCTACCTCTGCTGCTCAAGCAGCGGCTGAGTTTGCAGAACATGCAAGCCTAGCTGCCAGAGCTGTTGTAGAACTTTAAAGGAAATATTGTGTTGATGATGGTGGTTCATGCAAATTAGGTTTCAAGGATGAAAGGTTGGAACATGGGCAATCATTTCCTGGAGATGGTAATGGTAAATTTGCTATTGGCAGGCAGAATTGGAACATGAAATTTAAGGATGCTACCTCTACTGCTCAAGCAACGGCTGAGTTTGCAGAACATGCAAGCCTAGCTGCCAGAGCTGTTGGAGAACTTTCAAGGCAATATTGTGTTGATGATGGTGGTTCATGCCACTTAGGTTTCAAGGATGAAAGGTTGGAACATGGGCAATCATTTCCTGGAGATGGTAATGGAAAATTTGCTGTTGGTAGGCAGAATTGGAAATGAAATTTAAGGATGCTACCTCTGCTGCTCAAGCAGCGGCTGAGTTTGCAGAACATGCAAGCCTAGCTGCTAGAGCTGTTGTAGAACTTTAATGGCAATATTGTGTTGATGATGGTGGTTCATGCCACTTAGGTTTCAAGGATGAAAGGTTGGAACATGGGCAATCATTTCCTAGAGATGGTAATGGTAAATTTGCTATTGGCAGGCAGAATTGGAACATGAAATTTAAGGATGCTACCTCTACTGCTCAAGCAACGGCTGAGTTTGCAGAACATGCAAGCCTAGCTGCCAGAGCTGTTGGAGAACTTTCAAGGCAATATTGTGTTGATGATGGTGGTTCATGCCACTTAGGTTTCAAGGATGAAAGGTTGGAACATGGGCAATCATTTCCTGGAGATGGTAATGGTAAATTTGCTATTGGCAGGCAGAATTGGAACATGAAATTTAAGGATGCTACCTCTGCTGCTCAAGCAGCGGCTGAGTTTGCAGAACATGCAAGCCTAGTTGCCAGAGCTGTTGGAGAACTTTCAAGGCAATATTGTGTTGATGATGGTGGTTCATGCCACTTAGGTTTCAAGGATGAAAGGTTGGAACATGGGAAATCATTTCCTTGAGATGGTAATGGTAAATTTGCTATTGGCAGGCAGAATTGGAACATGAAATTTAAGAATTCTAACTCTGCTGCTCAAGCAGCGGCTGAGTTTGCAGAACATGCAAGCTTAGCTGCCAGAGCTGTTGTAGAACTTTTAAGGCAATACTATGTTGATGGTGGTGGTTCATGCCACTTTGTTTTCAAGGATGAAAAGTAGGAACATGGGCAATCATTTCCTTGAGATGGTAATGATAATTTTTCTGTTGGCAGGCAGAATTGGAACATGAAATTTAAGGATGCTACCTCTGCTGCTCAAGCAGCGGCTGAGTTTGCAGAACATGCAAGCCTAGCTGCCAGAGCTGTTGTAGAACTTTAAAGGCAATATTTTGTTGATGATGGTGGTTCGTGCCACATAGGTTTCAAGGATGAAAGGTTGGAACAACGGCAATCATTTCCTTGAGATGGTAATGGTAATTTTTCCGTTGGCTGGCAGAATTTAACATGAAATTTAAGGATGCTACCTCTACTGCTCAAGCAACGGCTTAGTTTGCAGAACATGCAAGCCTAGCTGCCAGAGCTGTTGGAGAACTTTCAAGGCAATATTGTGTTGATGATGGTGGTTCATGCCACTTAGGTTACAAGGATGAAAGTTTGGAACATGGGCAATCATTTCCTGGAGATGGTAATGGAAAATTTGCTGTTGGCAGGCAGAATTGGAAATGAAATTTAAGGATGCTACCACTGCTGCTCAAGCAGCGGCTGAGTTTGCAGAACATGCAAGCCTAGCTGCTAGAGCTGTTGCAGAACTTTAATGGCAATATTGTGTTGATGATGGTGGTTCATGCCACTTTGCTTTCAAGGATGAAAAGTAGGAACATGGGCAATCATTTCCTTGAGATGGTAATGATAATTTTTCTGTTGGCAGGCAGAATTGGAACATGAAATTTAAGGATGCTACCTCTGCTGCTCAAGCAGCGGCTGAGTTTGCAGAACATGCAAGCCTAGCTGCCAGAGCTGTTGGAGAACTTTCAAGGCAATATTGTGTTGATGATGGTGGTTCATGCCACTTAGGTTTCAAGGATGAAAGGTTGGAACATGGGCAATCATTTCCTGGAGATGGTAATGGTAAATTTGCTATTGGCAGGCAGAATTGGAACATGAAATTTAAGGATGCTACCTCTGCTGCTCAAGCAGCGGCTGAGTTTGCAGAACATGCAAGCCTAGTTGCCAGAACTGTTGGAGATTTTTCAAGGCAATATTGTGTTGATGATGGTGGTTCATGCCACTTAGGTTTCAAGGATGAAAGGTTGGAACATGGTAAATCATTTCCTTGAGATAGTAATGGTAAATTTGCTATTGGCAGGCAGATTTGGAACATGAAATTTAAGAATTCTAACTCTGCTGCTCAAGCAGCGGCTGAGTTTGCAGAACATGCAAGCTTAGCTGCCAGAGCTGTTGTAGAACTTTTAAGGCAATACTATGTTGATGGTGGTGGTTCATGCCACTTTGTTTTCAAGGATGAAAAGTAGGAACATGGGCAATCATTTCCTTGAGATGGTAATGATAATTTTTCTGTTGGCAGGCAGAATTGGAACATGAAATTTAAGGATGCTACCTCTGCTGCTCAAGCAGCGGCTGAGTTTGCAGAACATGCAAGCCTAGCTGCCAGAGCTGTTGTAGAACTTTAAAGGCAATATTTTGTTGATGATGGTGGTTCATGCCACATAGGTTTCAAGGAAGAAAGGTTGGAACAAGGGCAATCATTTCCTTTAGATGGTAATGGTAATTTTTCCGTTGGCTGGCAGAATTTAACATGCAATTTAAGGATGCTACATCTGCTACTCAAGCAGCGGCTGAGTTTGCAGAACATGCAAGCCTAATTGCCTGAGCTGTTGTAGAACTTTCAAGGCAATATTGTTTTGTTGATGGTGGTTCATGTCACTTAGGTTTCAAGGATGAAAGGTTGGAACATGGGCAATCATTTCCTTGAGATGGTAATGGTAAATTAGCTGTTGGCAGGCAGAGTTGGAACATAAAATTTAAGGATGCTACCTCTGCTGCTCAAGCAGCGGCTGAGTTTGCAGAACATGCAAGCCTAGCTGCCAGAGCTGTTGTAGAACTTTAAAGGAAATATTGTGTTGATGATGGTGGTTTATGCCAATTAGGTTTCAAGGATGAAAGGTTGGAACATGGGCAATCATTTCCTGGAGATGGTAATGGTAAATTTTCTATTGGCAGGCAGAATTGGAACATGAAATTTAAGGATGCTACCTCTACTGCTCAAGCAACGGCTGAGTTTGCAGAACATGCAAGCCTAGCTGCCAGAGCTGTTGGAGAACTATCAAGGCAATATTGTGTTGATGATGGTGGTTCATGCCACTTAGGTTTCAAGGATCAAAGGTTGGAACATGGGAAATCATTTCCTGGAGATGGTAATGGTAAATTTGCTGTTGGCAGGCAAAATTGGAAATGAAATTTAAGGATGCTACCTCTGTTGCTCAAGCAGCGGCTGAGTTTGCAGAACATGCAAGCCTAGCTGTTAGAGCTGTTGTAGAACTTTAATGGCAATATTGTGTTGATGATGGTGGTTCATGCCACTTAGGTTTCAAGGATGAAAGGTTGAAACATGGGCAATCATTTCCTAGAGATGGTAATGGTAATTTTTCTGTTGGCGGGCAGAATTGGAGCATGAAATTTAAGGACGCTACCTCTGCTGCTCAAGCAGCGGCTCAGTTTGCAGAACATGCAAGCCTAGCTGCCAGAGCTGTTGGAGAACTTTCAAGGCAATATTGTGTTGATGATGGTGGTTCATGCCACTTAGGTTTCAAGGATGAAAGGTTGGAACATGGGCAATCATTTCCTGGAGATGGTAATGGTAAATTTGCTATTGGCAGGCAGAATTGGAACATGAAATTTAAGGATGCTACCTCTGCTGCTCAAGCAGCGGCTGAGTTTGCAGAACATGCAAGCCTAGTTGCCAGAGCTGTTGGAGAACTTTCAAGGCAATATTGTGTTGATGATGGTGGTTCATGCCACATAGGTTTCAAGGATGAAAGGTTGGAACATGGGAAATCATTTCCTTGAGATGGTAATGGTAAATTTGCTATTGGCAGGCAGAATTGGAACATGAAATTTAAGAATTCTAACTCTGCTGCTAAAGCAGCGGCTGAGTTTGCAGAACATGCAAGCTTAGCTGCCAGAGCTGTTGTAGAACTTTTAAGGCAATACTATGTTGATGGTGGTGGTTCATGCCACTTTGTTTTCAAGGATGAAAAGTAGGAACATGGGCAATCATTTCCTTGAGATGGTAATGATAATTTTTCTGTTGGCAGACAGAATTGGAACATGAAATTTAAGGATGCTACCTCTGCTGCTCAAGCAGCGGCTGAGTTTGCAGAACATGCAAGCCTAGCTGCCAGAGCTGTTGGAGAACTTTCAAGGCAATATTGTGTTGATGATGGTGGTTCATGCCACTTAGGTTTCAAGGATGAAAGGTTGGAACATGGGCAATCATTTCCTGGAGATGGTAATGGTAAATTTGCTGTTGGCAGGCAGAATTGGAAATGAAATTTAAGGATGCTACCTCTGTTGCTCAAGCAGCGGCTGAGTTTGCAGAACATGCAAGCCTAGCTGTTAGAGCTGTTGTAGAACTTTAATGGCAATATTGTGTTGATGATGGTGGTTCATGCCACTTAGGTTTCAAGGATGAA